>NW_008708358.1:1421712-1682741 GCF_000327385.1 Lottia gigantea
TAAGTGGATTTAATAGAATATATATTTAGGCGTATCTCAGTGAGTCTGGATGCGTCTGGATACTCTTTAAAAGATGAAATATCTCAAATATCATGTGAACACAGTTAAACTTTTTCATTTCCCCAGATTTTATTCCAAAACAAATGAAATTTAAAAATAAAAATGATTATAAATATATATATATATATAACGTTATTTGAATGGGCGCATATTGTAGGCCTATGGGCAAAAAATTATATGACGTTATTCACATGGACGCCAAATTGCACTATAGTCAGGACAACTCGTCCAAATTAGAACACATTTAGATCAATTCAGCACATCACAAACTATTTTTTACCATAGGTCCATCGGTCCACACAATCCCCATTTTGAATACCAGTCAAATATCAACCATAAGGCTCATCAATCAGCAAAGTAAAATCACATCCTGGGTAGAAATATTACAAATCTCATATTATTTCAATGAACATCACCGATATTATGCGCTATTATTCATGTATTACAGGGAATGATTCCTGAAAGTTCATAAAGTGTCAGGACAACTTGTATTTTATAATCAATATAGTCAAATTACAGTTCATGTTGTAAGTTTTCTAAGTGTTTGGATGACCAAGGCTTATTAAGATACCGGTAGAAAACAAAAAACAATGGTGAACATCTTATTGAGGTGGGCTACTTATTCCAAACCATCAAATATCCAGTCTAGCGAAATTATTCTTTTGAACACTGAAATAGAAATATAAGAGGTTGAGCTATAGGCCAAAACTTATTCTACTCAATGAATACTCTTTTATACCCTGTCACCAATCCAGTCTGTATCCACTCAATCCTTACTCGTCCAACATCATAAACTTAATACAATGACTAACGAATATAAGCTTACAGATGCTAACAAATAGTATGTCATAACCAAATATCAAGATAGTACTTACAGGATCGTGGTGGACTGTTTGTTGTTGGGGAGTTGAGAGGTGTATGAGATTGGAAGGCAGTATCTTCTGGTATTATTTCGCTATTAGCATTGGCCCCGCCTGTTCTTGGATCGTTAGTAGCAATGGTATATTCTGCTTTTGGTTTGCTAGAAGCATTGGTTCCTTCTGGTTTTGATTCGCTAGTAGCATTGGTCCCTTCTTTATTTGGTTCAATAGTAAGACTGGAACCTTCTTTCAGTACTTGCGATTGTTTCGACTGATCGAGGTTTGTTTCTCTGGATATCCCCGAATCCTGAAAACCTTTATCTCGAACGGTGCATTCTGTAAAGTTCCCGAGATTGGACATCGGCGAATAAACATGACTGTTGTCATCTACAAGGTCACGAGACGGGTTTCTGCCGGTCGGAAGTTGTTCTGCTGAGCTTTCGCTACTCATTCTACCATTTTCTTGATCCTCCCTCGGTTCTCTATCTTCATCTTCATCTTCAATAGACATACTTTTGAGACCATCTTCCTCTACGTCAGAATTGTGCGAAATTTCCGGCGAATCATGTGGAATATTTATTTCTACCGGCAATTTATCGCCTAAAAAAAAATGATAAATTTAATTTTGAATAACGACCATACACCAAACTTTTAATACTTGAGTGGACTCAAAATAACGATTTTATAATGAGTGACATGGGTGATAAATATAGGAGAGCTAGCTCTTAGAATTTAAAAAATCGTTACGTAGTTTTATGGATTTATTGGATAATAGAGGTATTCTGTTGTATAGTTTTGACACCAGATAAGTCTACTGATGAACAAAGACTCATTTTGGCTTAGTTTAAGCATTTCAATTTTTAATTCATCTTAAAGGGAAAGGACAGGAATTTCAAAACTCAAATCAACCCCCAACTCCGTCTGTCCTTTTAAGAGGTAGATATACCCTTAACTGGGGGTATGAATATCTAGTTATATTGTAGGGCAAATTTTGCGAATTAATAGTCTCTATGACACAGTTCTACTTTATTCAAGACATATCCAAGTCGAAAGCGTGGTACCAGAGACTAGGTGACTTTCATCGAGACAGATTATGCTCACTCTTCAGAACACTATATATCTATGGAATTTATTCAGAATATAGTTATGAAAATAATTTTCAGTGGGTCTTTCTCTATTTACTTCCGTACTGTTTCCATGAATATATAGACCTACCACATTGAATAGGCTTGGATGTTTCCTCTACACTAGTCTGTTCGAAATGTACTTCCTTAGGTCCCATTGCCCGGTAAATCTTATCCCAGAAATCATCGTCTGCTGCATCATTGTGGAAGATAACCAGTGTGTGTGAAAACCCCAAGTTATCTGGAACAATATCCACGTTTATTGCAATTGGGATGAACCTTGTTTGGGATTCGTTTTTGTCTAAAAGTTTTTTAATAGCAGCTTGTCCAGAATATTTGTGCCAACCGCTTCGTAAAAATTCAGTCGTCAGAATCACCACAATTTTCTGTGATTCGTTAACCATGTTGAATAAATTATCGAAAATATTGCTTCCGGGTATAGCTATATCGTGATACATTACTTTATCATATCCTTTTACACGTAACCTTTTATTCAAATCCTTTAAAAAATCCCAAGCCAGTAAATAGTCTCCTTGCCTTTTACTGGATGGTCCTTCAAAATGGTTGTACAGAATAGAATAGTGGTATTTCTTTCCATCACTTAGTAATTTAGAGAAATTAGAATTTGAACGACAGTGCGCCATTTTCTTAGTTTCGATTTCGGTATCGGTATTTATTTCCCTTTACTTGGTCAATGAACTAACAGTTAGTTTTATTTCAATATTTATTTCCCTTGCATAAGATATTTGAATGACAACAATAACAATATGTTGCATTATAACCACTGTGAGATTTTATTAGAAAATATGTTATATTAATTGTAGTCTGTATTTTACTGTCTTGTAGAGTTGACTTCTCTTTACAAAAGAAATTTAAAGGACTAATACCTCTGAAAAATAACAGAATTCATGTGTAAACTAAGTGATCATTCTTAAAGATATTAACTTTTTTTTTCCAGTAATAACCTGTTGTTAATAATTGCCTAGTTTTATGGATTATTGGAGTATAAAGGTATTCTGTCGTATAATTCTGACACCAGTAAGTCCACTGGTAAATATTGAATCTTTTCAGCCACGATTATTGTCCTTGGTCATCCAAAAGATGTAGTATTAAAGTGCCCATCTTCACACTGTCAAGCTATTACGAACTTCGTAGCGGTACTTATACCTTGACTGTAATGGCCAATAAGTTTGTAAATGAAGCAATTTGATACGCTAGCGAATATAGCCAATTAGAGACCTCGGCTATGAACACAAAGTACAATATTTATAACCTTTCAATCAAGGACTCTGATTGACTGTATTCGCTGGCATACAATCCAATCAAATCACTGCATTCTGTGATAGCCTACTAGAAAGTTGGACATTGCAGTCAAGGTATAAGTACCAATTTCGTAATAGCTTGACATTTTGAAGATGAAAATGGTCATAAATCTTACTTTTTAACAGTCAATCTTTTGATCTGTCAAATTTCGGCATAACACACCGATTTCTCGTCATCAGAATCAGAAATATCATCATTCAATTTAAAATAATCATCGATATTCAACTGATTCCGCTCAATAATTGCTTCAAAAGGTTCGAAATCAGTTTTCTCCCTTTGTAACAATGGCGATTTTGGTGATAACTGTTCTTTCAAAGGCGATTTTGATGGACTTGAGTCCCTGGAAAATCTAGTGGAAAGTCTATGAAGCGTGGTGTAGCCAATATTACCAGTTGATATTGGTGTATTTCGTGGAGTATGTGAGATATTTGGCAGGATATGAACTGTTCCCTCGAACGTCTGGTGATCTGCACGTGTATCTAGTCTTTGTAACTGAGATTTTAATATGTCGTCCGAGTACTTTGTTTCTCGACATTTTCTCTTTTTTGAAATTGGTTGCAGTCTCTCAGTTCTTACGTGACGTTTATTCACAGCATAGTAACGTGGGTCACGTGGTAATTTCAAATGTTCTTGCGCATGTCTTGGAGTCTGCGACATTTCAATTTGAAAAAATGGTTGATGTTTTATCATTCGACTTGTTTTCCTAGAATCGGATGTGCTTAAAGAACCCAAATGGTTATCACCTCGTCTCGATTTTTGAAAACTGGCAACTCTTCTACCAAATTCCTTTTGATATTCATGATCATATGCTAAAATGTCTGTTTTGTGTTTTTGTAGTTTTTCTAAGTATCTCTGCTGGTGACCGAGGGAACCAGAATGGTCATTCCAGCTATGTAGGCCTTCTGTTTGTTGGAAACCTGGAACAACATAGTTAACAGCATTATTTTCATTTTAATTGATCAACATTTATTTTCCAGTATGTGTCAAATAATGTCAAACCGCTTTTATCTTTATAAGGAGTGGGGCCTATGGATATTGTCTATAATTGACAATCAATTGAACTATGTGGTTAATTGTGACGGTATAATGGCCCCCATTTTGATAGGAGTTACTTGCACTTGAATTGTTAGTGTCCTTTGAAATTGAATATAGGCCTACCCTTTGCAATGTCCGTCGTCATAGGTCAGTCTGTGACAGAAACGTAGGACGCAAATCTCAATTGCATTTAAAGAAAAAGCAGCATTTACCTATTCGTTTTATTTTCCTCATCATAAACATCAATTGTGAATACAGAGTTGGATTAAATTCTGAAATAGAAGAGAAAATAGTTATAGCAAATAGACATTGCTAAATTAGCAACAAAAAAGACCGTGCTAAAGGTAAACAAAGGATTGGTGCTATACTGACAAACAAAGACATAGTTCCATAGTGATAAACAAAGATCTATCAGTCCCAAACAAAGATATGGTGCTAGTGACTAACAACGACCTTATCAGCGACAAACATAGACCCAGTGTAAGTAGCAAACATAGACATAGTGCTAGTGGAAAACATAGACATAGTGTAAGTGACAAACAAAGACATAGTGCTAGTGACAAACATAGATATAGTGTTGGTGGTAAACAACGACCTTATTAGTGAAAAAAAAGACCCAGTGCAAGTGACAAACATAGACCTACTTCTAGTGACAAACACGGACCGAGCTAGTGACAAACAAAGACAGTGCTTAATGTGACAAACAACTGTGCTAGTAACATACAACGGCCGTGCTAGTGACAATAACTAAGCGTAAACTAACATCAAGTTTATGAAAATCATTTCCTAACACTTCAAATCATTCCAGGACCCTACCCTTATGCCAAAAAAAGACACGGTATATGATAGTAACATTAGAGAGAATACGAGAGTGATTGATCTAATGGCTAGCGGTTATTGTATGTAATATCTTGATCGATGTCCTGCCAAGCCAAATAACAAACATTCCATATCAATTCATTATGTTCAATATCAAACCGCTGTTAATCAATTAAACCAATTAACAATCAATAGATTAAGGTATACAAACTAATACCAAGGTTAGGTATAATCTTTTACAGATTGGCGATTGTTTTTTGTTGCATTCTCATTTCTAGAAAACGATCTGAGGTCTCCCTGAATTGTGGAATTTTGCTGATTTTGTTTCCCGAAAAACAGTCAGGCGAAATCGACAGAGTCCGAACGAAAAGAAGCTTACTATAGATTTTTGTATCGTCTTATACATGTAGTTAAATTCAATTCGTCACACACATGTTAGATTTTGATCGTCATAAATGTCCATGTATGTACAGTCTGGATAAACACAAAAAGACTTTTTGACCTATCTTGATCGGTCACTCATTGGAATTCTGCTGGTTATTCTCTTCCAATTTAGCTAATTATGAATTAATTATGGACATGTGATACAAACTGGTATTTTTCCAAGTCATTAGAACACCTCTACTTTCTATTCATATAAGTATTAGCATTTTCATTTTCATAAATGAAAATAAGGTAACTCATCTTTAAACGACACAATCTTTCAACTTGCATGAGAATGTCACTGAATGAATGACACTTGAAAAAAATTGAATAGTAGGCCTACCTAACTAAAATATGACGTAATGTGTTAACATAAACTTTCATACCTCAAATTATTATACTGTTCAAAGGCATATTATTTAGCCTCTTTGGAATAGCATGAAATATCTCGTTCAATTCTCACAATCCACTTTTAAACACTTAACACTTTCCCTTTGGTTGATATTCCTATAAGAGATCACTCGCAATATAAAATATTCTTCACAACCGAGAAATTTCTCTCAAGTATTATCTATTGAGTAATAAAATCAGTTAAAAGGTTATAAAAATATCGTATAACTTCCAAGATACCTGGTAACTACACTTGACTCACAGTTATACCACTACAAATAGGTCTTTAGGAATGATATATGCAGACCTACAAGCAGTACTGAGCATGGTCTTAAAACAATATGTGTACGTTTTATTATCGACCCATTTTACCGACTGACATAACCTATTTCTTTTAATACAACTTCGTTTTATTTCCGTTTGTTGAAACTGCATTAAAAGTGTCCTTGGGGAAGATATAAACCTTTATCCTCTTTAGCCCAATTTTTTAAACAAATTATATCTGGTAGACCTACAAGAACATTTAAATGGTTCAAAATATTCAAATATTTCTATTTAAAAGATGTGTTCATGTGACCCTCATTAATGAAAATATAATAGTAGAAACGGTGTTATTCGATAAATAAAACACTGTTCAGATATCCACTGCTACCTAATTGCCATATATCTCTATGATAAGCAATATGATATGTAATCTAAAAATAATGTTATCAAATATTCGACCAGTATATCAAATACAATCTTGGCTATACTTTTATATTGTTAGCTATTTTCATTGTGCTCTGAAGTGGATAATACACTTAGAGATCAAATTTCTGAACCTAATACTACAACAATTCAAACAGTTCATAAATAATAATAACATAAAAATAAACCTGTTTAGATTCAATCGATCGCCTTTTTAGTCTAACAGTTCAAACAAAATGATTTATCAGCTGTTGTCCCTATCTTAGCTTTTCTTAACCAAACTGTATTCCCGCAATACCTTGTGGAAATGAGTAATGATATTGCAACACAAAAGATCTGGTTGTTACTTTTCATGCGGATTTTTTTAACCACCCCCTCCTTCTCCCCTAACCACCAAAATCAAACACAAACCATTGGTTAATAACTATTAACATATCATATGCTACGTTCTGGAAAAAAGTCTCTGGGTAGGGGGAGGTTTGGGATGGAATTCTTTGATGACGATATCGGTCTGAAGTTGGACTGAACACAATCTAACAGAAGCTGAGTGGAGTGCATAAAAAACACGAAATGGCCCATGCAGATCTACGTACAATATTGTGTACCCACAGCAATAATAAGAAACTGATAATTGAATATTTAGTGATATTTGACATGTCTCTATCTTATCTATTTATTAGCTATTCACTTTTATTACTTTCTTGATAAGGTCACCATTCAATATAGATGATTCAATACATCATACTCAAGCGCAATATATTACAGGAATATAGCCTCGAAATATGTTGCTGGTAGAGTCATTTAACCAATCTCTTTTAAAGTAATAATTCATTAATAACAAATACATTCTACTTTCCACTTGTTTTAGTGCAGATCAGTTCAATTAGTTATCAAAATCTATTATAGATAAATGTTATCATTACTGACAGTCTACGAAGATAAACTTGATTGCAAAATCGTGTGACACCAACAATCTATATCAACCATAAGGTGTCAGTGATTCAAAATGGCAAGGTTACCCAACTACTTGCTAGTTATTTGGATATCATCAACTGTAATTCATGCTCAAAAGCATTCTTCACCTCTTAGTATTGACAATCAAGTCTATCAAGTAGATGATAGTCACGGTTATGGTAGACAGTTTGATGGAATTGGCGGTATCAGTGGGACGGTAGGCCTGGTTTTGTCAATAATATCCGAGATAAATAAAAAGGCTGTCAATTTGCTCTACTCTGGTATACACTCCAGACTCCACTACAATTTTCACTGTTATTAAGACAGGTATCCTACTTTACACGCTTTGAATGGTTAAAAATCACGTCATTAGAACGGGACTGTGATAGAAAACTTGTTAGATTACAACAAAGACGAAAAATAATATATGTAATGAAATTTTATTAGATTGCACGTACTTAAAATTACGCAACGAGTTGAAACAACCTGTCATTCCAATTATACACTTGTATATTATTTCAGGCCACGTGTAAATTATTAAGAAATTATCATCCAGAATTACGAAGTCAGATATTAGACTATTTATTTAAGGTAAATTCTGAAAAAACTGTATCAGCTGGTATAAAACAATACTGATGAAACTATATGTCTCTACGTTCTGTAATGTAGTTTTAATGTAACTAACTGAATGAATGGAGTTTTATGCCCTACTTTCTGCAGTCGATTGCGAAAATAATGTCGGAAAGCAGTTTTTCAGGAAAGTTATTGTCATTTTATCATTTTTTTCTACTCATAATGGCTACGCTTTCATTCACAAGGATCCTCCATTCCATTAAATAGCATTCCCAAGCAAGCTTTTAAGCAAGCATCACGGTATACACTGCTATGGGTACGTGTTAATCCCTTTGTCTCTGTTTTCTGTGCTATGTTTTCATATTAATTTTGTATCTAATTATTTAATATTATTTATAGCCAGGATTTGGAGCTTCTTTAGATATTTTAAAAGTTGAAGTTGGTGGAGATGAAGAGACCACAGGTAATAATAGATTCAGAATCCTAGGTTTAATATTTAATATTTATATTTATAGTTATTTATATTATATATTAGTAAAACTTCAATAACCCCCATTCAATTCAATTTATCCAGTATACATGTATATGTCTTTGATGATATCTGATTTCAGTTGGGACTGAGTCGTCCCACATGCACAATCCATGGGACGAGAATTACCAAAGAGGATATGAATGGTGGCTGATGAAAGAAGTGAAAAAGGTTCGAATCTTTTAAATATCTTGGTTCGTATTTTTAGCCTTTTCGCAGGGCAAAACCCCAACCATATTACCCATCGAGCACCGACGATTAAATATGAGACCGCTAACGACAGTAGCTTGTCTTCTGATACTACACCATTTGCCTTATACAGACAGGGTCTGTAAAACCAGACAATTAAATAGCTGGAACCCTGCTCAACCTGATTTGATTAATAGAGTAATAGAAAACATTTGTAATTTCAGATTAATCCAAATGTAAAACTGTACGGTTTGTCGTGGGGATATCCCGGGTGGTTGAGGGATTCCAATGGAACTCCTTGGGGATTTCCTAATCGTACTGCTAAATATACTGTAAACTGGGTACGAGGGGCTAAAACTGTACATAACCTGGATATAGACTACATTGGGGTAAGTTTTTTTCTCTGATTGGACGGTGGGTTTATTAAGAAAGCCCTTTCAGCACCAAGCAGGTACTTAGTTATGCCGTTGTGAAAGATAATATAGATATAACGGATCACAAAGCGTTAGAGTAAGCGCTCTCTGTCTATTTCACTGTAACCCACTAACTAGCATATCTGACGTTAGAGACAAGACTTAAAATCTAGGTACTAAACTACTGTAGTGATCTAAGACTGAATTTATGGTATATTTTATTGTTTTTAGTTGTGGAATGAAAAACCATGGAGTGTAGAGTATATTAAGGTAGGCAGTTTAATTTCCGTATTATATGATCAATATCAACACATTGCAAAGTTTTATGAACGCAGGCAAAATATAGCAATACATTGTTTTATCCCCAAAGGATCTATACCTTGTAATAACAAGCATATACCCTCCACGAGATAAAATCCAAAAGAGGTTTGATACATCCAGTGTTTCAGTACAGAACAGAACAAAACACCAACCCAAACTACGTAAATCATCCTGTGTTTTGTTCTATTACGTTATATAGATATTGCGCTATCAATTAGATCAAGCTGGTTTTACTGGAACCGAAATAGTCGGTCCTGATGGTGTATGGAATATAGCAGATGATGTTTTAAAAGATCCAAGTTTAGCTAAATCATTGTCAATAATTGGGTAAGTAGTGGTGGAAACGTTGCGTGTATAAAAGGATTGTATCCACCCCAAAATCTAGGAATTTTTTAGTTATGTTGTACTCCTTAGATCCTGAAATTTGGAAATGTCAAAGTACTCTTGACATTTTGCTGGATGTTCGGGGGCTTTAATGTAAAACATACATTTTTTAACATAAAAGTTCACGACTTACCCAAACGCAAATAAAGCACGTGCATATTGTATTATAACCTTATTGGCTACGAGTATCTTTCTGGTAGCCATAGATGATTCTGGGAGGATGTAGTTGGAGAGGGTTAGGGGCAATAAACAAAAATATTTTCGATTCTTGCTTTCAGTGCCCATTTTCCTGGAACTAAGTCGACCAGATCTGCCTTGAAAACCAACCTGACTTTGTGGGCGTCCGCTGATTATAGTACCTATAATGATGAGACCGGTGGAGGATGTCTGGCCAGGGTAAATCTCTTAGTATTTCAGTCCTGACCCTCAACCAAAATGTGACAAGAAGAGAGAGACAACGAATACAACTATTTCAGTTCTTGGTATTTACTTGTCAATAAAAGAACAGGTCAAAAACAAAAAAATACGCATTTCAAATTACATGTATACAAAGGAGATGGTCCAGTGTGACACTTTGAGTATCAACATGTTTCAGGTTCTGTTTTATTATATTTGTATTTCTATTTCAGATTATAAATCAGAATTATGTGAATGGTTACATGACCGCGTAAGTATTCAAGTCTGTCTTTAGTATTTTATGGTGCACATTTTACTTTAAATTTTATCAGAAGATTCACCGTAGGCTCCGAAACGCATTCAGCTAAATGGAAACTAGCGAAAGGTGCTGATTTGACTCAATGGTCACATTTCAGAACAATAGCATGGAATATGTTAACATCCTACTATTTCCCTCTACCGTTTTACTATCAAGGACTGATGAATGCTGCCGAACCCTGGAGTGGTCATTATGAAGTTAAATCACCTATCTGGATTGCTGGTCAGTTTATGTAACTTATTCCTTAGAAACAATACTCAGTGTAAAGTAATTGAGAACGTGTTAACTATATTGAATACAGACCATGACCAACTAGCCATTTCTAGAATTACAGGAACTACAGACATCTGACAGAAATTTATTACCTTAAAATATTGATAAATGATTGAGTTAAGTTCTGTGTCCAATTTCGTTTTCAGCGCACACAACACAGTTCACAGAAGTTGGTTGGACATATTTACGTCATAGTTATGGAGTTGGTTTATTAAACAGTGGTGGAAGTTACGTTTCATTGACGTCACCAGATAGAAAGGAGCTAACTATTGTTATTGAAACTATGGTCGGTCAACTTTCAGTATTATTCATATATCTGAGGAATTGCGTAAAAATTAAAAGAACCCTTTAATTCACCAGTTTAGATATCTGAGATGCTATGTTGGTGGTAGGGCATTGTTCACAGAAGGTGTTTATCTTTTTCTTAAACACTTAAATTTCCTTTATCATTTATGACCATCTTGATTAATCCAGTTTTTGATTATGTGTGTAGATTTTTATCACGGATTTCTCCATGGTTAAATATGTTCCAGAACAATTGCTAGATTTTATTTAAATGAAATTTTTTTTAGAGCCGGGTTCATTCTATATGTATTCGACCTGGTTTACCATTGTACGACGTTTCTCCACAAAATGTTACATTCCATCTCAATGGTTCCTATGTAAGTTCGTGCTATTAAGTTTGAATTTGAAACAAGAACAGTTTGTAGAATAGCAAGCTCTCTGGAGGTGTAGGTATCCTGGGCGGGAGTACACAGATAAACAGTTCTCAAATATGCAAAACCCCATATTCAAAATTTATCAATTTCCAAAAAGGAAAAGAGACATTAAATTGTCGAATGTTCTCATTTCGTAATTTGCAGGCGAACATCAAACAGCTCAACGTGTGGAAAACTAAATTTGGTTTTTATGTTCAGAATTCTACAATTTTCCAACAGTCTTCTCCTGTTATGGTAAGAACTTTCATTGCTTCTGTAAAGAAGTTCGTGCAATCTCTCCTCCTGTGCACAAAGAACCTTTTAGTCAACGCACTTATAATTGTTGCTCTCAATCATCAAGTCATAATGTATGCAGTCTTTTTCTGTAAGGAGACTCGAACAATTCCTTATCACTCCACACCAAAACCTCAAAATCCAAGCATCTGCAGCGCGCAATCATCAAGTAAAATCTATTTCTGTTTCGATCAATCCCACCCCCCGCGCCCACATGAATCTCAAACCCATTTAATCTGCTGTGCTCGCTGTTGCGCTCCACGCACCTGTTGTATATTCATTTTAAACGAAATATCTCTCTGTTAGGTAGATGGACAGGGAATGATTACATTGTCTATGGGTGTAGATGAAGTAGTGACTCTAACAACGTTAACAACTGGACAGAAAGGATTGTACCCAGAACCACCAGCATCTCAACCATTTCCGCTACCTTATACTGACGATTTTGAAAGTACGTGTTTACTTTCGTTTTGTGTTCACAGAGATAAATTTATTAAGCCGAAAAAAAGTTTGATTTTGGGTATAATTGTTTTAAGGGGAGGCGTTGTGGTCTGTGACATTTAGGTTAAAATTGTCTTAAAAGCTATTATGACTACTGCACAGGAACTATACGATATAATATTATTGAAGTATACTATACCTTCACATAGTTGCTGTCCTTGAGAACATTGCCAATCTAAGCTTTATTTTGCAGGGTATAATATTAGCGGTGATGCCTATAATTTGGCTCAGCAGACCGGTGCGTTTGATGTCGTGGAATACCAGGGCAACAAGGTTCTACAACAAATGGTATTAGAGGAGGGAGTAAAAGGCTGTGGAATCGACGCTCAAAACACATCATTAACTATCATTGGAAACTATTATTGGTGTGTTCAAGTTCGATACTTTACAGCGCTAATATCCGAATTCAAAGACTACCCTATTAAGACTGTTACTTGTAACATGGTTAATTGAATATGTTTCATGGCAGCCTGGCAAGTTCACATTTGTCTTATAAACACCACGATGACACAATGAGTAAGATGCCTGCTCGCTAACCTCATGTCTAGGTTTCAAACCCCGCATAGCCTGGGGTATATATCTTCGGTTGAGGATGGTAATGAAAATCCCGAACCGAGGCCCCGGTTTCAGTTCGATGCGCCCTGTAGTTAAGATGTAAAAAGATCATTTCATTTTCCATTATAGGACAGACATATCAATACAAGTAGATTTCCTAGTGGCAGGTGAAAATACAACTGATTCTGTATTTCTGGGAGCCCGTATTGATCATGGTTCCTGTCGACTAAATATAGCTATGGGAGTTTATTTCTATATCAACCCTAAAAATGATACATGGCAGTTCTATGTTGGCTTCTGTAAGTTAAGTCCTTTTACTGGGGATTCCCCCTTTCAGTGACCCTTTTCTCCTGTATTGTCCAACTCCTCAAGTTTCCAACTGTCCCTGATGCAGATCGCAAGGCTTGACAATAGAAAAGGCGTTTCGTACCTAAACTTAATGGTGATATCCTCCTGTTTTGTGGCTCTCCAATTGTCAATGATGCAGATCGGAAAGGGCGAGGGTGTTTAAACCATGGGACACACAACTGGCTCTTGTGGAAGACACCGTACGTTCAAGTTCCAAATTCGATAAACCACAGACGTCTGACTGAAAATAGAATGGTGCAAATCAATGCTATCTATGTCGATAAGCAACAAAAGGTTAAAAACAAATTTCACAATATCTTATTTATTGTATTTTTTCGAGTACGACAGAGAAGATACGCTCATGGGAAACTAACGACGTCACTTCCGGATGATAAGTTCTCGACAATGAAACTAGTAGTTGTGGTAGGCATAATTATATTTTCTCTATAATATCAGCGCCGAGTACCCAATCAAAGGCGTACTAAAGCAAATATTTCGTTTCTGTCACATATTTATTTTTATTTTTCCAGGCTGATTTGGCCCTAGGATATCTAAATGGTGAAAGAATATTTCTTCAAAGGTTTAATGAAGAACCAATTCTAGGTTTCGTAGGATTTGGAACCTATCCCTATGGTCTGGCTATGTTTGATAATGTTAAAATTGAGGCAGTTCCTGGAGGGAGGAAACCAGGCCAATCATGATTAAATAATATCGGAAGTGATTTTGTTTCTTATACCCGACTATGCTGCTCCTATTTAGCTAAAGAAGACGGGGAACGCAATGTAATTAGCAATGGGGGTACAGGGCAGGACAACCTAATCTTCAATTTTAACTATCCTCGGTCTATGGCAAACAGACCATTTTATCTTAATAGTGAACTCTTTTTTACATGATCAAATTTATTTACATTTATACATAAACAAAACAATTAATACATTAATAAATTCTGACTGATGCAGTTTTTAGCCGTTGCAATCCATTTGACGTTTTGTCTGTAGAATCAGTTAATATCTTTTAAAGGAAACCAACTGACTGATTGTGATAGGATAGATGATAATTTTCTAAAATATACTGACATACTGCACAATAAACCAGGGCTGGGGCTGTTGTAGGCAAATATCAAGAACAGAACAGTTCACATGATCACACTGAAAAGACCTTTAATAATTCTTCAATGGTAACCAATTAAATTAACAGAGTATCCTCGGCTGCTATTTACCCTTATCTAGTTAAATGATGTAAAAATTGTTCTCAATTTTGAAATAAGCAGAGCTAAAAAGTTGAGCCAAGCAGCTTTAATATCTGGTCACTGCGACCACTGTCTCCAGTATACAGCTGATAGTATCTGATAGTTAAATTGTAAACTTATATTTGAAAATTCCACATCAAGTAAAGAGCCTGATGGTAGAATCGGATCCAGCAGTAAATATCCAAGGCTGTGAAGGATGGAACTGACAGTCTAGAACACCCAGACCTTTAGCAGCTTTATGTCCACGTAATATTTTAACTGGAACTATGAGAGGGTTCTGTAATAAATCACTGTACACCATTCCATGACAGATTATAACTGACAGGTCATCAGAAGCCGAGGCAAAGAGAGGATAGCGTTTATGGTACGTTACTTGTCGTAAGGCTTTAGTGTGATGTCTGAAACAAAGAAATATTTTATTTTTAATATTGGACATATGAAATTTTGACATATTTTGATACATTAATTAGTTGAATTTGATCTACAAATTACACGGACAGATATTCTTAAAAATAAAAAATTCAAATACGTCACCAAATGTCCATTATAAAGAATTTGATAAAGGTTAGTCAATAAGGTTTGACCTTCAAGGTTAAGATTCAAAAAGGTAACCAACTTATAACAGTGTCCTAACAAGCAGGGTTCCAACATCTGCTCCTGTTTGCACTTCTGAGGATGGACAACTCTATGCAGTGTGAAATGAGGGAAACATGAGAGAATCTTACCTGAGTGTATGATAAGGTTTAGTTGATAAATCTAAATCAAACCAAGATAGTTTAGAATCATAACTTCCGATTATAACATTATCACCTACAATATAATAAAATACACATTTCAATCCCAGCATAATAATCAACCTCCAAGATATAACTTCATAAAGTCCCTAATCATAGGGTGTACTGTCAATAATATTAGGGGCTAGTAAAATAAGGAGATAATACCAATGGGGTTACAGTAAGGATATTTACACTCTAAAAAAATGTTTGTACCTCTATTTCAGTTCTAAGAAACTTCAAGACACGTTTTACATACATTTTTGGCTAAAAATGTGACAAAATGCAAGAAATCAATGCTTCTTTTTGGAAGCCTGTGGCAAGAACACTTTCAAATTGGGAATCTCAACCCTTAAAAAGTCCCAAATGAAGTCAGCCTGCCCTAACCATAACAAAATGAATTATAATGTACCTCCCCACCATCCCTAACAAAGTTAATAATAACATACCTCCAGGATGTACAGCCATACTTGATATCCAGCGACAATTTCCTACCAACTTCTTAGATAAACTTTGCTTCATCAAGTTATAAATACGTACATATCTTTGAGTCTACAATAAAAAAAAGCTTAGTTAAAATCTAGCTTCTCACTAAGAGGAGTCACTGCAGCTCTTCAGGAAGATCAAATTCAAGTAAAAATAGTAATGTATCAGTGGTACTTACAGCTACAAACAGGAATGGTCTGATAGGATGAAATAAAACACATTGTACTAATCCTTTTGGTTTAGAGAATGGATTCTGAAATTAGATAACAAAATACTAATAATAGAAATACTAATTGCCTTCAAATATAAGTTTTTTTGCTTAAATTTTGGGAGGATGTGTCTTCAGATTTTAATTTTGAAAAATCCTACTGATGGCTACAATTTAGTTTTGTTAGATGGATATATTTAGATGCGTTTAAGATACATTATATCTTGAAGTGAGCTTCCTTTAATCATTATCATCATATATAACTGATATAGTCTGAATTATTAATAAATCTTGTCAAATCATATAATACGACAAGCCCAACTTACCTGTGACCTTCGTTTAGTCAGCTGATGTATTAAAACTGATTTACTTTCACCTTTTGGTAGAGTGGAAGCGAAGTAGTCTCCCTTGCCATGCCAAGTAACGTGTGATATTTCTCGCTGATGTTGTATTTTTAAACGGTATCCTTCTTCATATTCCTTATCTTCATACACATTCCACTCAGATACTTTTGGTTTATCTAAAATAGAAGAATGAAACTTTGAATACAGTTTAGGGGTAGGCTTTCCCCTCCTTCTCACAACTCACCACCCCTAGACTGTATTATAGTAGTTGGTAAAGATCAGTGACATTGAAGAATATGCGGTGATATCTTGATTGGACTTATTAATTGTTTGGCTTCGTGTGGATACCAAGTAATGAAAATGAAAAGTAATGGCTTTTGTCATGGTAGAAATTCTCACAAACTAGCGATCCAAAAATTGATTTGAGTAACTCCCATAAAAGTGACCTATTATCTCATTCTTTTACCACGTTTGAGGTACTGATAAGTCAAATTTGTGTCACTTAAGATAATTTTTCAAACAAATATTCATGAGATAAATAGCAAGAATTAATTTAACCTACCAGTACTTGGACCAGGTTGTGGTTCCACCTCCTCGAAGGAACTGATCAAGGTATCTGTTTTACTGGACAATAATTTATCTCCAACTTCAGGATTTATTAAAATTAAACAAGTTTCTCTGGGAAAAAAAAAAAGATTTCATCTATACTTTTAAAACCTTGAATGTTTTCGGTTTAGGGAAATAATTTGGGATATTGTTCCTTCAGAGAGATAAATACATTGATTTTTCTACTCCACTGATAACCCCTTATTTCACAGATATTTGAGAGGAATAAGGAAGTATAAACTTACATAGCAATAACTATAATAGAAAGAGATGGGTTGGGATTCCAGGCTATACTCTTCACTTTACTGTCTAGTTTAAATGTTTTAATACAACGACCTGTCGCTACTTCCCATATCTTTACTGTTTTATCATCAGAACCTACAAATTATAAACCATTACACAACAAAATATAAAATATATAAATGTTTCCCAAATATAACCTTTAACAAAACAGCGTAATAATCAGGACCTAATTTGTGTCAATAGAAGACTAGCTAGGGTTAAATCATTTGCTAGTCATGTTTTTCAGCATATTTAACAAAAGCAAAGTTGAATGCATATTATTAACACCTCTTTGTTTAGAAAAGCCTCAAATCATACTTTTGGAATAACAGACTTAAAATGATGACAATAATTACCTGAAGCTATCCACTGTCCTTTAGGATCAGGTGAAATACATCTTACTATACCCTTATGTCCTCTGAATACCTACAGTAAATATAGTATATATTGTTATATTTATAAAATGCTACATGTCAAAGAGACTTGTAAATGGAGTTAAGTTTACATGTAACAGTAATTCACCTTACAAAGCTGACAAAATGATCTAAAAAGGGACAAACTTGATGTCTTTGAATCTGAACTAACTCAAATTCCAACCAGAGCAAGACAAGTCCCTTTTTGTCCCATTTGTTCAACTGTTTAAGCAAATATACTCTTTATTCTACATACATTGTACAAACCAGAGTTCAATATGTCATTGCCAAGCTGAAAGTAAGATAGAGTTAGATTAGATAACACCTACCAATGATTCTGTAGTAGGGAAAGGTTGTAGATCTCTAGGTTTGGGTAATTTGGGTATCAAATCTTCTGGGTTAACATTCATCTGTAAACAATACACAAATATTAGTTCATAAGTGGGGAATATATTAAAATAATTTCAAATATTTGAAACTCAGTCAAATACTTAGTCAGTTATTCAGGAAGATGCCTACAAAAGTCAAACTTGGCATATTAGAATAATTTTAATACTATGGTGTCTGACCAGAGTAAATATTAGCACCCCATCTAACAATAAGGCACCAATGGAGCTCGTCTACTTACACGAACTTTTCTTTGACGTGGACAAAGATATAAATCTAGACATCTTTCAAATCTATCTCTAATATAGTTGGCGTAGGCTGGTACAAGTCGTAAAGATGAAAATTTGGTTGGGATTAATCTAGGTTTACCTCTTGCAGCCTCCTTCTTTAATTTCTCAACCTAAAAACACAGAATAGTCAGTATTATTTCTGAATAGGTGCAGTAATTCAATTGGATATAATTTTAACTGAATATATAAATAAGTAATTCTATTTGAAGGTAATCTTGACCTATTACAATCTCAATTCAATATATCTAGAATTTGAAAAACAGTGGGTTTAATGCTGGAGAAATTTACAACATTGCACACCACATTGCCTTTCTTTCCTCAACTGGCTCAAAATATTCTAAGCTGGTACCTGTTTTTCTGAAGGTAGATATTCTTCAGGAGGATTGTAAGATTCAGCGTGACCAGGAAGTCTAACTTTTGGTGCTGGTATATATTGACGGTACTGTTTGGTAATCTCAGACTGAAAGAGGACATCAAAATATTAGTATAATGATGAGTATAATATTCAACTTGTCAATTTCTAAGATGTTATCAAAAAAGGCAACACAGATTAAATAAACTAAACAATAAGAGATGGAGAGGTATGGAAAACATTAAGATCATAGTGTGCAAGACTGTAAGGTAAACTGATGCTATTTCAGTTAGTCAATTTTCTATTGTTTGTAGAAAAACCTGGTGTCAGATATTTATTTTGATAAGTAATACAGGATGCTAAGATCTAGTAGCAAATGATGGTCACAGAGTGAAATTTCGTCTAACATTCTCTTTACTGTAATACCCACTAGATCCACCTACCCCTAAATTTTACCTTGCTACCGACTTCAGACTCACCTCTTGATCATCTTTCCACAACATATAAAATTTATTCTCCTCCTCTTCATTCTGTACTGTCTTCTCTCTTGAAGGTTTCATCCATCCCATCTTCAACGCATGAACCATTTGTGATACCTTGTATAAGTCAGACCAGACATATAGTATGTACTTCAATAGGCAATGTCATGCAGTGTGCAATGAGGGAGACCAAATGGTATGAAAGTCTGGTGACCATGAATAAACCCAAGCCAAATGTTTAGGGAACAGCCTGTAGCATGCAGGGCCTTCTTTCATTGTCCCATTTGAAAGCTTTTTCCAAGCCACCCCTCTTGCAAACATCACTGACAGAGGAAAAGGAGTTGAAAAATATTATCTCAACCCATGTCAGGATTGAACCCTGGAGCGTCTAACTCACTGAGCCACTGGAGATCTATGTTGGCCTGAATTAACACAAACTATTGAAATTAACCTACCTTTAACATTTCCCACCTGGAGGGTACAAACGATGCCTTAGTTTCTGGTCTATTAGAGATTGGGTGTATCATCTTTTCGTTACTAAAATAATCTACCCATGGCTACAAAAATACAAACATAACCTTACAATATATTTCAGGTTCTGTTTTAATAAGATTTGGAATCATTTGGAAACAAGGAGCATATCGCAAACAAAAAAAACAATTATTAAGAATGAACAAGTGTGTTTAATTTCATAATACCACAGTATTGAATTGTTTTTGTGATTTGTGTTCCAATATTTCTATATCGCTCTACAGTGAAAACATTTTGTTGTTGTAATTAAACTGCAGTGGAAATTACAGAGTAAAACTGATAAAGAACGCAAAGCTTTCCTACCTCATACATATTACTTCCAGTAGGGTTTTTAAACTTCTGCATATTTTGAATAATATTGACATCTTCTTTACTGAGTAGAACTTTCTGTCCTGTTGATTTATTATCTACTGTTCTCCTGTTAAATAAATATACAGAAAAAAAATAAGTCAACTTAAAAGGATAGTAAAGAGTTCTTTTAACTTTCACAGTGTATCAGGCACACTGATAGCATTGATTTGCACCATTCCAATTTTTGTGGTTCTTGTTATTACACTAAAACTAAATGTTTATGACATTGCCATCGCAGGTATATATGCAGATATCACCAATCTACCACATGTGAACAATTATATCAATCAAGACATAACTCTCAAATTAAAACATTGCTATTCATGCACAATACTCACCAATAGTCTGGATTTTCCATTTTATCTAAAAATTCATCAAGTTGATCTCCTTTCTGTGGTTTCAGTAATTTCTTCCCCTCAACATCATATCCAATATGGTCATAATCTCTATACCATTCCATTGGTATATTACCTACTGTATTCCTGATATCCTGAAAGACAGACCTTTGTATTAAGACATAGAAACTCAGTTCTTTTTCTATGAATAAATGTAGGAATGTCACTAAGAGATTTGCAAGAAAAGATTTTGCACAGACAAAACAAAAATCTTGTCATTCAATAGATACTCAAATAGTGCTTGTTACAAAGAGTCATTTAATACAAACACGAAAATTTTGCCAGATATTGGTAGTAATTGATATCCAACACAAAGCATCAATTTTTTGTCTTATCCAAAATATTAGACGCTTTTTCTAAGTCGGCTCAAATATTACAAGAAGGGGAAATAAATGTTGACATACGTAACGAAATATTTACCTCCTCATCTGAAGAGTCATATTCATACTCATCAGGCAACTGAGTTATCTTTCTTTCTTTCTCAATCTTTTTAACAGGTAATGTGCTTGTCGATGATGGCATAGTCAAGTCAGATTTCGATTTCTTTTTTCTCTTTAACAAATCATCATCATTATCATTATCACTCTGTTCTTCATCCTACAAATGAAACTCATTTAATGAAATCATTACACCAGCCTTTAAGCTGATTTATTTATTATAATATATCTTTTGACTCAAACAAAGCAATATCATCAAATGTTTACTGAAGGAATTGTAATGTAATAATTGATTGATTGACACATATTCTACTGCTTTCACAGTTGCCTTAATCATTGTTTTAACAACTGGATTTCCCCTATCTGCTTCAATTTTCAGAATCAAAATCAGACAAAAAAATAAAATAATGCAAAAGTCAGTACACAAATGACAGACTAAAAAGTTTCATACCTCTGAATCTTCCATTTCAACATCATCATCATCATCATCATCATCTTCATTGTCATCATCTTCTTCATCTTCATCATCATCCTCCTCCTGATCCTCATCCTCGCTAGTGTCAGGTTCATCCTCTAATCCTGAATACACACTGGAATCAGAATCTGTTGTATCTCCATCGTCCTCATCAGAATCTGGAGGGGCATCTTTAAATAGCTCAACACCATCAGGATCCAACTGTAAACAACAATATGATTAATAGCCTGATAGATGCAAGATCAACAAGAAACAGTTTTGAAGGCTTGGTAAATGCAAAATGCACAAGAGAGGCTTATGTCTTGAGGCCTAAATTCGGCTCTGCAATTCTGTAAGATCTTGTGAAAACTAAAAAAGGCGAAGTAGACATCTTGCAAAAATACCACAATGTGAGTTTCCAGAGCATCATGTACAATCGATAGATTTACGGTATTGTCATGTATTGAATTTTTAAAATCCTAGTCCCTTGGTCTTACTCTCATAATGAAAATGATCAGATTCGCAGAAACAACAAAAGGGAGGTTCATGAGAAAGGAGGGGGGTGGGGGTTAATTTAATGAGACACAATGTTGTTTACACACTGATCCACGAAGACGATGGGCTTTGTAATTTAAAAATTAGAATATTAGACATTCTTGTTTATGAAATGCAAACAGAAATAAGAAACTAAGACAGTTTACGTACAATATTATTAGATTCTAGCGTCTGAGCTTTTCTTTTCGCTGAAACAGTCGCCATGTTTGTTCCACACGTGTTTGAGGAAGTCTAAACTAATCGATAAAATCTTAGTATGATTTTCATAATGCTATAATTTTATCTATAGTTTCAAAAATATATTTTCAAAGTTAAATATCATTGAAATACGAACAGTTTTCTTATCATTCAATGAAGCATTTCAGATAAAAAAAAAGAGAAGGAAATTTGTTTTCCTTTATCGACTATAATTCATTATTTACATTACACTATTTCAATCTTTACGAGAGGAAACCAAATTCAAGGGAGATAACCATTCGACGATAGGAATAATCAGACGACACCAAAAATCTTTTATTTCGTATCACAAAATTCGACTGTCTTCTTATATAGCATATTTAGAGTAGAAAAATGTATGCAATCTCTAGAGCTCGATGGAATTAGGCTACAGATGCAGAGCATTGGAACAAATTTGTCTTAAAGATAAAAAAAATACTGTACATGATACACCATAGTCCGCTCACAAGGTTCATATCAGGTCAAATTGTACATAACAATAATTGTTAATTATCAACATAATAGAAAACATTAAATGCTTAATATAAAAGCAAATTACCACAGAATATCAGCCTACAATAAAAGTTCCGCTTTACTATATCATAAATCTTTTAAATAATGACTTAGATCAGAATAAATAAACCGAGTACAAACGATTTTTTTATTTATATAATTCATAAAAAAAACTATTATGAAAGTGCACGAAGCTGCTCTTTAATGCTTTGTTTTCGCGAAATTAAAAAATTATTAATTTGATATTATTGATAGTTAAAATGTAATTAAACTCTCGATTGTTTATATATGTTTTGAATAGCATCCAAATAATGAGCAAGTAACCTTTTTAAATTTAAGATATTTATTTTAAACTCACAGTATACCGGAATTTAACACAGGCACATGTACAGGCACAGACACTGTAATCTGTTTTCGTAGGAGGGTAATCCCGAATACGGGTTTTGGCATGGTCTTATTAACCTTGAGGAAGTATGACGAAAGGGGATGTGGTTTGGGCACGATGGGTAGATTTCCAAAAATTAAATATAACGCAACGTAGCGTATGAACTGCGCCGTCTCTTTGTTTTCAAAATATACGGAACATATATTTTTTTAAATAAAATATACAAAAAAGAATTGCAAAGCAGACATTCGTAAGTTATGCATGGATTTGTCTCGATATCAGAAAACTCAAATAATCTTACCCACTGTCTGTTCAAAGATATCATGTATCGGATCCAGCAAGTTAAATGCATCCAATCCATTCATTCATGTATCTTCAGTGTAGGCCATAGCTAAAAGTTGATTTGTTGAGGATAACAATCTGACATACTGTGGTTTTAAAATTATTTTCAAATTTTAATTGAGCAAAAATAATTGAAAGTTTGAGGATCAAACTGTCAGACTTTCAGGGTAAGAGTTGCATTTATTTATTCATTTTCAGGAATCACTCGTCATGCAAGGTCCTGAAAAGGGTATGTACCACTGAAATCTTCAATCGCGTAGGCCTACAGCTTCCGAGTTTCAACTTGATCAACTAAGTATTATCTACTTGCTAATTTGACAAGACAGTTTAGTGAGGCTCAATTGTACTGGGTATCACCCATCATATTTTGATATCAGGACTACCCAGACCTAAGCGTAGAGTGCGGGGCGGTGGTACACAACCTCTCAGTTCTATTGGGCAGAGCTAGTAAAAGAGTGTCACTAGAGTATTTTGGACACCATGAAATATACGCTATAATACTATTACTCATTTGATTTAGGGCTCTTTGATTTAGGGCTCCCTCGCCTATATTTTCACCCACACTAATAGTGTTGATATCAGTGTCAACAATAAGTCAATAAATTTAAGATTTTCATAGAAATTAGAAATGGGGGTTTGTTGACATAGTATTTGGATTAGTGATAGTGAAATTGGGGTCATCTTTATCTCAATCCGTATAGTGGGTGTACTTAAAATTGGCTTACCCCATATTACATAATGTTTGTGTAAAAAAAGGTTGTGGTTTCGAATTGGAAGAGTCTTTAGAGCACTGGTTGTGCAAATATTTCTAACAAAATAGACATCAAGTCGCAGACTTTGCCATTGATCTGATCTTGGTTCCTTTCTCGTTAAGTAGACGATGCTTTTGAACACCACTAGGCGAAGCGAAGCGACCATCTCTTTAAAATCCCACACTTGATAAAGTTCCCCCTTATTATATTCTGTTCACGAATAACCGTTGGAGATAAGATTAGTAATGCAATAGAGGAAATATGCTGTGTAATTGATGCATAAGGTAAGTTAAGGCATATGGCTCGTTTTGGAAACGTTGTGGCAGAGCATAGTTTCATTCCAACTGCATCTGTACCAAAGTTATCATCCATAGTCCATTTACTGCTATACTTGTGTGATCAAAAGTGACTTAAAGTAAACCATTAAAGATTTGAAACATTTTAAGCAAGGTCACTTTGAATATTAAATATGTATAAGCTATTGCGAATTCCATTTGCAACAACAGATTCAGCATTACAGAAACAGTTCAGGTACCACTGGAGCCGTTCTAAGAGGTAATCAATTGCGGTCCATGGTCTATTTTTTCTTAAAGTGGTCCTGGGGTTAAATACCATAGTTATGATCATGATGCTGATTGATCTAGTATACACATGAAATCAGGGGCTATAATGGCCAGGGTTTCTCCATCTTCACTATGGTCAAGGTATTACGAACTCCAAAAAGGTGGCTATTGCAGGCAAGTTATAAGACGAAGTTTGAAATACATTGACTATTGTGAAGATAGGGTTTATCATGATATCGCACCATCTCTGCATTTATTGGAGTGGAAACGAATACAGCATGAGTGTCACATTCAAATTTCCAGACGAAAACGAAACAGAACAGCAAATCGAACCAACCCAACAAAGTTAGCTGACTGTCCATGTGACCAAAGGTGCACGTGCTAACGCGTCAACAACAACAACAATTAAGACCAGTTTTCGAGGGGGGAACCTGCATTTCAATTTGGTCTAATTATCAAGTTTTTCACAATTCTATCAGTGTCCTTGAAATGCGCTCTATTTAGCTAATGATTAATTAGCAGGCCTGGTGTCGCTAATCTTTATAATCCGTACTAAATCATTTGGAAAACGGGACATTTCTGTACTTAAACATCTGTATACTACGACAACCTTCCAAGTGAACATCTTTTGCTAAAAACGTTAAAAGATGATCCCACCAAGGACTAACGTCTCTCCCAAACCAAATATCGCCATCGGATACAAAATGAACCACCGTCTTCTACAATCTCTTCCAGAGCGGACACGTATCGTGAGAATAAAGAAGCTGTGTCGATCCAGGTCGGATATAACTTGTCAGAAAGCAGAAGACATGAGTTGTAATGCCAGAACGGTGAAGATTAAAGATCTTCTTAAAGGATTTATGTATAATCGTAAGTACATTGTAATCTTATACATTGTTCTGTCCATGTCTTTGAAGAAATGTTCAGATCATGTCTGTGAACAAATGTTCACATCATATCTTGAACAAATGTTCACATCATGTCTTGAACAAATGTTCAGATCATGTCTTGAACAAATGTTCACATCATGTCTTGAACAAATGTTCAGATCATGTAGGCCTATTCGTATTGTCCAAATGTTCAGACCATATCTTTATACTGATGTTCAAATCATGTCTTTGTCCATAATAACACGTCTTTGTGCTGAAATTTAGATCATGTATCTGTCAAATGTTCAGATAATAATAATAATAAATGACCGGACTATACATCTTTGTATCGATGTTCAGATCATGTCATATACTAATGTTCAGTTCATGTCATTGTATTTGTGTTCATATCGTGTCTTTGTTACAATGTTCAGACCATGTCTTTGTTATAATATTCAGACCATATCTTTGTACTGATGTTAAGACCATATCTTCGCACTGATGTTAAGACCATATCTTTGTACTGATGTTAAGACCATATCTTTGTACTGATGTTAAGACCATATCTTCGCACTGATGTTAAGACCATGTCTTTGTACTGATGTTAAGACCATATCTTTGTACTGATGTTAAGACCATATCTTTGCACTGATGTTAAGACCATGTCTTTGTACTGATGTTAAGACCATATATTTGCACTGATGTTAAGACCATATCTTTGTACTGATGTTAAGACCATATCTTTGTACTGATGTTAAGACCACATCTTTGTACTGATGTTAAGACCATATCTTTGTACTGATGTTAAGACCATATCTTTGTACTGATGTTAAGACCATATCTTTGTACTGATGTTAATGCCACATCTTTGTACTGATGTTAAGACCATATCTTGGTACTGATGTTAAGACCATACCTTGTACTGATGTTAAGACCATGTCTTTGCACTGATGTTCAGATGATACCTTTGTTATGGTGTTCAGAAATTATCTGTGTACTGATTCCTATGGAAGGCGGAATGACTTTTTATTCAATGTTTTTCATTGCTATCTCTTAATTTGCACGCTTAATTGAACATTTGTCATTGAAAATTTGTATTTGTAGATTTATATGTGAGGATATTCTTGGCAAGAATTCTATTAATTCAATAATTGGAAAACCGAATGTTTATCGAAGTATGTTCATTTTCAGTACAAATTATGATTTTTGTATACAAATGCCAATTTTCAATGACAAATGTTGAATTAAGCGTGCAAATTAAGAGATAAGAATTTAGAACTAACAAATAAGAAATAGCAATGAAGAACATTGAATAAAAAGCCATTCCGCCTACCATACATTTCATGTCTTTATAAAAATGTTCCGCCTTTGTATGATTGTTCAAACTAACAAATGTTCAGACTATGTCTGATTGTATGAATGCTTCAGTCATGTCTGAAATAATGATGCGTATAGATAGATTTAGAAATACGGAGGACAAAAGTCGGACAATTATGCGTCATATAACAAACATCGGCCTAAATAATTTTCTTTCAAAATATCAATATTAAACGTCACGAAACTATAATTTCACTCATCTATTTAAATAGTTAAAACAGTAAAATCTGTATTATTGTCAATATTTGTTACTATAGCAACGTATTTATCAGTAATGTTCAAGATAAACAAAGAGTTATTACCAGTATTATTAATAATAGATTTAATTGGCATTTCATATTACTTCTATATCTCTTTACATAGGTTAAACATATTATGGTCTCCGTACGAGCTAGTGTGATTTTAGAGTGCCCTACGATTGTCTTATTTCGAAATCAAAATCGAAGCAAAATCTGAAAAATTTAAAAGACTACTTAAAGGAATTCTACCTCTTAAAATTATGTTAAATTTAAATTCTCAAACTTGGCTAATGAGAGTACATGTCTATATTCATCAGTGGACTTTCAAAGTGTCATAACTCTACAACAAATTACCTGCATTATTATCAGATAAATCCATAATTATTAAAAAGCGCTTGAAATGTTATGAGTTTTTGAATACGTTCTTAGTTATAATCTCCCCTCCCCTAACCGCCACATACTTTCAATTTACACTCATTTACACCCATAGCTTGTAAGCCGATTTCGGTAATTGATTTGATGTCTTGATTATCACATACTAATATGACAAGTAATCTCGACTTGATAATCTCGACTATTAGAAAGTTTGTCACTGTCAATAGGTACTAATTAATACGTACATTATTATTATAACAGTTATCGTTGCGACACAAACAGTGTAACAGGTGTCCGGGACTATGCAGAAGCTTGCCTCTCAGAAATGGAAGAGTTCTTTGAAATCCAACCGTGGCCTTTTATTACGAGATAAAAATGTTAGCTCATTAGATGGTAAGATAGATTTATTGGTTCTGTATTCTGTAAGCTATATAACCATTGATTGTAGGCTAGTATTGAAACAAGGCGTTGGCTGTGATTCTTAGGTGAGCTTTTAACTCCCGATGGATGGTTGATCCACATGAAATTCCAGGTATATGCATTCATGCTGTCAAATATGTCAATGTTTACCACAAACCCACGTTCAGCTGATCAAGTTACAATTCACCGAAAACCAGGGCGCTACAGGCTATACGTTAAAGACTTCAATACATTTGGGATCGAAAAAGAGTAAGCCAATGTCACTGTTCTAGCAAATTTCCCCTCATTGTACACCATGTGGCATTCCCTGTCCTCATCCAAAAAACAGGTGTACAAAATGTAGGATATACAACTCCATGCCACTTATTCTCTACACAATCTTAGCGCTAGGATGTCCCAGGTTGTTATCTTCTAACATTGATTCTAGGACATCCTAGCGCTAGGATCGTTTCGAGAATACATGGCCATTTCATTTCATTTCAGTTGATCAAATTAAGGCAATATTGTTCTTTTATGTTTCATTTCCTTGTATTAAGTATAAAGTTTATGAATCGCACACGGAAGGACATAAAAGGGGCATAAATTTAAATATTCGCCCAAAATATATAAGTCATTTTTCAAGGAAGCGTGACTAATACACATAGAATTATAATTCTCTGAAATTATATATCCCCCTATTATATATCAATATACAGTCTTCAACCTTTAAAATATCCTCGGTAATTTGAGGCCCTTTCGTTTAATATGTAGTTTGAACAGACAACCTGTTTTCCTGACCCATTGAACCATTGACCCATGCTCTTAGTACTGTATTGCACCCCCCCCCCCCCGCCCCCCCACCCTTAAAAACCATTGAAATAACCACCACCTCCAATCCCATTCAGAAATACCTTTCCATCCCCCCACCCCAAAGTTCTATAACAGTTCTTATTGGCAATGACTTTTTTTTTGCATAAGAATTAACAATCTAAGGCTTTATCAACTATATATATTAAAGCAAGGAGCATATATACCAGCATAAATAACTAACACATGTGCACAATCGATATCAGATTTTTTGCATTTTCTCTTATAGTCTACGTTAATTCATGTCATACTGTTAAACAGTTACCGCCATAGTAATATATATACACAAGTAAAGCCTTTCTGACATTATGTGATAAATTTATGATTGCGATTCTGCACTTTGTAATATCACAAACATTCAACATATGCACAAATCATTGAGTTTGCCATTCTCTCCTTAGATCTCTATACCTGTGCTATATATCTATGTTTCCTTTTAAAATGCCGTTTTCCCAGTATACACGGTAACTGAATTTAGTAAGACCTTTCTTCGTCACATACATCAGTCATATTTAATAGCAAGGTCCCTGCCTTGCCTGGCCTTGTCCTGCTTTGCCTGGTCTCTCTCTACCTTGCCTTGCCTTGCCTTACTTGGCCTTGCCTTGCCTTGCCTTGCCTTGCTTTGCTTTGCTTTGCTTTCCCTTTCCCTTCCCTTTCCCTTCCCTTTCCTTTCCTTTCCTTTCCTTTCCTTTCCTTTCCTTTGTCATTGCTTTTGCCTTTGTCTTATCCATTACTCGCCAGCTCACTTGATAACTATCTCATAGATCTTTCGAAGGATTTTTCCTTCGCCCTCTCGCTCTCTACTACCCCCTTCCCCCCTTCCCCTCTATCTCTGTTAATATTACAGATTCGCACCATAACATAACGTCGATAGGTATTTTGTATATATTTATTTCTGTATAATATACATGAGTTGCTTTATAAATAATAGATGTTAACATTTCATATATTTCACGGTATAATACATTTAACGACTATTTATACATGGGAATATGAAAACTAGCTTTTTCTGCCCTAAGTTAAGTTGTTAGATCATTTACTGATAGCAGCTCTAATATTGACTAAACTCCTGATGCATTTATATACATAGAAGCTGCAATTGGCAATGATTCAAATCTCATCACGTTATCTTTTTTCCGAATATAATCTAATACATGTATGCTATTGTACAATGTAGTTGTTTACAGAAAATACAGAAAAAAGGTGTTGAATAAAGTTGAATTGCCACCCAATAATATCTAATCCATGTCATTTTTATGTACCATGTACCCTAATGGCATTCAAGGTAAAAGTTTTTGTACCAGAATGAATGAAAATGATCTATCCTTTAAATTGTCTGTTTTTTTTATGGCCCAGGTGTCAGAGCAGTCTCCGGACCGATATTTGGAACCGTTTGAGTTATATGGGTGTCGGAAGGTTCTGCTTTATAAAAGACATTGACCTATTTCCAACTGGAATATAATAATTATGGTACTTGCGATTTCATGAGTACGCCAGCGTAATTCAAACTCAAGTTCAAACTCAAACACAAACTCAAAACGTGATCACATGGGTTCGTGCGATGATTCCACAAAACCTTCAATGTATAAAGGAAATCTAGTGGTATTGGGTCAGAGACAAAACCCTCACAGTAATGTTGTCATAAAGGGGACTCAATAATACTCAATAAACGATGAGAGTAAAAGGTTTGATGTAACAATCAGTTAATTGTTATTTCTTGACGGATTCTGATAATAATTATCTATTGAATTTATGTAGTAAGTTATATCACATTCCAATAGTATCAGATCAGACCCGGTTGTTTCCGATATCAATATACTTCACTGTGTTCAGTAGCCCACTCATGACTTGCATTAACTAGCCCTGTATAATGGATGTACAACAATCTATTTCATATCTAGGTAAATATTTTTCTTTCACGATGCTATGTACACCATTTTGATTTTTGGTTTATGTCTTTGATATCTGTCATGAATTCTTATGCATTTAAGATTCTCCTGGATTTCAAACTCTTATATTGTAGTTTGGATTAGTATATGTCGTTTTATTTCTAAACGGACCAGTGGGAAAATCATTTTAAACTCTTGGATTGTTGTTCTGAATGTTATATTGGTCGGTTTTCTTATTCTCATTGGTAATAAAATATAGATTTAAATCGGATCATAGTTAAAATACTACAACATGTGGTTTTAGACCACAGTGTTATCTTCTCTTTTCCTTCAATGACGTCCTCCTTAATCGTATGCTGCTTATTCTACACGTTTCATGTTGAAATCTGAATACGATTGAAGGGTTTTTACCAATATTCGTTTGTTTTACATGACTGTTAAACCTTGCTGATTCTAGATTTTGGTGTATAGTTTTCATTAATTTGAGGACAATCTCCAAATCGTCTTGAAAGAAGCCCTTTTTGCCTCTATAATGGATTTATCAATATCCATAATTTTATATGATTTTTAAATCTTTCTGATTCTAGGTTGTCATGAATGGGGGACATTATTTCCCGAGGCTACCGGATCTTGTCAATCACCCGTCAACCTGGTCTCACAAGATGCTGTCACTGATTCAGATTTAGAGAAGAACAGTTTAATGTTTAACTATTGCATTAGCAGAGAAACTGATATTTTAAACAATGGTCATACATTAGCTGTCTTTCCTAGAGTCAAACATGGTGAGTAACAACCAATTTTTTTCCTTATTTTAGAAACGACTATGAATTCCCAAATACTATTAAAAAAAATCTGAAGCTTGTATCTAAATCTGACTATAATATTTCTAATGATAATACATTGCATAATATTGATTTCTTCGATACTGTAAATGGACCTCTATTCTTGCCCCCTGCCAGTATCACTTTGTAAGAGTCAAAATAACAAGAGCTGCAGTTAAGATGTTGATTCTTGTAAAAGGAATGACAAACACAGTGGTAAAATGTGACTTGGTGTTCCTGACAGACAGGTCTCTTTCTCTTTCATTACTATAGTTCTAATGAAATAAGTTGACGATATTTTTTTCCACAGTATTAACAGGAGGTCCTCTACTACCAGATAACGAATATGAACTGGCTGAAATTAGATTCCATTGGGGTCGAGATAATACTCGGGGTTCTGAACATACAGTTAATGGTAAAGCTTTTCCGATGGAGGTAAGTTTACAAGAGGCGTGTCTACGGGGTGAAGAATGCCCTCCTCCTTCCACCCTCCAAAAAAGAGACAGGTCACTTTCCATTTTTGTATCATTTTACAGTGTGGACGAATAGGGACCCCTCACCTAATGTTTCCTAGAAACGAACATCTTTAACTGATGGGCTTATCAAGAAACCGGTACTAAATTTGATTAGTTACAGATTGGTTCAAAATTATCCCCGGCTTGCTAATGTTTGTATTTCCGTATCGGAGAAACATATATCTTAGATAAGTGGACTCTCAAAAAGAGATGTGATGTCGAGTGTTCGGGAAATCGAACATTTCTGAGGCTTTGCAGCTTCCGATGAATATGTTTCCAATGAAGTTTCCACAAAACCTTTTCATTTCAGGTTCAGATAGTACACTGGAACGCTACAAAATATTCAAGCATTGAAGAAGCCTTAGGGAGTCCACATGGTATTGTTATAGTTTCCCTTTTTACGCAGGTAAGCTTAATTTGTCCTTTTAGAATAATAATGTTCTAGTGTGAGCGTATTAGATATTTCATTTCGTTGATTTTGTCTGCATAGATATTGATCTTGTCGATTTGGATTTATGTGAATCCAATTCATTACTCTCCTTGTGATATATATCCCAATAACCGTTCCTTGCAAGAGGTGGGAACTCTCTTACTAACATCGTACCATGTCAATCATTATGTACTCAACTTTGGCGGTGTTGTTTCTCTATCTCTGCATGATTTCTGCATCGCTATATCAATGTGATCTCGGATCATGATCATGAACATGAACGACCTTCATATATTAGTAAACACTGTATTAATCCAATTCTATCGGATCTCTAACAGATTGGCAGAGAGCACACTGCTTTAAGAGTGATCACTGATAATTTAGAAGATGTGTTATATAAGGTAGGTCAAATATGATCAATGAATTTGTGAGAATAAGTGGAGTTTTGGGGAGTTCGAAATGAGACATTTTATTACATACTAATTGCAAAGAGCAGCAGTGGTTCAGTGAGGTGGACGTTCACTCACTAACTATATAGAATTGCAACGTTCAGCTCAGGCATCGGTTGAGATACCAGTCCTGCCAGTGATTCAGGTCAGGTAAGGCGATGACATAGGCAAAGTCGTCTAAAGTACTGATGGGACAATAACAATAAATTGTTGATTTTTCTTGTAGGGAAGACAGAAAACAGTGACTTCAGCGTTTAATCCAACATGTTTATTGCCAGGTAAGGAAACTGACCACAGAAAGCAGCCATTGTCCCATCTGCAAGCCTGTTGAACACCATATGCTCTATATGTCAGAGATTGTTCTTGTATCGGTAACTACCCTTGTCGTCGTGACATTGTGCACTCAAATTCAGTTAAAAAGCAGCCTTGTTAAGTTTTAATAACTTTATTCGTTTATATTGTAACATTTTGTCTCTTCTCTCCTTTATTTCATACCTTCAATATACAATAACATAAAGATTACATCTTTCTATTGTGATTGAACCACGATAGCAAATCCCCATATTATTTATTTTTAATTTAATTTATGTGCTTGAAATTTATCTTACCTTTAAGACTCGCTTGGCTTTATGACCTTGGTCAATGCCTTTATAGGACATATGTTCTCATCACCATCTAAAACCAATAATGATAAGCATGTGGTACACTTTTAGTTAATACCAACCCCTTATCTTATTCATTTCAGATCCATTATTGAGAGATTACTGGACGTATGAGGGATCTGTGACGTCACCTCCATGTTCTGAAAACGTGCAGTGGATTTTATTACGGTACCCGTTAATGGTATCTCACGCCCAGGTCAGATATGAACACTTACTTCATTTTTCAGATCGAAAGTATAGACATAGAAGTCCAATTTTAGGAGAATGCTACGGAATGCTCTGTAGCCACCACAAAAAAGCTTCCCTAAAAACGTATAGATCGCAATCCCGCCTCTACGCATTTTAAATACAGTTATTGATAGGATAATGGTGCCAAATTAAAATTCAGTGCATGTCATCGCCATTAATCATCACTAGAGGTCATTTCAATTGATTTGACTTACTCATCACTTGTAACTATGCTATGTCAATGTTTATGAAGGTTTTATTTTTTTACCTCCAGATTGAAGAGTTCCGAAGATTAAGAACATTTTCAAAAGGTGACAACCCTAAAACCGGGGACGATGGTGCAATGGTGGACAACTTTCGGCCAACGCAACCCTTAAACGATCGGAAAGTCAAGGCCTCTTTTCAGTATTGAACGAAAAGTATTAGAGAATATTCTAACATGGGGACTTTCGGGTAGTCCCTCTAAAGACCAAAATGAAGATCTGGGTGTTTCGTTTCTTTTTTTTTCTGTAATCCATTGATGGCGCCATTGATGGCGAGTGTAGTCAGAGAAGAAACACCAGACCTGCATTTCAGATTGGCCAAAGTCAATTATACAGCATTTATCAGGCGTGTGGAAGCCTGAATATATCTTCATCACTGAACATTACATTAACCCAGTTCGGTCTTTATTCCAATGGGCTGATTATATAAGTGAGATACTGGTCAAAGGAAGGTTGGTTATTGGAAGGTTTTATAAGATATCAACCCAGATATTTGATCTTAACGCAATATTTTTAATCGTGTGTAACTGTAGGCCTTGAAGTTCCGCAATGGCCATATGTTTGCATATTGTCTGTTGTTTTTACTTTGTTTTAATTGTTATATTTTATATAAAACGATATTTCCAGAATTCCTTTTGCCTTTTCTATCAACTATCAACTTTTAACTAGACATTCCAATACACAGAATCGGGAGAGAAACAGGGTTATTATTCTAATTTGCTGTAGACCTTGAGATTAACGTGTTCTTTAGTCCAAAAAACACCCCTTTAATTGATACTTATCTCCCTTTAACTCAAATACCGCAACTAAATATATACTTGCAACTGAAATGTTCTACGAGTGGCATAAACAAAAAATAAAAAGTAATGAAGTGGTAAATGTATCTGTGTGGGGATAATAACACATGTTTGTATTTGAATAATCATTTATTATAAACAATGAAGAATAGCATTAACACAATAGACGATAGAATACATGTGTTAGTTCTTGTTATACTTGAACCTGAAACGAATTTAAAGAACATCATGAAGAGGCCAGACAACATTTCTATAATTAAATCTATTATTTATGAAACTAATTTATTTGTGGCTGTGAAAAAGAATGAGTGTAAAAGTTATTAATCTTAACTTTGAACAACTCCAATTTTCAGTTCAGGATTTGGCAGTTTTCTTTTGATGGAAGATTTTGGATCAGGATACGTAGTCCTTCTTGGGGTCCCTGCAGGGCTGAACATACTGATACACTATCTGATATGTTGTTAAATCCCATCATTTCCCTCTTACAATTGATAATCAGACACCTGCTTATGCAAAAATAAATGGTAACGATTTCCTTAATATTTAGATTTTGAAAAACGATAATGTTATCAAAATTAAATCTCTATTAGCTTGTATGCTATACTACATTAAGTAATGTACACACTAACAATATTTTCGACAACATGGCATCTGCGCAACATGTTGCCGAAAATAAGGACTGTATCCTTTTCACCTACCTGAATTATTATAATCACATTGGTCGTCAATAAGAGAGGTGATGTTGGTGACCATTTCGTTCACTTCCGGTTTACCATAACCTTCAAATAGCTGATAACAATTACCCAGAATCCTTTCAAGACATATCCAGGAAGTCACCAAACCGCTGCAAAAACACGTGCTCACTTTCATATATGAGGGACATTTCCTAGGGAATCCCTCTGTGACTAGGACAATCACCTGTCCTTGTAAACACACGGCGGTGCAGGAACCGATGCAGAGAAACTCATTGTGTTAAGAACGGCGAAAAATACTAAAGTATTAAAAACTGTTTGATTGCATCTTGCTGCATATGACGTTATTTGCAATTATAAACTAAGTAATTCTGTTCAGTCTATATTCTTTTTATAATCTATAAATGAAAAAGATTGCAAGGAAAACTCACGAAATAGTAAGGATCTAAAAGCGAAGGGGGTAATGCAATCGATAAAGGATTCTGAAAGGTGAAATAAAAATAAAAAGGTTGAAATTGCAATGATCGGCTTCTTTATTTTACTGTATCGATAATCAAATATTATCGTACCAGCATTTAATTGCTCTGTTGCCAAGGCTCACCGAGATTCGCCTCAAATCACCTTAACAATCACCTTAATTATATTATATAACTTACGAACAATATGATTCCTGATTAGTCTTGTTAATTCTTGATAATGAATTCACACAATTATCTACGTTACAATCGGACGGCAAATATGAACTTCCATGACCTGAAATTACACGTCATGATATATCAATTATAGATATATATGATGATCTGAATATATTCGGTTAAAAATGTTATATAAATTAACCATGTACTAACGATCCGAACTGAAAAACGAAGCCCAAAATCCAAAATTAGTATATCCATATGAGTGAGTAAGTATTTCACATTTCATTTAGAAACAACCGTAAGGCTTTACAGAATGTTCGCTTATGATTTATGAAAAACGAATTTAACCATGTCGTATACGCATGTATCGCGCAGAAATTCATTAAAAATACTTCGATAATAAAATACAGACATTACCATGGATATGCACCATTCCAACAAAATACAACAAAGCTAAAGTGAATTCCATTTCAAAAATTTAACTCGAGTATTTCTATCTTCTCTCTGACAATGATTAAAATTATCTCATATTTTTAAGGGTAGCTATAACTTGTTATTGCTGTAAAGTTAAGTAGTCGAACGAGTTTACCTATATTACCGTGGATACCATCAACTAGTACATAAAAATGTCCCCAGGGCTTGTTTCTTATATCTGTAGTTGACATTTTCCAAGCGTAGATACGATGCAATAAATAGCCTATTGACATCATATGACGGGTATAATATTCTTAAGGGTGTTTTCGCCTAGGGACTTAACCGAATTGGTAATTGTGGGTATATAAGAATATATAAGTCAGTTCCATTTGAATCAGAGGGCGATAAACTGCACTGAGTCCAAATTGTGGAAAAAATGTTCTTAAAAGGATATGTTCGAATTGCAGCATCCAAACTTTGACGACAATCATGCAACTTAGCTATCCACATTGTTATGTGTGTTTTCTTCGAATCTTCCTTTGCAAATTGTGCTTGTGTAGAGTATTCTTATACCATAGAAGTTCAGATGGAAATGTAATTTCTTTTTAAAAGTCTCTGCGGAATCAAAAACTCCCCTATTCTTTTTTTCCAATTTTTGTTTTTTGATTTGTCCTCTATAAGCTGAGACAATACATATTTTTAATCATGATGTCACCAAGTCAAGTCGCCCTCGTAATAACTGAGTAGATCATAAGTAGGCGCAATGTAAGATGAAATAAGTATATGGCCTTGAGACCGATCCTTTTTCTTTCACTGACATTTATCTATAAATACTATTGACGTTGTAAGACGTTTGGTGTAGGCTTTATGATTTTCATATTTATTCATTTATTATCATTCTGATTAAACTGATAATGAAGTGACCCACAAAAAATACCGAACTGAGTCTTTTACGCCAAATGGTTTCCGCGATGGTGTGACTGTAGAAACGTCACTGGTCCAGCGAGCAGCTAGACCTTGAGACAATGGCAGTTTTCTGTGATCAGACTAGAACTCATCGTCGACGAATATAACACATTGCTCCTTACGGATAGGCATGTTTTTTTACCAATGTAAAGATTGGCAGCTTGATGAAAGATGTCGTATCCATTCATTTAAACAGGGAGGAGTTTGATACGTAATGCAACTTTATTATAGGCGTGTAATGTTGAAATCTTGTAATGAGACAAACTATCAATGTACGATCTGAGGTTCCAGGTCTGATCTGACACGTAACGCGTAGGCTTTTCTGCACACCAATTATTGTCTGTTCAGGAAGTAAGGTATATCTATTCTACGTATAGTTTGGTCTGTAACACAATTATGTCAGCATAATCGATCAAATATAAACATGTTTCATTCAGATTTTCCTACAGAGCAACTTCCTGGTTCGAAAAGATCGCAGCCAATAATCTTCTTCAGAAAGCTTCTGCCTACGCTTTGTTGAAGTCATCAGCAACATTAGAACTTGGTATGTATTGACCTCGGACGTGTATTTAATATCCATGTCCTGCTTCCTAGCTATACTGGTCGCACGAGGAAACGATGGCTCGGGTCGTTATGAAAGAACAAACGTGAAAGTCAGATTTACGGTAACTGACGAGGGTTGCCGAATGATGACAGAAAAATCTTACTTACCTTACCTGAAGTACATGGGAAATTAGTCATGTTGATCATAGAGTTTCATACACGATGAATCGAAACAGTTGGACAGGGATCTTGGAAAACTGATATAGATCTGTGTGTACCACTAAGTTGGGGCACAGTTACGATTTCCTAAATAGATGCCAATGCAAAAGGGGTTATAGTAAAAAAAAACCATTTGTTCACAGTTGTGCACGGTATATCAACAGGTGTGTGTGTTTGTTTGTTGAAGGGCTAAATTGTAACAGGTCTGGTTTAATGAATGACCCAATAAAGATATAAGTGTTATTATTATTAATCTTATATGACGAATGCCCATCAAACCGGACATTAAAGTAGCCACTGTATCAGTCAGTGACCAGTCATAACCGAGTATTCATCCACACAATCAACATAATTCACACATGTTCCATGAAAGAATGGCGTGTCTATTGTTTATGTCCGATTCATTAGTTTCTCCCAAGATACTCGTACGTCCGGCGTGAAAATTGACATTCGCAATTTTCTCTGGAATGGTTTTTCCAAACAGCAAGACATCTTATAATAATCTTGCCCCTTCTTTTGTCCATCAGGAAAACACCTTTCAGAGGACCGAGTCCATACAGCACCAGTAATGCAAAAGCACTGACCGCTTTCTTAAATAAATGAAACGAATTGTCATGCAGTTTTACGTCCTACTTTTCTGCACCTGTTTGGGGGCTTGCAAAGATAGGCCCCAAATTTACTAATTGTTGGAAGCAGAGGGTTGTTTCAATCCGATTGAAATATCCTAATTAGATTTAGAACTTTTCAGCCAACCCTCGTAAAATACTAAGGCAAGCACAAACCTATGTGAAACACCATACCGGTGCACAATTCTATTTGCATATATCAAATTGAACAAAGCGTACAGATCAATGTTCATGATGTTTGTTTCTTATATGGATTGAATTTTAAAATAGCCTTCTTCAAACATTGACACGTTCGCAGCATGTAGCATACATCTTCAGATTAATATGGCTATTAGTGACGTCACGGCTTATTAAACTGTTGGTTTAGATCAATGACCTACAAGCAGGTGGTCAGATTAGAATCTTCCCAGGATTTTGTAAAGCCTTGATCAACAAGATTACTGATATTACTAAATCATGGTTGGCTCACGGACTTGATCAATCAAGACTACCAGATATAAGAAGGTCGTTGTTTTTCGTTACGGACCCCATAAATAGACAAGATCAAATAAGATAAAGCAGTAAGAAAAGGTTTGCCAAAGAGAGACAAATTGATCTGATATCTAATAGGCTACAATCGATATGTAGTGTTTTTTTTTTACACCACCAAACAATAAGACGTTGAACCAAATACCTCGAAACTTTATACAGCTTGCGTAGGTATCTGCGATCGTCGTTAGGAATTCGAAGGTCCGGTTGAAATGGAAATTTACGACTCTTCAGATATCAATTACATGGGATAATAATACCACATTGCGAATCGGTTGTATAAGGTGGTGTTGACCTATTTCCTACTCTTCCACTTCCGGTTGCGTTAAGGACTCTTTATAACCCAAGGAACTGTCTGCTAGAGCTAATCACTGACTTCTTGGCTACTTTTAGCCTTAATGATCATCTTCACCTAGACGATAAAACGCATCGGATCCACCGAACTGCATCTCTAAAAGGGAGTTACCAAATTGAAAAATCCGAGTTTATTTTCGGTTTCGTCTTGATTTAACCAACTTTCACTGACGGTACAATTAGTTGTTTTCATTAATTCATCAGTCCATTAGTTCTAATTAATATAGTTCTGTTCTTTTCCTGTTTACTGAATCCATTAGGAGAGGCCGGGGATTAATTAACTTATTTGATGGAACTAGAAAATGGGGGCTGCTACCGGAAGTTAGGACTAGGTAGGTGAAGAGATTGGTAGGAGATCGCTTTACAATGGATCCGATGTATAAGAAACTCTCAGATTTGTACATCAGATCTCGACACCTTGTAGCTGACCATATCCAACTGAGAAATGGATCCACAAATGCTAATCTAAGTCAAGAGGTCCCTTCGTCACACAGGGCAAGATATAGATGATGATAAAAAACCTGACAAAAGTGAGTACGGGAAATGTCATCACAGATGCAAGACAAAAAGAAACAGTAGAAGTCTAATGAAACGTGGGTGGAATGATTTATTTCTCTTAATTAAATGCATAAAGACAAAAATAATTCTCCAGTGTAATTAAATAAAAACTAATTATGCGAGTTTTTCCTGGTTCATGCCCTGCTTCCTGGTTTGTCACTGACTTGCAGACAGGCTGTCTATGAAATGTGATCACATAGTCGTCGTTGCTGCGAATCGGAATCTCGCTAATCGACTACAGTTCATCTTATACTGTCTTTATGTTTCGGATGTAAAACCATCCATCTCCTACTGCTCATATACATTATTATTATGGATATTATTTTTCTATCTATTCCCCCCCCCCCCCCCCCCCCCCCCATCCCTTCCCATTTTCAAATTAAGTTTACATAGGGTAGGGTAATAATTTTCCGTTGCTTTCAAATATACGATTGTGCCACTGCTGTTTTCTTCTAGTATATTGCCATTAGCATTTGTCTTGAATTCTGGACATTATTCTTATGTATGTATAATGGATAAATGAATATGTATTTCATCCTCCAGTAAATGAAATAAATGGGGTTTTACGCCTTCGAGATGGGCAGTATACATACATACAATGAAATCGTACAATTTCGGACAACAGGATTTTAGATTTTATGAAAAAGACACAAACTCTGACATCAGGCTACAGGATGAGAGTATTATATTGATATGTAAAACGGAGAAACGATGTGGGCGGAAAGCTAGATTAGATTGCAACTCGTAAATCAATAACACACTACGTTCATTGATGAAATCATACGATCTTCTCGTGTGGAATTCCAGTGCCAAATTACCATTTCTACCAGAAACAATCGATAGAAAAAATGGGCATTCCTGTGAAATTACTGGCTTGAACGTTCCAATTCAGACATTAATATATTTCTATTGTGTTGAAATGAAAGAAACGGAATGGAGTTTCACGTCCTACATTTCTGCATCTAATTGAGCTAATGAAGACGGGCAATGCAATTTTGCCAGGACAAAGGCATTAGCTTACTCTTTTTCGATTTCCATCTGTCAAGGAATGTAGTTTAATGTCACATTCGAACGACTAAACGTTTTTTTCTGACCTTCATCAACGACAGGGGGGAACTGGGGTTGACAAATTTGAAGGTATCATCTCGACCCATTTATATGGTATTGAAGGTAACTTATAGACTGACAAAGACACATCACTAACCGCCTTTATATAAAAACATTATTACAATTTTTTTTTTTGCTTCACGGAAAGGACAATTAATTTTATCTGAGAAAAACGTCCAGTACATTTTCATTCATTTATAATTTGCCCGACTATATTTGGAAGTAAACGGAAATATAAAGGTCACGACGAGATTTACAAAACTTTATTTTGTTTTAGCAGATCTCTTTATTTGTTACATCGGCCTGTGCTTTACATAGGAGTTTATATAATCTCACTCTTAATACAAATACTGTCATTATTGGTTTAGATTCTAGCCTTGGTCTCTATTAAAAAGCAAAAAATGACTTTATGATATTGAAAATTGCAGAAGACTTAAATTGGTTTTGTTGTTAGTTCCATGTCATATACAGTGGTCTACTATTGTTCATCAAAGCTTTTTAAAATCTTCAAAAATAATATTTTGTTCATACGAAATGACGTTGTTCTTCCTAGGAAATATATACTGGATTCTGTGCGTTTTTTTTGTTTTTTTTGTTTTTGTTTTTGTATGACGATTTGTTAACACTAAATTTGATATACTGCACTTCCGGTTTAGGTACGTTTTGGCTTGAGACATCACGGCCCCATAGATCTTATAACGTCAAAAAGAAACACGTAGCTCATGACTTTTAAGTCTTTAAGGTCTTCAATGATTCAATGATCTGACATTTATCTGGCTTTAAGGGATGATAGCGATCATTCAAATACATTGTTTTCTTACATTAAAAAAGAATACTATGGTATTTATTAGATTTATTGTAGATTACCGGTCTAGATTTTTATGTTCAAAACTAAGTACTAACTATGATATCTCCGCCATATTTCTTTTGCATGAACACATTTTCACATTGTCACATTAGGAAAGTTTCGATCATTTTCTATAGATTCAGCCATTCCACTGCCCTAATATACTGATATATTGAAAAATTATAAAGTTACATAATGAATCTGTTATAGTCAGCAGCTATTGAAAGTTGCTGTGATAAATATTAAATGTTCGACGAATGTAACAATTTGTTCTGAAGCCCGAGGAATGGAGAGAAGATCAAATCTAGAAATGATTAAAAATTAATTCAAACTAGAGAGATTAATGGTATGATAGCACGTGAACAATAGATAATATATACTAATATATATTTAGTTGACTGTCGGTATATAGGTTTATAGGATTGAATCATTTTTTTATAATTCGATTATCATGATATGTCGTATTATGCATCAAAAATAATTCAATTACATATTCTGTCGTGTCAGGTTTTTTTCTGAATATAACTTTTATACGAGGCAACATAGTAATGCTTACAGTTTTTGAACCAATTACAGTTATTTACAGAATCTACTCTTTGGTCTCGTTCATTTCCAAAATCTTTTCGAGGATAAAATCCTTTCGGACGCTCCATACGCCTATGCACTTCCCCCTCCATTCAGTCAGCCTGCTCTCAATATGTCTTGGGAGGCTGACGCCGCCACTGCTAACAGACCCGGAAGAGTTATGTGTTAAAGCGGATAATCAGACAACTTTATCTCTTTAAAGAAGGATTACTTTAGACTGTTCTAATGAGGGAAAGGTGTTTTTATTAACTCAACACTTGAGGTTAGAGAACACCTTGAAATTATCGTACAAAACAGACTTCCGTTTCAAATACGACAGACGGTGAACAGACGTTACCGGATATCTCACGTGCGCATCCTGTCTATTACGTAATTAATTCTTGTGTTCTCTGTATGCATCTGTGTGTTTTCGTCACTGTTTCCTGTGCTGTATAAATTGACCAGTTGTTTGAAGATGTTTGAGGAAGTTGGCTCGGGTTGGTCTATTTTATTGACACGGGGTGAAGGATGAGAGCGATCTTGAGATTGAAGATGATGATATAACATAGAAAAGGTCGATGGAGGTCTATTACAGAATTGATGAATCTCACCCACAAAGAATACTTAATACTCCACTTCTAGTGAAGCGTGGTCGCCATTTTCATTCAAGTTTCTCAGCTGACTATTGACTAGTCTTTGATGAAGTTTATGCTCTGATAATGATTAAATGAAAGATGTTTAGCCAAGACATCAAAGAGAATGAATGAATTTTGAATCAAATATAATTTAGCTTATCGCATACGATCTGTAGATCCTTGGGAATTTTAATGAAAAATTTAGTGATTGTATGTAAAGACGCAATGACTTTCAGTCAAAATGAACCTTTGAATTAGGTTTGGATACCAATTAACGTTGTGTTCTGAACATTTAATTTGATGGATAATAGAAACGTGAATGAATATAGGAAGTTCTACCATTGTTCATATAGGATATACGTTCTAAGCTGTTTTTATCAATTAGCTTATGAGCCTTAATTGAAGTACCAATGTCCTGTATAACGTTGAAAATTCCAACTGGAAAACGAGTCGTATGTCATGTTTTTTCCAATGTACACTCTGTATTGTTTGCTTTCGAGAGATCAATTAGTAAAAAGCCACAGGAACGTGTAGATGAAAGACTCTTATACAGTTGATGTCGGTTTGAAGTAGAATGTAGAAAGAGTCATTATGGACTTAAGATTGGAACGTGTAGGCGAGATTTTCTTTGAAAGACCCAGATGTCCTTATTCTGAACAATGAAGATTCTAGCCCTATTAGTCTGCGAAATAATACCTTTATTCTCGTTAAGTGCTGAAAAACGAGGCGTAAAATCCGTTTTAATTTCATTAATGAATACAATGTATGAATCTGCTTGCTACAACAAACTAATTAAAATTAGACAAAAACTTTCATTCTGTATTCTTATTACCTTTTAATAATTCCAAAATTAAAACCAATTAAATAGCATTATTTTTAGTGGACCTGATAAACTAGTCAAATGCTACTTGAAAACGACCACTTGTTCGCGTTCCATAATCTCATTTGATTGGCTGGTTGTTATGAATCAGACTGAAATTTATATGGAGAAATTTTAAGACCTACATGGAACGATTCATTAGAACAAACGAAAAAGACTGAACGAAAGGTTAGCCTAGATTTATTAAGATTGTTTGCTACACGCATCATCAGTAAGATATATGGCGTCAGGTACGTAAGTATAAGGGGAAACGGCCCCGAAAAAATGGTTTGCCCCTGAAATGATTCTGACAACGGACCAATTCCATAACTACAACAACACACCATGCACCATTGCCCCTCATGATATATTACTTGCCGCATCGAATCATCAAGTCTGGCTACGGGTCTGTTGATATGTTTGCTATAAATATTCACATATATCGCACATAATATGTATGGTCTATATTAAACAGGATATTATAAATTATAACATCATGCTGTTTTGTTATAATTTGTTGTGTGAAATTAAATATGTTCATATCCGCTGTTTAATTGTCCAATCAGCTTCGTTTCTGACAGTTTAAACATAAAACAACGGAAATTATCCTAATTCTTGACGTGATTCTAATGTTCACTGTAATTGGCTGGTTAATTTTAAATACCGGAAGTGCAATCAACCAATGTTAGTGGGTGGTATTCTACACATTGGCAATATTAACTTTTCAACATTGTATTTTATTCATTGAAAGGAACCATGCCGGACTGATACTCTATCGTCTTCTCCACTTTTTCAGATGGGTGATGTAACAGAAGCTTCGAGGATAGGCATAGTTTCAGCAAAAATAAAGAACCCAGAGCTTGTAGCTTACTGCAAGCATCTCAATATGGCGTCTTAAAGCACCATATATGATATTACTTCGATGAGACACTTTTCAAATTGTTCATTGGTGCTTGAAAAATACATGTATTTCATAATATGTAATTTGTATAAAAGCATACTTGATCTAATCGATATTATCACCATGCATTGTAGAAGGCGAAACATAATTATAGAGATTTACTATTTTTGAAAACTCATCTTTCTTCATCATTCTTAAGTCAAGCATAATTCTGGCTATATTGCTGCCAGTGTAACAAGGTCTTATATCATATTTGTACTTGTGGATGTGAAATCCAAGCTGGAAGCTGTGGCTGATTGGTAATGATAAGAACGGTCTAAATAAACTGACCACAGCCCATTTATCAACATAAACCATAGGAGCTCATTAACAGTTCAACACAAAAACTCCATTAACAGCGTCTAAAATTACATACTGGCCTTCTCAATGAAAACATGTATGTTGTACGCATGAGCGGTTATATTTCTATCAATGAAATTCAACGTATTTCAACTTTCAGTGAACCCAATTGGACGATTTTATTCATTAATAAATTTTATGAATGGATTAATTATACACAGCTGTAACACGTGAAAAGTTCTTGACATTTAAAGCCACACTATGACGCATTCTTTGAGATTCATACTTGTGCATCTGTCTACTTACTGCCTACCTGTCAATGACATAGACCTGCTATATATTGGGCATGCTCCAAAACTGTATTCCAGTCGCTATTTGGCAGGATGGTGGCTGGTCTACACCATCTGACAACTGTCAAAATATCCATCAGCGGATGGAATAGAGACAAATGTTTCGGTCTAGCTCATTTCAGGAACACCTGATGTCAATCTACTATACAATTGGTCAACTCTGCATGCCTTTCGAAGCGTCCGCATTGCTGATTCTGTTTATTTGGTTATTTATTGGGAATGACCCAATGTGGCTTTAAATAGTAATCATTGTATTGTTATTTCCACTAGAAGGTAATATAGAGGTTATTTACATTAATGTGTAGGCGGAGATGGAATTTCTACCAACGTGTCGAAACGTATCAGTCGACGGAAGTGGTCATATCTCATACAGTGCCGACTCTCAATAGTATTGTCCGTGGCATTTTTCTTATCACGGTTTTGAAATATTCATTATTATAATCCAGATTTATATACAGATATATGGATATTTGTGCGCATTCGGAAGCGATTCGAATCAAAAACATGAAAAATCTTTTAAGGTAACTAAGCTTCAAAATAGTAGGCAACTAGGCTTCGAGATATTAGGCAACCAAGCTTCTAAATGTTAGGCACACACGCCTAGAGGTATTACTCTATCAATTTTGATTACAATAATAGACAACTCGGCTTGCAAATATTAGGCAAACAAACTTCAAAATATTAGCCAATCTTGCTGTTGAACTGGCCAATCTGGCCACATATTCTCGAAACGATCTTAGCACTGGGATGTCCTAGAATCGATGTTAGAAGAGAAAAACCTAGAACATCCTAGCGCTAAGATCGTTTCAGGAATACGTGGCCTGGATCCCGATCGCTCATAATTAAACTGGCTACCATAGTAACCTATTAGTAAATAATTAAAGCATTTAAAAAGTCAGACACACCCTGAACAGCTGACAGTAATGAATTAAATCAAATTAATTTATATGTCATTATTACAACTCACATATAGATGCCATATAAAATTCACAAATTATATTTAATTTTCATATTCAATTTGTGAAATATTCCGTGGTATGATATTATGATATAATCATTATAACATGATAAAAAACATTATTTGATGAGTATTATAAGTAATAAGCTGCGTCTATTATGGAGATTATTACACTCAATCGGCCTCCTACACAATCCGATTGTACAATATTAATCCCGGCTTAATAGCAGGGAGGCTTGATGTCGTATTTACGAACTAATGGACGCGATGATTTCTTATGTTATTTATCCAGTATTTTGAGTCAAATCATTCAAGATTATAATTTATCACAATATTTTTATTTCAATAATAGCTAAAATACGGTGGCTTGTTTAGGACATGTTAAAAATAAATATGATGATTTAATTTCAATAATCCTCTTTTTTTTAATAAAATATTAAATAAAATTATATCAAAATTAAAGAAAATATAAGCATGTCCTAAACAAACTATTGTTCCTTATCATTATTGGAAAAAAAAAATTGAAATTATTGTCCTAAACAAACCGCCGTAATTAAGAAATTATTTGGTTCGTATATATGATGTAAAACTCAATGCTAATTATATACTTAAGCAGATGTTTTGTCAAATGGTATAAAAATGTGACCATCTGTTTGATTTTATTTAACCCTTGGTGTCGCGCACCACAAAATAAAATGGCGTTATTGGAAGTTATCAGTATCCCAGATGTAAAAAAAAACGTAAAAAGCTTCCATGTAATACCCCGAAATTTGAAAACAAGGGATGCCGGGTGTACGTTTAAGCTTTGTGGTGGTTTTTGGTTGTTTCATGTTCTAAACGATGTAGAATATTTCACAATCTGTCCAACTTTTTGTAATCAAGGAATTACAGATGTTGATACACAAGTAGAACAGGAACCTTTTGGATCTCGTTAAAACTTAACAGCTTAAAGCTTAACAAGTAGGCCTATAAGGCCCTTTAGTGACTGTTCTATGGTCTACATGATGTTCAATAAAAACAATATAATGTATTTTATAATGAATAGCATGTAAAAAAAATGAACTATTGTGAAAATAAGATAAAATCTTCTGTTTTATTAATTATTTATAATGTTCATTCATTGGAACTTGACGAATAATGAACGAAACTTCTACATTTCTAAAAGCTAACAAAAGAGTTAAACTGGTTGTTTTACTGTTTTAAGTACAGAGCATTTATATAAACGTTTTCAGCAAAGGGATTTTTAGGGAAAAGTAATGCTTAAGTGATCCTTATAAACTATTGGAGAAAATTGGGTTCCTTAAAAAAATTTACCAGCACTATTTCGTGAAATGAATTCTATCGTGTCTAGATATTTAGATTATCATTGACTAAGTAGTACTAAACTCTGGGAGATAGACTCATTTACGAGACTATCTCTTGTGCGAACCAGTAAATTTTTTCTCTTTTGATTCTATTCAAACACCTACTCCATTAATAATGTTTACAATCTAGCAGCTAGTACTACATATATTACTAGTGCCAAATAAGAAGAGATATACCTTTGGACAAGTCATTTACAAGACCAACCCTTATACTTTCAATATTCTCTTTTCAATATTCTCTCTTGGGATTCCATACAACCACCTCCTCCTCCCATGTATATTAATAATGCTTACAATCTAGCAGCTGTCATATATGAAATATTCAAGGATGGGAGGTTGCGGTTGAAATAGCATGAATATTTAAGCACAATCAATATTATGAGTGGGCCAAAACTGGTCGTCATCTTTTCATCTATGGTGGGATGCAAGTTTCAGCCAATGGGATAGCACCACGAAGTATCTATCCATTTGAAACGAAAGAATATGAATTAATTTAAGACAGAATTTCTTTCTTTGTCTAATTGAATAACATTTTAACGTTTTATATCTGTAACCAATTCCTGCCCACGAAGTTAAGAACTAAATGCTCTGCCTACAGCTACTTAACTGCTTCACAAGGCCTGATCTACTGGGCAAGGTTAAAGATTAAACATAATCTCTCTTTTATTCTTCCTCTTCCATAAAACCACGACAACTCGTCTATATAATCCAATCAAAACTTCATTCAAGAGGGATTAACGATTAATACACTTGAAACGATTTAGATAAAATTGGGATTAGGACAGCTTAAGATGCATTTGCAGGGTAAAGGGATGTTTTCGCCTAAGGTTCGGCTTAACCAGCTGATAAAGTCCTCAGCTATCCATTTCACTTTTCAAAATCAAAATCTGACTTCCGGTTCCTCTTTAAAGGTTCGATTCTCGTCGCTTATCGAGCGTCATTTACATTTATATGCAATTAACAACGATCTTAAAGTGACCATAGTGTTAACTTCCACGGAAAGCTTTTGTAATATAATGTTAAATAGGAACGGAAGGCTAGGTTATAATTCTAAAAGGCACTACGGATAGCCGAAATTGCTTAATCAGTTGATCAAGGCCAGATTTTTAGGACAATATCCTTTAAAGTCATGTTTTGATTCTCAAAAAATGCCGTGGGTGGCCGCAATTCATTTCTAGCATAATGCAGTAAGTAGCATAAGTACACGATTATATTTCTTTTTAAGAATTGTACAATAAGAAACAGTTTCTGAAAGCGATTAAATCCTGGAATTACGAGACCACAAGTCCACGAAATGTTTTAGAATTATATTAGCTATTGAATATTGATACGTGGCAAGTAGGTGGAAACTCAATGGAAGTACTTCATTATAATTGGTGACAGATTTAAAAAAAAATATACGAAAAACTATCGATGAATGAATAAAAAAAAGTCATGCATAATATATATTTTTTTATAATTTTAGTCAATAAAGCCTACACGTTTATAAAAATCAATGTAAAATATATGATAGCAAAATGAGGAAAGGGTATTCGTTTCATTCACTTTGGTTTCTAGGGAGGGGGAGAGGGGGGGGGGGGGGGTGGAGGTGAGACTGTAATGTTGATTTTAACTGTAAATTTCTGTTAATGTAAATAATATTCCTTATAACCCACAGAGTCATGCAAAACATATTACACTTTTACTTGGGCATGGTATTCCGCTTAACAAAAGTGCTTGAAAATCTCAAATAAAACGAAAATCACTTGCTGAAACGATAAAAAAAATTCAAATATTATTTTTTAAACAAATAAATAAATAAAAATAAAATTGATCTTTTCACTAGTTTAGTACTTAATAACTATAGATCGATCAAAAAAATTTTCTCAAACTAAGTTATTGTGACGTCTTTTCAGGATAGGTTCAAAACAAACGATTTAATACGATATAATAACTTTCTATATTTAATAATGCTTTTTTAAGCCCAAAAATAAAGAATAAAATCTAACTACATGATGGATTGGAGGCGCAAAAGCTGCTTTAAAAATGCATGATGATATTTTGAGCATTCATTGATAATATAAGAGGCGGTGTAAAAAACTTCCTCAATTATTTTCTAATTTTAAAATTGACATCTAAAGAGGTAAATGGCATGAATTGTTAATGTATCTTTAAATATCACCTATTCCATAAACAAGTCCCTGTCAAAACCTTCAAAAAAACTAAATAGAAATTAAGTTAAAGGACAACGTTCGTACGTAGGCCTAATATGATTATGCTTCTAATTCTGAAATTAAAAATATTTTTCAGAAAATCATAACCTGGTCACATTTTTCAAACCTGATGGTACCTCTCTTCTGAGGAGTCCAGTACTATACAACTTTTATTCTCGATTTTGCCATTCATTGGACTAGATTTTGATTAACGGTTTTGTCTTGCTTGTACGAACTTTTATTCTAGAATCATCTCTGTTTTATCTTCTGTTCTGCACAGACCTTAATTACAATGAGACATAACAGTGCTAATTATAAACTCTCGAGCCACACCTGTAGCCTACATTCATCTATAACCGGAAGTGACGTGTCGGATACTGTAGGTGTTAGTTACTATTCTTAATAGAAAACTGTCATACCGGTCTGTTACTGTAAGAGGAAAAGCTACAAAACAGTTTGCGTGCACAATAGAGAAAAACAACAATAACCAAAATCCACTCTACCTTTTTACGTGTCAATTTCAATAAAACGAAAACAACAGCAACAACATTAGTTTGTGGTGTTGGACAAGACTAATTCCGCAGTCATTTCGTTGCTATCTATCTAGTATTTGCTTTAAATTGATTTAAAATATTTATTTATTTTTGTAGTAGGCAATATTCTTTCTGAATCGTTTTATCTACCTTGTTTTTAATTTATTGATTCAAATAAATCATTTCTTTCACTTTATGGTGGCTCGTGTATCTTATTCAGTTTTTCAATAAACATAAAATAGACATAAATATTGAATATCTATTGCTCTATTATATTATTTAAAAATACATTTCATTTATTGCTAGTTAGAAACCCACGAGGACAGGAAATATACAATTCATAAATCTCTTAAAACGAGAATATAAAGGTATTCCTAGTTATGAATATATTACCATATATGGATATAAATATTAATAAAAATCACTGTGTTTTTAATTTTATTTATTCATGGTAACAGGTAGACAGTTGATGCAATATACGAGAAACGATCCCTGACAGCTTCTCAGATGGATGATCTTTCTGAAACATGAATCTGAAAATATGCTACTTGTGTTGACATGAATTCTTAATCAATACGGATTTGCCTCATCAATGGATGATTGACCTTGAAACAGTTCGATAAGAGGGACCCAAGTCGGCCATTCTAAAAGCACGTGTTAGGATTTTCACCTTAACGACTTCTAGCAACTAACAGCAACTAAGAGAATCTGATAAATCGTAGTACGATCTGAGCACCCTGACGATATATTTAGTTGCCGCTTACTATCAATTGTTTTCATGTTGAAAAACTTGGAATTTGTATAATATCTAGCTCGGAATATATAACCATCCGTATGATTGATATGAGCGTGTCTCTCCTGTAGACTGCAATGGATCCCATACATCAGGTATTTTTGATCTACGACCAAAACCTACGATTATGTAATCGCATTGGTTAGTCATTTTCCGATATTAGAGAATCGATTAATGATATGATTTCAATCTTAATAAGAATCGAAGTTGTTCATTAAGTTTTTGATACGAGCGTTTCGATTCATAAAATTATTTCAAATGCATTTTCACAGTAGGTTACAAAGGTGTACGGCGTAAATCTCTATTTCATTATATTAATTAAATGACAAGATATGGGTAAAGAAACTATAATCATGTGGTCTACAGATCAATGGGAGATGATAATTGATAAAAACATGTTTTATATTTTGATTGATTGCCTCACTTCATCTCATTCATAAAACCCAAGTCGACAATTTAATTACCATGACTTTCACGTGACCTTTTCCATTCATTACCAATTTTGGTATCGGATGAATATTTTTAAACACTTTAGTTTTCATGAGCTGCGATGATAACTTGTTAATTTGATAAAAAATGATAGAGCAGCTGGTCTTTGAAAAAGATCGCGTTCAATTACCCCTTTACATCAGCAATCTAATAAAATTATCACAATTTTTCAAAAGGAACTATTTTCTATGATGCGCAAAAAGACGCCACGATAAAACCGCAAATTAGTGATGTTCTTGTTTCTGATTGGTTGAGAAATAACAACAAACAAAGATAGGGGTTAAAGGTTAACATTGACAGGCAGGATACGGGATTGTGAATGAATAGACGGCGCGTGCTACAATCGATCGTACGGCGAGTAGAAATAGGTCGATTATCTCTGGCCGAGTAGTAGTGGTGGAGAGGTCTCGCGTTCTTCCTTCATTAGTTCTAACATAGCAGATCAACATGGAACCGTTATTCATATCTCCTCTTGGATTGGAAAAAATTCTGGAAACTGAAACAGCTTTAGTTCAACTCGTAGATTGTAGATCATTTATTCACTTTAACAGAAGTCGAATTTTAACATCCGTGAACGTGTTCTGTACACCATTGGTGAAAAAACGGAATCCGAGATGTCTTCCATTAGATGTTATTATGTCCAAAGAAGCAAAGTGTTGTTTATCCAGACCGAATTTAACCACTGTGATATTGTATGATCAGGATTCCGACCAGTTAACCGCGTCGAATGGAAGCACAGACTTAAATCTTATGTATAAAAGTATGGTTCGATATTTTGGAAATAAGAAAATTCTGATCTTAACAGGTTTGTGGCATTTTATTTATAGATTTTTAATATAACAGGTCTCTATAATCATTTTAACGTCTCAAAGTGCCTTTGCTGGCAAAATATGATTTGCATATTTTAATACCTTATTTTGCTAATCACGACTGCCAGGATCGAATCTGTCAACTCAACATCCCTTTTGGAGAGTTTACATAACTTAATTATATTTTCTGATACATTTATTGGCAGAAGTAATATTTATAAAACAGAATATAAGATCTGTCCAAATAAACGCTTATTGCCAAATAATACATACGCATGCATTTGATTTAAATAGAATTCAAACAATATTTTTACATCAATTGCCAACAAATGGAAATTGATTTTGGCAGTTGGCCCTACTTTTTGGGCCTTCGGCTGCATTCGATATAGCTCACTTCAATCACATCTCCTTTAAAGGAGACTAAAGTATTTAAAAAAAAAGATTTTACACTGTAAAATATTCCGCAATATCTTGGTATTGCCCCATATTCTGACCAACAAAATACGGCAATGTACTCCTATACGATTGTGTTTGTTCTTTGTAGTGTCTTAATATCGGTCAATTTCCTCATTGATTGTTCCTGTGGTCAAATAGGACCAGGGGGTAGCCTAACATCCATCCAATCGACCCTTTGTCAAATATAATTCACCTTAATTCATTCAACCATCCGGTTTATTTGTTTTGGCTTGAACAAGTCGGTCAATGGCCCATTTTGACCAGTATTTGTTCTTGTGGTCAATAGAAAAAATATCAACATAACTTATCGTTGTTTGACCATAAAACTAGACGTATAGTTCACAAGCTCGTGTTCATCAGAAATCTCATAAACCACAAATTTTGCCTCCAGTCAAATATCTTCCTTTTCTTTCCCCAATTACCACCAAATTTTTCTTCATACATCATTATTTGCCTCCAGGCTGCGTTTTCTTATTCATAATTGCTAGGATCTACAAGCGGAAGGGCTGGTTTATTAGTTAGATATGATGAGAAATTGGAAGCTAGTTTTTTTTTCGCACTGAATGCCGCTCAATTTCTTTATGATATATTGAATATTTTTTAAACCGAAAGATATGGTCTATATTAGTTCGTTTCCGCTTGACACTGTTCACAAAACCTGAAGGTGCTTCAATCGGAAACGTAAATAACGTCAAAGGTTCAATCCTTACATATTACCTATTTTTAAATTTTCTACATCTTTTCGCCCCTCCCCCCTTTTTTATATCCTATGGGTCAGTTGAACAAAAACCAGGGCCGTTTCAAATTTTAAACCAAAGATACGATCGAGATACCAATCAAATAACTCGAACTTTAAGTTAATTTTTAGCCTCGCTGATAATTTAATAACAGATATGATGGTATGATAACAAAATATCTAAATATTCATACTAAAAGTATTTGCGTCGGACCCGTGGTTGTAGCATTGGGTAACAGGTATGTGGCTATGTAACCCCTCATCAGGATGGTATTAATATACTGATTGATAAATTCATAATCGGGATTGTTATAATCGTTTAAACTCATTGAGAACCGATTGGGAGAAACTTTATCTATATATATATTTAAGGTGCAGAAAAGGAAGACGTAAAACTCTTCAATTTACTTCAGTTGAAAAAAAAGATAATTTGGAATGTTAACAAATATTTCGACATGTTACATTTTATACATAGTAATAATAATAGTAATAGTATTAAAATTCGGCAAATCGACAAATATCATATTTGAGGGTTGTTAGAAAAACGATAAAATTCCACATTTTGAAAGAGATTAGAACTTGTTATAAATATAGCTTGTAGTATCAGTCTCCCACGTTAACTATACAGAATAGATAAAGTCTACTATTTACGTAGGTATAGATAGATACTAAGTACTGGTTATAACTCTATACATACTGATATACACCTACACGAATATTTCAACTATTTTATTTTTACGTTTCATCTGTCAAGCTTTTAAACAATATTTCATCCGCTTGATATGGTTTTTAATAATAATATCAATTGAAAGAGTTTTATGTGGACTTTCCTGAAAGGGGGGATATAGGGATGCCCATTTGACGAACACAATCAGACGGGGCTTTGTGTGGAAGGGAGAGAATTCAATTTTCAATTTTAGAAGGCTTTCAATTCAGGATATTTTCCTTTTCCGGACGTTAAGATTTAGGAATGCTTATCCTTAAGGAACACGTATCTACTCTACTCGTCGTGATTCGACATTCTTGTACCGTATGTTTTCAAGGATGCATACAAAAATGCGAACATCAATAATTAGGGAGTGTTAAGGATGGTGGGGGTTATTTTAATTAGTTTCATCGACTTGAAAATTATGTGGGATTTCTTATTTAAAAAATTACTTGGCAAATACCACGATCAATTTAAAATCTTTTTTCACTAAACTAATATTGTGAAATATACTTTGAATATGCAGTGATATGATTAGAGAATATTTTTTATTATTAGAATAAATGACGCTAAATTGTTGGACATTACCTGACAATGAGGCAAAAAAAAATCCGCGAAAAATTCCATTTAATTCTTAATATATAACAAATGACATACGCCCGTCCTCTGTGACCGTACACGCATGTGCCACGTCTGTAAGAATATTTAGAGGACTGTGCCCCTTTCATTATAGATTAATATTTTATAATAATACAGTAAAATATAATAGTATACATCAAATTTATATAATGTATAGAATTATTGATTGAAAATGATGTTAAAGATGGAGATTCTACACTCCAATCCTGGCAGACGTGACAATAGAGTTATATATGTATCAAGGTAGATGGCCTACTCCTTCCAGTCATATCGACTCGAAATACAATATCTAGATAAATTATAACTTATATTCAGTACAATTACAGTCTTTTTATTATAATCACTGGTCAAATTTATAAGGCATCTTTGAATTTCAACATAATGAAGAGGTTGCGTACAATTGTTTTATTCTTAAACAAAATCCGATGAAACAATTGAGTGTTTTTTTAGTTTCAGAATTTGCAAATGAAATGTTAAATTGTGTACTCAAATAAACCCACCGAATTAGTATCTTGGACGTACAGAGAGCTGAAAATATTGCTGACAAAACTGGAATTTCAATTGACGGTATTTTCACGCGGTTGGCTTCTGATTAACAATGTTATTATTTGGTGCACATGAATGTAAAATGTTTAAAAAATATATCAGTTAATAACTCAGAATAATTCACATATTTTAAATCGACTATCAATTACAGCAGGCTAATGAATATATTATTCTATATATTATTATACAGTTTCATAGATACCTATAATGTACTACACAATGAAATAATGAAGTTATCTATTGTACTGAACAGCTGTTATAGATCTTAGTCGTAGTCTATCCCTTCTGTCAATTTCTGAATTTTCTCACGTAAAATCTCTATATCGAATAAATTCTCGATCTCGATCGAGCACACTTTACACAACGTATGTTCTTATATCAGATGTACAAAAGTCATTGCTTTAAGAACTCTTTTCGCCAGGGTTAAGATCTATGCTATAGGTGTGCCTTTTTTGATGCAAACCTTACGTTGCAGCATATGAAATGGACCCCGGATTGTTGTCTAGTTTCAAGTCCCATCGAACACCATGTGAAAACAGGACCGGCAGAACAACAACCATCTAAAAGTCACATAGTAAGCAAACAAGAAAAGAAAACAACGGGTTTGAAAGATAAAAGAAACCGTTGATGACAGGTATCAACAAGATATAAAGCCGCTTTGAAGATACCGACTCTCTACGATAATCCCATGGATTGAAAAACAACCGGATTATCGTTAATCCACTAGTCTGGGAATCTGACCTAGACAGGAAACACTTCCTGAGAAAAAACGATAGAAAGCCCAATCTTCCTTCCGGTGTTGGGTATGTTTCCGGTAACAGTATCTGATCTCTTGACCTTCACCTCACGTGAAGAGCACGCGAACGGAAATGACTTGTAAAACCACTCGACAAGAAAATTAAACAATACACTGTGTTTGTAATGTTTAGAAATCTGCACTTCAAGATCGTATTCAATTTCTACTACAAATTAAGTTTCTTTTAAATATTGTGTCTATACCCGCTTCCTCTACTGTTCAGCCAAATTTCTATGAGGCGAGACCATACTAAAATTATACAAAAATAGGACTCAGTAAACGCACGACATTTGACCATATAGAGGGAAAAAAACAAATGATCCGGGGCAAAATTGCTCCATGTTACACTTCCTTTCGTGTTAAAAAAAAATTTGGTTTAAATTCCTGTTATTTTCCATCGCCATTGGAAACATTTCGGTGTATGGCTTCCAACTATCTCTTAAGATTTTACAGATTAACAACGTCCGGCATGCAGCTTCCGTTTTTCATTTGAATTGCTACTATTTTCTCTTGACATTGAATGACTTTTAACTACTATTTTAGATTTTAAAACAGATAACAACGATCTAATAACACTCTTTCCTTGTATCTTTCAGGTGGATTCACGAGATTTAAACAAGAATGTCCAGACCTGTGCACACCTCATCCGTCTCCTTTGGGAAGTCTATCACACACCTCTAATCTCGGAGGGTTAACTTTAAAACTGTGTCGAAGTCTCCCAGATAATTTCAATGACAGACAAGTAAAAAGAGCTAGAATGACGGTAAGTGTCCTCATTAAATCATACTTGGTTGAGTGTCCGAAATGTGCGCGATGCAATTAAATTTAGCAATCTGAGTATATGGCTTGGATTCCTACCGATATTGTTTGTGTTTGAACTTAGATCACCCGTAGGAATGCGGTTTCTTACAGCTTACAGCTGTAAAAGGTTTTCAGAACAGATAGAATACCTTTCTGGACTAAGCGCAATAAACCTAATATATATGAACATATTTGATATATCAGTAATCAGTCCAATTACCTTTAGATATAGTCCGAAAAAAGACGCTCGTACTATCAAATTGGCTCAATCAAAATATAAAAATCAAGGTTATTCTTTTTGCTCTTACAATGATTCTTGAGCATTGATCTCTGAGCAATCTGATTTGTTGTGGCAACTATCTAATGAACCAATCAGCGTTCGTGATATTTTCTTCCTGATACACCAAATGTTTCACAATCGCAACTCTGGAGTCTGTTCGACGTGTCCTGACTATTAGTTCGGACTCTTTCGGGCTCATTTTAAATGACAAAGATCGTGTTCAAAGCCTTTATGTTTGATACTACAATCACGATATTGATCCTTTTGTCCCTGGGGCTTAAAGTTGTTTATTTATTTTTGGACAAGTTTACCTTAGTTACCTAGTGTTGTCAACATTAAAGTTGCAGTATGCACAATTTTCATTATTAAAAACGTTGAAAATTTTACGTGAAAAGATTTCCCAAATAATATACTATTTTCTTCTATGTATCTACTTGGTCAACTTGAAATCTTTTTTAAATGGGTGATTAAAATCAGAGTGGACTAATTGTTAAGCTAGCAGTTTAAACTAATTTTGGTGTTAGACCTTTTACTAATATTGTTTTGCATTATCATTAAACAATCATGTTAAAGTACTATTTTGAATTTTGATAACACCAATAGTTATCCAGTGTTGCCGGCATAAACTATTAGCCATAAATATGATTAAACTGTTGTTACTAGTTTAAAAAAAATCCTATGCCAATAACCTCCATGAGAGATAATGGCCATTGTTTATTGAAAATCGATCCGGTTTTTCATTAAAGTTAAATATAGTGCTGATAGAACATTACACTATAAACTAGTTAGAAAGAATTTACATTATACTTTATATATCATACTTCTACTTCTCATGCGTTTTAATCATGCATATATCATTATCACTTGAAAGTTCAGCCATTGCGATAAGAATACAGATCTGATAAGATTGTTCATGTTAGGTCTGACTTAGGTTCACCTTTGACCTTATTATGTCATTAATTATTTAACCTATCAAATTAAAGTCATTGTCCGAAACTGAACTCTCTGTCATTCCCATGTAACAATAAGTATTAGGATAGGTTCCGTTTAAAGGGAACGTTCCTTCTTGTCATGCTTTTAAACTAAGTAAGACGCGGACGTAAGAGAAGACACGAAATTGAGGCTAATGCTCAATCATCAGAACCACTCTCTCAGAGACAGAGTTATCGGATCTTGCAGTATCTAAAGGGTAAAGGAACCGCAAGGACCGACAACTGTGTATGAGAGAATGCCACAGAACACGACCACCTTTAATTTGTTTAGTTGAATTCGTACTCCAAGGATTTCTCATTTTCATAATTGAATTTCATTTCACACGTCACATTAAACAAAATCGCCTCATCAACAGACATTTTGAAAGTATTTTTAAATCGATGACATGTCGACAGGCGTTTCGTAATGAATTTCACATTTTGTTTTTATTTAGAGTAAAAACATTCATCATCATCTTTTTCTTTCATTCGACACTCTCATTTCTCTTGTTACATGTGTACAAGCTGTCGACTGTAAATGGAGGTGTATACGGGCTGACAAGATGTGACTATCGTAAAAAAATTTCTAATTAAAGGGGGGGGGGGGGGGAGGTGTGTACCCACTTTATAAAAAAAAGTACGGTCTCCATTTAGCCAGTAATATCTTACTTTGTATTAAATAAGCCAACACAATTCTATGGTTTACTACTCCTTAGTTTTATTGTACACAATGTTTCAACAAATCTACATCGTCATCAGCCCGTTATTTAATGTGATCTCTACCCGTAAATGTCGCTTAAAGGATTAATTTGTATTAATATTGTGAAATGATTGTGGTCTTTGTATTAAATAAATGTCATCAGAAGGAGTAAGGCATGCTGTGGGAATCCAATTTTCAAAACTTTATAAAAGATTTTGAAAATGTTGTTTCACCATAACATTCAGTTTGAACTTTGCTTTTAGACTATAATATAGATATGTAAAAATACACTATTTAAATCGGAGCATACGCGTACTTTAAGTTATTGTAAGAGATGATATTTCTGTTAATTTTAAAAACTTTGAATATTAGATTGTTATTACCCGAGTTAAAGTGGTCAACTGTCAATAGATCGGAAAGAGTTTTACTATTACTGGAAATTTTGTCCATTTAAACACGGAAAGGTGATGAGTCGGTACACTTTCGAATATCCGTTTCCGGGCAGATGTCAGGATTTCTTTCAAACAATACTGACGTTTACATGCGTATACATACATTGTTGCACGTGGAAAACTTTACGCATTTCATATTTTCTCACCCTGAAGGGTTCATAAATTGGGAGAACACAATGCACTGTAGGGGGGATTGAATCGATGAAGCAACGACAAAGCGTTGCTATTCTGCTTCCAATTACATAAAAAGTTTCAAACCGATAGACTAGACGTTTCTCTTATACAATTCTTCCAGACCTGCTTGTCTGACAAGTTGAAGCCGAGTTTGATAGATAGGCCAAGGACCGGATTTAATCGAACCTACTGATCGTGATATCACTAAGGAAAAGAGAAATACTCTGGTTTATTTTATTGATTGGTTAGAAGGTGTGTTTTTGTAGTAGTTTATTTGTGTACTGGTATTGACAACTTGGTCGGATTTGTTTGTTTTTGAGTAGAAGAGAGCAAGTGTTTACTTATTTTATCAATTTTGACTCGAATTTAAACAGAAATTGGTGAACAGAAACACATGATCTAACCACAATCTGGGTCAAATGAGGAAAAATAAACAACTTTTAACCTCTTATTGACCGCAATGTCTTTATATTATTTTTACAAAATGTTGTTTGGTTTTATTATGCTATTATATAACATCACATTGTGACATATTAAAAATATTCCTTAAAAATATTATTATCGATCACAAGAAGCATTTGGTTTAATGCCATGGCATGGTTTTGACATTTAAACACCTGATGTCACTCTGTTTGTAGAATCGTCGATTCTCTCTTTCAAACTACGGGTATCACACCCTACTCCCAACATCTTACGATGAATATTCCATGTATCAGGATATGAATGAACTATTATCATTATTTCGTTTCATTATACGGACATAGAGATCATACCTGTAACGGTTTAAAATTTTATAACGCCTTCAGCAATTCTAACTGTAACTATGTAACAAGCTGTGGTCAATGAATCAGTGATCACAGCTTTTAACCGATCCTTAATACACAGTTTGAAAGTTGTAGTAGGATATCATAAAGCCACGTGTTTCAGTTACTAATCTATAATACCAAGGTGAGGTTTTCATTTCAAATATGTTTCCATGTTTACGTGAAATCTCACCTACGCTTTAGTAGGGAACGTGCATCTACGGAAGTTGATTGCATCTCAAATACTTGTGGTCATTTCCGGCTATTTCCGTTCGATTGTCGTTCTGTCTCCAACCCTATAAGGTTTTCATCTTTAGTGTCAAAATGTGTCACAGTTTTCACCATAGCTCTCACCTAAGCTCAGTGGATCATGATAAATACAATGCATTTTTTATATTTACACTGCTCATCAACTTCAAATAAGTGTCGTCATTTCCGGCTTTGTTCGATTTGCTTCCTTCCCATTAAAACCATTTACACAGTAAACAAACTTGTTACAAATAATGGTAGCGTTCAATCAATGATTTATAGGACCTATATTTAATCTTCATCAATATAAATGAATGAACATTATTACTTATCCTATCCCAGTTGACTGTTCAAATCTAACGTAATCGAATACAGCCGAACCTTATATCCTCCTCTTTAATGTTACAAATTTTTACACCTCCGAGTTTGCCGTGGGAAGTTGTAGCATATTTGACTCTTCTAATAATGAACGACGTTGGTAGTGGTTTTTCAAAGGCCAGTTTCACGTTTTACACGTTCGAGAATGTTCGTCAGTCACCTATAACATAAGCGTAGGAAGAAAACAAAAGTATCTTGCTCATAATGCTTGCTGTAGGAAGTTGAAGCATACTGGACACCACTGCATGATGATAGACGACGCTGGTGATGGTTTTGTGATGGCTGGTTTCTGGATTTTTACACTGTCGAGATTGAGTGGCCGCCATGCACGACATACGCGTAGGAAGATGTTTTAAATTAAAGCATCCGAATGCATCAATATTAACGTGCTGTAGGAAGACAAGACGTACTTGACAGATGTTGTTGATGGATTGTGTGAGGGCTGTATCAGTATTCAAATAATGTAAGGTTCATTTCGCCAACTGATGTTTCCGTTGTTTTCTGACTTGCGTTTTAATGATTACAAGTAACGTTTGGCAATCGACTGACAGGTTTCGTAATGTGCCGGGTGTGTGCTTCACTAACTTGATGGTGAATTGTCAACTCAGCTTTTCCATATTGTTGAATATGAACTATGCAAGATACATTGTTAAGGGGGCAAAGACCAGACCAGGGTACGGGGGGTTTTTACGCATAATTTCTCATTAGAAAGTTGAAGATGAAGATGAGTAAAACACAAAATTTTATTTCTCATTTTTCAAGTAGGAGTTTATCGGTTTTGGTTACAAATCAGTTTCAAATTTCACAATAAACAACACAAGAGACGGCAAGACATTTATTGGGAAGGTCATTGACTTTATCACATGCCTGTCACCCATTGACTAAATGTTAGATGTAACACGGCCTTGGACAACCTTGAACGTCAGGCGCTGAGTCCGGTATATCACTTAATACAGACCTAAATCGTGTTCGTGTTCGGTTATTACGTGTAAAAGTCCAGTATAGCAGTCAATACAGACCTAAATCTGAAATATTCTGTTAACACGTGTAAAAGTCCTGTGTACCAGTCTATACTGACCTCGATTTGAAATGTTCGGTAATCACGTGTTAGAGAGTAGTTAATTCCATGACTTTTATAATAATGAGTACATTTGTCCAGACTATTTTTTTTATGAAATATATAGTCTCCAAGTTATACCTTGTATAGAATTTCACTTCTGTTTTAATTTTTCATGTACATTTCTCACTTTATTGAAGAGTTTCACTTTTTCCTGGGGATTACTTGTCTCTTTAAATGTTGATTTTTAAGATAAAAGAATTTCAATGTTTCAATTGATCAATGAAAAAGTTTCGATGTTTCAGTGAAAAAGTTCACATTTCCATGTTGTCAGTTCGATTATACAAAGTTTGTGATGAAGTGTGCTAAAGGTCAGTTTTCCATGAAAATGTGATTTCATCATAATATGAATAATACATCAATTTAGTTAATCATTTTGTAATCGGAAAATCAATTCCTCAAGGAATAATGCCAGTTGTTAGGATGATTATAAACAAAACAACTCCATTGCCTTAAACCTGTGTCATTCTTCTCTTTCATTGATTTGAATATAAATATTTAAACATCCTTGACAAGCCTAGTTCAATCCCTCTTTCTACCATTATCTGTTTTCTATTGTTTTATATATCTTGATAATCTATTGTCTCAATCCGTCTTCTCTCGAATGAATGTACATTGAATTTGCACTCTGAGATGCCGTTAACAAGTACATTAGAGCAATTTCCATTGAAAAATGAAGATATAAATGCTCTTCAATACCCACGTAATCTTTCTGGGGCCAGGGGGGTTTTGGAATTATCCACATAAGTTTGTTTGAATGTACTTTTTGTAAGTTCACCGAAAAGATCTCGTCATTTATTTTGAAATCTGGTATGGATTACTTAGTAGATTTAAATATTCTTGTGTGGTCTAACAGTCTTGACGTGGAAACAAAACTCTTGAGTTCCACAAAATCGTGATGAAACACTAGTCGTTTTAGTTTTAGTAATATATCAGTGTTCTCGAAGGTCCACAATTGTACACTGTATGTTCTTGCTCTTTCGATTAGCTTCTTCTTCCCATGCTGCCACAGCCATTTAGATACTCCATTTCTACCCAGTGGTATTGCTTGTCAATTTACATTGTAAACGGCCAGACCGAGACAGTAGTATGTAGGTATTCGACTAATTTCCCGACTGAACTTGTATTTTTATTAATGTGAACAAGGTGTTGGACTTATATATTGAAGGGACATATAATGTTTTTTTTTTAAATACAAATATAAAATGGTGACATTGAGACCAAGTGGGTGGCAGGAACGATTGTTGAAGGTACCTTGTGACAGCTCGAAAGTTCCCTGAAAGCATTAGTGGTAATACCTCATGATCTGTTCCCTAATCCTCCATTGTGTTTAATACAAGATTTCAGGTTCATTTCAGTGTAAAACATTGAACTTGGTTATCATGACAAAGAAGGAATTTTACTCAAAATAAAATCATATATGTATAGACAGAATGCTTTTCTACGGCTTTTATTTTTTCATTGGAAAGTTAATAAATACCACTGTTTTATTAAGAAATCTGGAAAACAAAGTCATAATATTATCAAATTACATAAACAAGAGAATCTAGTGGTTAACACCTGTTTGTTTTGAACTTAAAATAGTATCCAGTAATTACCTTGCGGAAGAATTATAAGGTATTCTCAGATATATTGGTCTGTAATTTTAGTAACGGGATGATACAGCTGTGAAATATAAATAGATATATAAATTAGTAAATAATAAGTCAATAAATAATTCGATAAGTAAGTCAAGATAGAAACAAATATAAAAGTCAATATAGTTAAATTGGTTATAAAAAACAAAAACAAAACAAAAACAAAGTAGCAACTGCTGTTCCCTTTCGAAAAGCGAAAAGAGTAGATTGTATATTGAATCTTAAAGCAATAGTATTTTACTCAAAATAATGGGAAATCCTTGTATAGTCGAAAACAACAGTGTTGAACACAAACTCAAAGACCACTTCTTTTCTATTTTCAGACGCAGCCAGTTGAATTGATGCCTTATCTCTTTCTTGGAGACGCTTTACACTCAACGATGAAAGATCAACTTCTCGATCTTGGTATAACCGCCATTTTGAATGTCTCTACTTCCTGTGCAAACCATTTTCCCCAGGACTTCCGGTATAAGATTATTCCAGTAGAGGACACTGCCAGTGCAGATCTGCACTTCTGGTTCAAAGACGCCATTCAATTCATAGGTAATTCTACTATTCTGATGTTAATTATTGCATTTTTTTTTAAGTGAAATTAAAGCGAAATAATTATCTACGTAACTCGGTGAAGACACTCTAACATAACTGACAGAAAACAGGTTTTGATTGTGTTTCTGGACAAAGGAGCACTTGTTATTTATTTTTTAAATTGTTTGTGACAATCGACTCGAGTATAAATGGACAGAAATAAAAACTATTGCTTCAGTTGTTGGACACGGAAGCTCTTGTACATCAATTGTTATTTACTTGTTTGTTCTATTTTCTATTTGTAGAAGAAGAAAAGAAAGATGGCGGAAAGATTCTGGTTCATTGTAAAGGAGGTGTTAGCCGATCGGCTACCGTCTGTCTTGCCTATATCATGTACACCCGATGTGTAGGACTTGAAGACGCTTTTGACTTTATCAAATCACGTCGTGACAGCATCTCACCCAATGCGAATTTCATGATGCAGCTTTACGACTACGAGAAATTGGTTGTGTCTCATTCCAGTTCATCCCCCTTATCTCCTTGTAGACTTTATAACCCAGTCTTATCTAGTTCATCAGATAGCAATAGTTCTTCTCGCGAGAGTAGTGACGACAACGAGAACGGAAGTGACATCGAATTATCTAGTGTTCCAGCACTGAGAATTATGGGCAAAAAGTGTGTTTCCACTTGAAGAGTTGTGAGTTGATAGAAGTACTGGTATAATACAGACTAATTTCCTAGTAGACTAGAATGACCAGTACAATATTAACATTATGCAGTATAGGGCAAACGGTTATTATGTGAATTAGGATTACTAGAGATGATATCAATGTGGTATGAATGTGAATTAGTGTGAATCAGCTTAAACCATGGACCCATTATAGTCATTGCATATCGCAATAGAAACACCTGGCATTACTTAGCTGAAGGTCGAAAACCGAAGGCCTATTTCACAATTTGTTAACCTAAGCATCTTTTCATCTGATTGGTCAGTCACTAAATCCAATCAGACTTCTTAAGATATTTAAATCTTTCATCTTAGGTAAAATCTTGTGAAATATATCACCAATAGAACAACCGTACATTGTTTGTCTTTAGATTTTTCCTTTTGCAAATAGTTTTGAAACTTTTATGGGTGTCTCCCTGTAAATCCCATAATTTATATGGTAAACATTTTTGGTAAAATTCCACATTCAGACAAGAAGGTTTTTTCCTCTAACTTCAAACTTCTGATTTCACAGTCACCGTAATTAATTTACATTCTTAATTTAGTGACCTTTGCCTGACTTGTTTTCATAAACATGTTCTATCGATCTGTTCTTGATTATATTGTTAATTAAAATATCGAATTTATCAAAACAAAGTAATTATTCATACTATTGAAACCTATCTCGTTATTCTATTAAGTAAATACGGTAATTAAATCGTACATATTCTATCTCGATTTAGATTCCTATTATGTAATAAAACGAAAATTTAAAATTGAGGAAGAAACAAACAAGGATATTTTGCAATGATGAAAACTTGAGAGCTTGTCTATCAGCTCGTCCTTGGCCAAGTCTCTTGGCTTGACGGTTTAACAGTTGGTTCCCCGACATTAATAAAACCGTACTTCGCATAGACACAGACAATGAGAGAGTGCAGTAGTAAGAGTGTGCCATAGGATTTATATGTTTTGTTAACTTTGTTATTGTCATATTTGTATGAAAGTTGTTATATCTTTTATAACATACAGTCGAATTTTGTATTTCTACTGCGTTTGAAGAACGATATATGTAGGAGCATAGTCTGATTTATTCGTTATGAAATGCTTCTACACTGGCAACAGTTTGGATATTATGATTAAATGGTTTTTTCTTTTTATATAAGGACAAGGACAAAGGCGCGTACGTAAATGTAGTGTGGCATTATCTGGAACACAATGCAGATGGACCAATTACGACCATGTCCACATAACTTAATTCATTTCACCTATATAAATAATTGCAACATATCTCCTTACTGTGTCATTCCCTACTTTATACAAAACACTATAATTGGCATTGTCTCTATAGAATTTGGACTGGATAATAGTGAAATTACATTAATAACTAACTTATGTTTCTTTATTAAATATCGATATCGGACAAAGGCGCGTACGTAAATGTAGTGTGGCATTATCTGGAACACAATGCAGATGGACCAATTACGACCATGTCCACATAACTTAATTCATTTCACCTATATAAATAATTGCAACATATCTCCTTACTGTGTCATTTCCTACTTTATACAAAACACTATAATTGGCATTGTCTCTATAGAATTTAGACTGGATAATAGTGAAATTACATTGACTGGATAATAGTGAAATTACATTAATAACTAACTTATGTTTCTGTATTAAATATCGATATTATAATAATCAAATGTCATTTTCCTCAAATTGGTATGATCAAAATTGCTCAAATATTGCGAAATACCGCCAGACTAATTCTATTGAGAAACTTTACCAATAATTGAATCTTGTTGAATATGATAGATGATCCACTTCCGGTAAACTGTAGTCAAGATATTCCATATCCGGTTTTAAGTGTAGTCTTTAACATCAAGTACTTTAATTACTCTACTTTCAGTTTGCCATCATATGACATCGGAATTGATCTTGCGTGATTAACATTTTCAGATAGACAATTCTGAAGGCAGGATAGAGTGAATGTCATAGTTTGATGATGAACTGTCCCACACAAAATAATTATGTTTACCTCTAAAGAAATGTATGACTGCAGTGTGTTGATTTTCTGAGGTAAAGATGACAACAATGTAAATTATCGAAACGTTTTGTTATAATCACATTTAAGACGTTATAAAGTTACACATACCATTAAAATGTTGTTATCTAACAGAATTAAAAGAATGCATGTATTAATAAAGCCAGTAATCTAATGTAAATTGTCGAAACGTTGTGTATAAATACATTATAGAAGTGCTACTAGTGACAGTATAAAATGACAGAATTAAAGAAGTATTTAGGCAATAATGTTAATCGTCGAAACGTTGTGTATAAGTAGAAGTGACGGTATGAAAGTACAGACTGGATGATGTGTAATATTAATGTATGTTTGTATAGTTTTATTTATTTTTTACTGTTGTGTTAAATTGTACAACAACTTCAGGGACTTGTTGAATAATTGTTGAAATATTGTAACCTTTAAAACAGTTTCCATGGCAACTATTTCATATTTTGTTAATTCCATGTGATGTAATAAAGGTTGAAATATAATAATTCTCTTTGTTGTAATTAGTATCGTATATTGCCTCAAGCGGAAGACCTGGTAGGACTATTGCTTTAAAGCTGAGATCGTCCTTGAAAGTTTCTGGAAGTGTACTTCTCACTAGATATTTGCAATCACTATACTGTTCATAAACTTACAGAATATCTTCATTGTTGTTGTTTTTTGAGAAACAACCGGATACTAAGCTCATCGTATTGAAATTATTAAAATTGAGGTTTCGTTTGTGCAGGTGACCAAAACGGGAATATCACGTTGGACACCAAAACAATGCTGACACGAATCAACTGAAGATTCATGGTGTCACAAACAATCCTTGGATCGACCGCTTAACCAAACCACCCATCGATTCAATTCCCCCAAAACACACCAGAATGTTGCTGTTATATACCTATATTTGCTATTAGAATAATACGTGCACCATGCGGGCTAATGAAGAAGATCAACGCCATGCAGGGTGCAATGAGGGAAATTTTGCCAGTTCTGCTCTTTTTCGATTTCCAACTGCCGAGGGATCTTTGTCGTGCACAGTCTGTAGCATACTGGGTAATAACATTGTGGATTTGTGGATCAAATATACTGTTGAGCGAACATACCCAAGGCAAACATGAACAATGACGAGCGTGTTGTAGGGTGAACGGCCTCCAATTCTCCACGATGTGTACTTCTTCTGATGTTTAAAATATGACTAATTATAATAAAGGTTAAACCCAGCTATGGAAAATGTCAGGGGTACAGTGATCGGAGATTAGAATCTTGTTATTGTTCTTTAGTCTCCTTGAAAATATCTCCAGCAGTTTGCCTCATTATCTAATTGATCCGACTGGAGGAAATATGTCTACCACAACATCATTTGTTTTACTCTGAATATTAACAGCAATGTGCTAAACTCGAACTTGCTACGAAACGTACAGCTGTTGCACTATGATTTAACATTACCAATAATCGCTACGCTCGTATGCTGTAAAACCAATAGATAATGAAAACAGAAAGCACGATGCAGTGTGTCATGAGGGAAATTTTACCAGAACAGTAGCCTTCTATTTGTCGATTTGAATTAGTTCAACAAATGATGCTTCTATTGAGAATTCCTAATTCTAACACAGGTTGGTTCAATCATCTTATTACTATTTTTACTTATTATTATTAGAATATTACCAAAGCTATGATTTCTATTAAACAAAGAAGGCTGACAACTACAAAAAGCTACGAAGTGGGGAAGAACAGATAGTATAGCCGTCGCGGTACTAGGACTCATATTTATATTATATTCGATTGAGTGTAAAAATCTCGCAAAATTCCTCCACAAAACCTTTTAAAATTTGGACAGAAAGAAAGTGTCGAACAAAAGAAGATGCATGAAAGACTTAATGAACATGACAACTCGCCATTATTCTTGTCTACGGTATTATAACATTACTAGAACGTGGGCGAAGCAAGATAGACAATGATAAACCTATTCCAACCATTTCAAACAAAAAAGCTTTGAAGAACGTAACTGTACTTGGGTGGAAGTAATTTGTCACTAAGTACTTTGTTTGAGCAGCAATTTCTATGTTAATGAGAATATAACGAAATAAAATTAAACGTCCTGCCTTTCTGTATATAACGAATTTAAACGTGTTTTATACTGCCGGCCTATCAAAACGATTTGCCCATATGCCCCACCCCTAAAATGTGTAAAGGTGCCATGAGAGTTGCTTAATTATGACCCTAATTCTTATCCGCAACGATGCTACCCCTGCCGAAATGCAATCATTGACTTCTACTTCTTCGCAGAGATACATTCCCGTATTTATCTTCATCTGTTCATCTGTTCATCTGTGAATTCAGCAGGTCCACAGCCAGACTTGATTGTTCTGGGGGAGGGGCAGATAATATATCCAGAGAGGCAGTGGGGTATGGTGTTTAGTTGCAGTAATGGAATTGGTCGGTTACCGGCACGAAATTCAGCTTCCCTCACGACAGTTGGACGTATTATTTTCGCTATGCAAAGTTAAAAGTTGGTCATTGGATAGATCTCGTCGCGAGGTCATGCTTTAACAAGAAATAGATTCTCTTGATTAAGATTTCAGTCGTAAGAGATCATATATATATATGAATAATATTAATCTCATATAGAAAAACAGAAACCGAACAATGGTCCAGGAAAAATCCAACAATAGATACGAATGACAATATTATTCACAGAGAGAGGGATCATATGAACATTTGCAGTTTTCAGAATTCAAAACAAAATAATTAAATTTTGACAATAAAAATATGTTTACCAAGAGGAACATTAGATATCACACAAACACCAGCAGAATCAGAACATCGTGGAAGTTTATCTAACCATTTGAAAGAGTGGTTCCTTAAAAAGAAATCCAAAGTGACATATAACTGTAAATTGACCCTAAAATGGACTTTTAATAGTTTGTCTAAATTTGTATGTCCAATCAGACGTCTGTGGTTCCTGCAAATCACCTTAATATAAGTGATCGCGAAGACCTTATGTGATACAAGCATACTTTGCGATAAGTGACGTCATCAAATGTGGTGGAATTGCAGGAACTACAGCCTATTCTAATAAAACAAAGCAAGTACAAAACATACAAACAGCAAAACGAAACCTGAAATCCAAAAAAAAACAGCTTGGCGATAGTAGCTAATGAACTTTTCACATGAGGAAAGAAACCTATTCAAACCTTCTAGTCAAACCCAGAAACAACGTGGTAACTTGGAATGACGGAATATCCAGAATTATTCATGATACCTCTATGATATTGCCTGCATGGAGACTTTGCCTACTTTGTTGCAAGTCGGTTGTGGGGTACTAGTAAGTATATGTCAGTGTTTGTTTTGCAGGGGTTGGGAATAACAGACTCACGGCGCCGGGCAGATCATCATCATCTAATGTTCTCGCTAATTACTTTGGCTATTAGATTCTTCCATTAGCCTGCCATTTCCAATACTTTTGCCATCGGGTATTTCATTTGATTTTCTTGTTTACTTTCTCGGTATTGAAATGAAACTGACAGAACTGTGTGTGTTCAATGGTAACTAGGAGTATTGGTAAATATCCTGCTGTTTTTAATCTGTACAAAGATTGACAGGGAGTAGGTTGTCGAAGGTTGACATGGACTTTTAGCATGACGTTAATGTCTATCTCAAAATCAGCTGGTATACGGAGAGCTAGTGCGTGTATATCCACAAATCCACAACATAAGATGCACTCATATCAATTAGATCTGGGGTCCCACTCTCCAAAAATTACCTAAATTAAATCCAGATTTTAAGAAATACAGTTATCTGATTGGATAACAAAACAAAATTTAAAATCGATTTTACTGATTGACCAATCAGAACACTGAAATCATCTCAAGTTAGGTTTTTGAATAAGGCCCCTGTTAGAATGGTACAACTGAGATATCGAGGATCCTTTCTACCAGCTAGTCCGTGGAAGAACCTATATGACCTATGAACCTGTTAAAGGTTTTTACCCGACTTTGGTCACCCTGTCACAGCAGGGTCTTTAGAGATTATGAGTTAGTGTCCGTTAAGTGATTGTCTGAATAAAATCTTGTGGTGGAATCCTACTACCAGCTATTTCTCAGCAGAACCACATTCCCCAAGGCTTTTTCCACCCTTTCACAACAAGTTCTATTGGGGTATAGTCCTTTACGGTTCTTTGACGTTTCATTTGCTCATCAATCACATCTGAAGATGATTTGTCTCCTATAAAATGATTCAAGATGCACTAAGAAAGTGATGCAAGCTGACTTACATGGACCGATTGTTGTAGGCTATGTATGTTAATGTGATTGAGAAGCATTGCACTCGAAACATTTCTCCAGGCAATAAAGAGTACAAGAAGTACTATTAATGTAATTCGGAAGGTCTCTGTTCACTGTTTAATGTCAATGTTGGTTGTATTTTAATAGTGGATCTATGAGCGGGGGTGATCTGAAACTTTCCTACAATATACATCCTACTCACTATTATTTTCTATTGTCTGAAGATGCTAAATAAATGGCTTGTAGAAAGTTGAATAATAATGTTGTTTACCAAGGTTTTTGAGTCCCACAAGGTGTTGTTTTTAAATACGAAATGAGCAAGAGATAGGTTATGCCTAGTTCACACCAACGGCGAATGCCGCGCTTTAAATCGGCGAGCAAAGCGCAATCATTTTTCGTTTACTTTTCCAAAAATAAAAAAGTAATGTTACGCTCTGATAAGCTCTGATACGAATTGGTTACGCTTTGGGGACGAATTATTTCCCGATTTGATCAGGCCTTGTTACGCTTTAAATCACGCTATGATTAGCTTTATTAAGCTTTGATGCGGTTATGACGCTTTAAATCACGCTCTAATACGATTATCAAGCTCTGTTATGAATTGTTAAGCTCTGTTACGCATTGGAAAATTTCGAGATCGCCGATTTCATGCCGCTTTTGATCAAGTGGTGACAGACCGTGAAGACTGGGGTCCCCGCTTTGAATAAAGATCTGTTAAGCTTTCCTACGCTTTGAGTCAAGCTTTGCTGAACTTTGTTACGCTTTGTTAAGCTTTGATACGTTCTCGGCGCTTTAATCAATTCGTGACAGTTTAACAGTTTAAAATTTTTTGGCACTCTTGCCGGAAATCCAGCTTTGCTCAAAGCTTTCCAACGATCTATTACGACCCTGGCGCTTTAGTCGAGCTTTGTTACGCTTTGGTACCGTTTTGTACGCCGCTTTAAAGCGCCATCAAAGCGCCGTTGGTGTGAACTGAGCATTAAAGGGACAGAGATAAAACTACTTCTGGTTCCTCTCTATTGAACAAAAAAAAAAAAAATAACAAATCTTCAAGGCCTGATATATACCAATGTTTTACCAATGTTTGGATTTCAGATTCCGGTTTGCGGTTATGATCGTTAGCACTTTATTTCTTTATTTATGCATTTTGAAATATAAGAGCTAAATGCCAAGTTGTAATGCCATCAAAAATAAATGCAGAACGTTGACGGAATTGGGCTCTATCTACTAAATCAAATACATGCCTTACTATTTAGACGACTATTTTCCGTTAAAGATAATAGCTATAACGATATAACTTCGTGTACTACTATCGTATCGCTCTTTGGAATGAAACTCTGACCAATTTACAGAACAAAGAAATACTTTAATATTCTGATTTATTGCATATATCCTATTTCTTCTATATTTATTTCAGAAAGGCAATTAACATTTTTTGGGAAAAAGTGGAGTTAAAGTAGTAGCAAGTTCAGCTCTTAATATTTTCTCAGGTGTGCAGATAAATTACAATCCAAATGAAACAAGTAATTTTTAATTTTAAAAGCAGCAGGTGTTTGCTGGAAAACAGATGCACATGATATCCTTTAAAAAGGTGTTTTTGATACATTCTAGAAATGATGAGAATTCCAGAAGAATACAACAGAATAATACTTGTCAGTGAATTGTGAATTTCATTTGTATCGCCCAATTTTTGACTTAATTATCACTGAATCGTCCTCATTTCGTATGCATTAACTTTGATAAAAAGTAAAAAATGGCCTGACCACTGAGTTGTAGTGGCAAAAGGTTCTTACTAATCATGGGAGGAAGTGATTCATCACGCTAGACAGCTGCCCCCCCCCCCCCCCACCCCTCCAATCCCCTCTTCCTCTCTCTACCCTTATTTGTAGATCAGAAAAGAATACACTTATGATTGTCATGAAGGAAGAATTGCGACACCATGATCTTGAATAGTGAAACCTCTCTAATATCTTTCAATAACCTGTCTTATAAAGGCTTCACCATGGCGTTTGTACATTTACTCGGTGTGACAAGAAACACTTGTCGTTTGATTGTGTCAGTAAATTTTGTCAACTCCGATAGATTGATGTGCCGCCCCCGTTCTTATAAGAAAAGTTAATTGTTTAAAGGAATTCAAGAAAGGTTTTTTCGTCTTTACAGGTCTGTAAGTTGTGTATCCACTGTTTTATTAAAACTCTGCTCAGATTGGAGACATATTTAATGACATACACTGCATGACCCTTACGTTACACCCCACCATCTGCATCAAAAATCAGAAACTATGCATCCACTATATCTCGTGTCAAAGACAACCGATAATTTTTTCAATTTCAAAAAAGAGGCACTGACTGGGAAAAGGCTATATGTAAACCATTTTAAAAAGAACACTATTTTAATGATATACAAGAGATTCTATTTGTATTTTGGCCCCATACTGTGGTCTGTAAGAAGAATAAGCGAAGAATAACAAAGATTATGGAGAAATTATCTGATTCTATTCGAAGGAAAAAACCAGGTTAACAAACGTCAGAGAGATTTAGAACAAGATGCGTAGGAGAAATGAAATGTAATAAAAACACACTTTTCTCTACTACACGATACACATTGTCTACTAATACTCCCTAGAATACAGAGAAATACGCTGTTCCAATAGTCCAATAATCTTGGTGATAGCGTCAAACCTCGGAAGCACCGGCCGTTGCATCGGAATTTTCGGATCTTGAGGAGGGTTCAACTCAGGGCACCGAATCAGTAGACTTGTTACCAACTGAGCTATTGCTCTTGGTTTGTTATTTAGACTTTGCTAGCCAGGGCATAGAGCAACCATATTTGCAATCTTTTCAACACTTCTTAATTTATCACACTGCAAAATTTGCAAAATATAGTATCAGATTCTCAACCAAATATACAAATAAAAATTTAATCAAGTTTTAAGACGATTTTCCGAAACTGAAGGGTTTTGTATGATAAAAAGCATGCTTATCCTAATTGGCCAAATTAGCAGCATTATAGTATTAGGAAGTTGGTGTTCTGTAACCTTCTTAAAATGATCCTTTAAAGCATTCCCACTTGTTTCAATTTGATATTGACCATTTATATCGAAATTATCAAGTCAGAATACAATACCAGGTCCACCAGCTAGCGTTTTGTTCTTATTATAACCTTACTAGTCAGAATGTGTTTATACTTCCACAAACAAGTCTATAAGGAAATATTACGCCCTCTGAATATTTTGGCAACTATATTCTGTTCAGAAATTGTGACATTGCAACATGCGCTTGTCTTTCAAATTTATTGTTGTTTTTTTCTCGGTCCTAAATGATAGAATCGTAACCTTTGATGGAACTTAACAATTACCTTGACATTTAAAATCGGACAATTTTCATCATTTGATATCATTTACGTCTTGTCAACAAGTCTTTCATTTTAGTCGCAAGCTTTGATGTACACCATTAATTTAGTAAATAGGTAATTGTGGTAGGAACTAGGAAGATAAATAGAAGTTCTATAGGATATTGAAAATGTTAGTAAACTCTATGGTGAAACCTACAGTGAGATTCTATTGATCAAACCTTCTACTATTCAACACCGGAATTGATTTTTACAACATTCTATCGATATTCACCAAAATCAATGTGAAAGGAGGTGAAAACGCGCTAGTCTCGAGAAAGGATTCAAGTAATTTTCGCCCACATTCGTATGAGTCATCGCTAAATTTACTATGAGCGGATCAAAAGCTAGGCGGTTCATTAAAATGTTAACATTGGATATATTATATAAATTCTCTATAATAAAAGACTAGAACATTAGGGTAATATGATCGTAAAAATCAGGTTTAATAGAGCTTTCAGTAATTCTATTTACTATGTAGGTGATACAATGATCCGGTGCACCTATTTAGATATCCCGGGGAACTATAAATGGAAGTCCATATAGGTTAGAAAAAGGTTTATTCGGTCCACAGTGGTTTATTAAATTGATTGTAAAGAACCGATCACAATCATATGGTATACTACTACTGCAATGGTGATCATCATCTGATGATATTCCGTTATTCAATGTAAACTCTACTATATATTCGAGTAGGTATCAGTCCAAAAAAAGATTGTAAAGAAGTTTTCTTAAAATTTTATGTATATCGGGGACACCTGTTAGCATCAATTTGCACCATTCAAATTTTCAATCAGACGTTCCTGTAATTCCACTAAAACTATGTGTTTGATGACGTCACTAACCTTGAAAATTGGAATGATGCTAATTGATACTTACAGTGTCCCCTTTAACGGTAAAGCCAGTGACGCATTGGCCACAAACAGTGCCTTCCATGGCTGCAGTGATCAAGAGTGTCGTCATAAGTATATCTCTTAATAAATATATTACTGTTTCAGATGTAATGTCTTAAAAGGGGTATCTCTTTTAACTCAACTAAACGACTTAACATACTTTAACAATAAAGGAAACTGCTAATTCTATAGTTTATGCTAAACTAGGCTTAGTTAATGCTTAAATCCTTTCGGATATAAACTTTGCAACTGTGTCACTGTTAACCTTCAATAATCCCAGAGATATGTTCTTTTTGATCTGCAGGATCACCCCAGAGCAAAGCTGATATTACAAGAGTAGATATGTGTCAATCTATAGCTAAATATAAAGAAGTGAAATTAAGTTAGAGTCGTTGTCGGAACCTGTCGTAGGCGGAAAGATGATAATATTTTCTTTCGGGTGATTTGTTTTATATGGTCTCCTTAACGATTGGTTGAATGATTGCTCGTGGGTTAATCACTAAGATACTAATACCAATTTCCCAGCGTCTTTGTAGCAATACTTGCCTTTTTATACGGTTAAAAGACAAACATTTAATATGCTGTCCAAAATTTTAAGTATATTTAAGTATTGTTAAAAAATTCTCAATGATATGTAACATAGGTACCACAAATTTTCATTTTATTTTTTATCAAATCAGCAACAACTTTATAGTGTGTATATTGAATATATAGTCTTAACGAAGTGGATTGACAAAAACAGATTTCACATGAAATTGTAAACCCTTTAATTAGAATAAATTTATGTATTGAGCATTATTTCAACTCTGATATGAGAATTTGTTGTTATTATAGAATAAATTTCAAACATATATAGCGAAATATGTATGTTTTCAATGCCTTGACATTTAGAAAGCTACTGCAGTGATATGCTTTTATCATTAGCAGCTATCGTGACAGAGACTGTTAGACACAGTTCACTTTTTCTGTGCTCTCTAATGGACTTTGATAATGTTTGTTTTATGTCATGTAATAAGTAAATTTCATGTCAACTTGAATGTCCGATATTAAGTGCAAAGTGAAAAGCCTAAAGGTTTTGTAAACTTTGATATTTGATAACAGTGTGCGTTGATTCCGTGTCCCCGGGCTCGACAATATAATTATTAGGTAAATGAATATAAAAGTTCAACAAAAATATCAAAAAGTTATAACCTATGTATCAAAACAACCATATTAATGTTTTAACTTGTGTATCAAAACAACATTATCAAAACAACCATATTAAACTTTGAGCCAGTGTGTCAAAACAACCATATTAATATTTGCACTTTGGTATCAAAAACAACCATATTAACGTTTGAACCTGTGTATCAAAACAACCATATTAACACTTACACTTGTGTATCAAAACAACCGTATTAACGTTTGGACCTGTATTAAAAGTGGAGAATATTGCTCCCTTAACGATAGTGAGACAATAATAGCATTAACCGACATTCTGGTGATGTAAAATGAAATAAATGGTTTTTAGATTTTGTTGATGTGTTCGAGTTCGAATTTACAATGTACTTACATCTCGTTACATCTCAAATTTCTCGTTGGGAAAATTGAGGAAGATAAACAAACACTTTAATGCTAATCTGACATTATTTTTTAGTAAGGTTTTCTTAGATACTAAACACTTTATTTATTATTCTGTATTTACATTTTATTTTTATTTTTCTGCTAGTCTTTTGGTTTGATTGTGAATAATCAATCCGGAATGAAAATACAAGAAAGATATCAGCCATGTGGACCCTCCAATTCTGTCGCATCAGTGGTTACAGTTATGGGGTAAGAATGCCCTTATTGTCAGCGAAATAAGACACTAACGCTAACCAACCCCCCCCCCCCCCCCCCCCCCCCCCACCCCCTCCCCTTGCAATTATAGGAAAGAGTAAGGCTGGCAATAGTATGACAATGAGCAACCGCCTGCATCATAACCAAGAGTTAAGTTCAGCAGTAGGCAACTCCCAAAAGTCCATGGTTCAGTGATGCTCCATGGTTAAGTGATGCTTTGTGCAATCTGACAATAGTATAACAGTGTACCACTCTCTCCTACTAATCTAAATTTCCGTGATGCAGTCTGGTATTTTATTTTTATCCGACTTATATAGACCTACATATAGTTTAATCCCTTTAATCTTGAAGAATATTCATCCCAGACATTCAGCATTTCCCACCTAATTCTAGTCAGAATCATCATTTTTATAGATTAATTATCGCCATGGTAACCAAATCGATTTTCCTCGCCCACGCAAACGGTAATGAAAAGCGACTGGGAATAGGAATTTTATCCAAGGACGTTTGTGTAATATCGACTTTTCTCTGGCCATTCGCTATAAAACTGCTGAGTTATATTTAAAGCGAAAGTGTCAGAGATGGCAAACACAACACAAGAATGATCATTACGTTAAGTGTCCATACCAGAGATCCGTGTCCCTTTATATATTTGAACATGGTTTCAGTTATAAACTCTAGATTCGTGAATAGGCCTAACCTCCGCTCTGAAGTCTTGAATTTGTACGAGGCCTACTAGAAAGAGCAAACTATGCGTCTCTTCATCATGTTTAACACTCTAACACAGCACAATATTTCTACCATAGATATCCTACAATAGTCTATTATTGCATATCTATGATCTTTACCATGTTTATTATTCATCTACATACGACGATGAATAGAACGTATTCGTGATAGGACAAAATGACGGGACTGCACAAACTATATTGGTTTCATATTATATCCAAACACATAGTTCAAATGAAAGATTCTATCTAAATTCTAATTAAACATTAATAAAGAAAAAGCAATAGTGCTTTCTATGGGGCCTATAATATTGTTGTAGACTACATTAATGAGTTATTATAATATAAATTATTGGACTACATGCTGATAGTGTCTCCGAATAATTCGTGTACATGTAAAGGTAGATCATCGAATTTTAGCTTTGAATACAGACCACATTAATAATCTCATTTTAATCCCGCTTGGCCATAGAATTTGTCCGTTAAGAGTGGAAATGACAATTTCTTGGATTTTCGAAAGTAAAATCTGCAAATTAATTACACGGTAATTGAATTACAACAATCAATGGCTATAATCAACCTGTAATCTATCAAATTTCGACATAGTGTTTAATTTCTTTTCGATAGTAATTGTTCGTTTCCTGTTTTTAATCCAATTAAGAAAATTTAGTAGAGCCAAGGGGAAATAACTCTCAAGGTTTCCATTGGCAACGTTTGTAAATAATCGATAGTAAACATTTTGCCAATCAAACTGTCATTTTTGCTTTGTAGTTGCATCAAATCCATGAGAACTGAAAATATTTTGTTGTAATCATGTCTGAAGTAAGTATATGTGTAGACTGAAGATATTTCGAAAGGAATTAATGCTTTAGTATTGAATTATACTTGAAATTGAGAGTCGTGTATCGCAGGTTCTGATAGTAGTGCACTAGATGCAAAAAAGGTTGATAATTACGCTATTCAATAGGCTACATTTAGATCTACAGGACTTTGCCATTTTGTCCTGCTGACCTGATTAATTTTGACATATTGTGTTCCATTTCAAAGATAGTAAAATATGAGGTTCAAAATATATGGATGATAATCTCTGATGTTTTGATAATTAAATGATTCAAAAGCCTTTGATAAATCAACTCAACTGTTTAGACTTTACACAATACCAGTAGGCATCATTAATATGTTTCCTTGTCAGTGGTGTATACCACAATGTTTAACAGTAATCACTTAGTGAAAAAAAACCTACTAGCCTACCAAAAATGTAGATCTACTGGTATGAACAACTAATTGTTGCATGACCTTTTAATTACAGGAAAAGAAAGATGGGAAGGAAGGAAAGGTGTCTATTGATGACACGGCCTTCGAGGCATTGGAGAAAGATTTCTCGGAGGTAGGTCTTTATAATTGATTATCAAATACTTAGAAGCAAAGTTACATGAAAAATGAGAGCTTACATTTTCTGTTTTTTTTTTAATTCTATTGAGAAAGTTATAATATTGCTTACTATATACAACAAATTATCGGAGAAGCTTACCAACTAGTTCTTTATTGATGTAGTGAAGTTTTAGTTTAGCAAATGAAATAAGCTTATAAAATGTGCTATGTTTTTTCTTAAGGTTCTATCAGAGTTAATGGGAGATAGAAGTTTGGAGAAATTTAGAATTGAGTATGAAAAACTTCATAAAGCTTTAAAGAAATCACATGAGAGTGAAAAAAGATTGATGCAGAAATGTCGAGAGCTGAATTCAGAGATCGTTGCCAACTCAGCCAAAGTTTCTACAGCTTTAAAACTCTCTCAAGAAGATCAAACTACCATTGCTTCCTTGAAGAAGGTAAAAATTTGATTTTATTATTCTCTGGATCCTGTGATTAATATCTATATTAGAAATGGTGTAGTTCCATCGCTGGTTTAAACACTGTAATATGGTGTAAAACATTTCACATGTTTGATCTAATACTGTACAGATTTCGAACCATGATAATCCCTTAAACTGTCTGTAATAAACTGACCATAAAGTGTTTGTGAATAGCACAGTACTTAGAAAGGTCTGGTAATATCAGTTGGTATATTTCCATTTCAACAAAGTTTTGGTCTGAAATCACAAGTCATATGAAATCAAATGTATCTTTTATATTGGGCTGAATGAAAGTTATTCTGTTTGTATTGATAGGAAATAGAGAAAGCGTGGAAAATGGTTGACACGGCTCATGAGAAGGAAACTAGAGGAAGGGAGACAATTCAATCATTAAAGATGGAAATAGCTAATCTTAGTAAACTAGTAGAACAAGGAGCTGGATTAACTATGGGACAAGAACACAGGTTAGGACAGTTTCTTTTATATTAGATTCAGTATTATATTTTCCTTGAATAAGTCATTTTTTCTCATTAATTCAGTTTAAAAAGCTGCTTATGTATATACAGATAATCCAGGAATTTCATTGCCTGTTTTATTTAATCCAAATTGTTACCCACTTTCATAATGTAATGATGCATCCAAGTATTTTACAGATAGGTCAATTCTAATACTACATTTAAGAGTGTGACTGGGATTGAAAATGGACATTAACAATGGGGTATTTATTTATGTTTTTTGTCATTTTAGTGTGAATGAATTATTAAAAATTAAAGAAGATTTGACTAAAGAAAGAGATGAACAGTTGTCAGAGATCACTAAATTACGTGAAAAACTAGCTGACTCTAATCAACAACAACAGACTCTAGAAAAAAGCCAAGAAGAAGCAGAAAGCCAAATTGCTGAGGTAATTGAGTTTATATTAGTTAGCTTGTAATACTTGAACGAACTCCAACATTGAAGCTATATCATGATTTATTTTTTACACTATCACTTTTAATATTTTGCCAAATCTGAATCTTGTTGAATTTTGTTTCTCAAACATTAAAAATAAAATAGATTAAATTTATCACTCGTAATATTCAAATAAAATTTCAATGAATGACACAAGAAATCAACGTATATGTCGACGGCAAACTATGTTGTGTTGAAGTTACCTTACATAATTTATTTTTACATATTTTAATCTCTATATTTGATGTTCCTTGATTTTATTAATTTTTTTTGTTACGATATTTTCAGCTCAACCAAGATATTCAGAATAGAAACAATGAAGCTAATAGAGAATCTAGGAAGAAAGAGAAGATAGAGAGAGAACTAAAGGCAGCTAAAGCAGATCTTGATGCTAAAGTTTCTGAAATTAAATCAATGCAGAGTAATATTGATAGACAGAAACAGGAAAATACTAAACTAGAACAACAACTTAAAGAACAGCGGGTAAGATTCACATTAGTTTTATTTTTTTATTTTCAATAGTACTGAAGTCGCATTTTTGAATTTTCAAGAAATTGTAATTCTGTGTTTTTAAGAAAATTGTGAGGAGACTTCATATTTGTTATACTAGTATTTCTCTGTATATTATTGTCTTCCCTTTTGCATGTTTACTTGTAGGATCTACAGTTTTAACAATTTATATATAATAAATAATATATCATATAAGATTAATCTAGATAAGAATTTGGGTAGTTTGCTTCAATGAGAACAAAAGTAATTGCTGTGCCCTGCCCTGCTCTAAAATATGAAAATTTATCTTTTTTGCTTTCAACAATTTTAATACAAGATCAGTACGTGTAACATACATTGATTCTTATTTAGATATTGTCTAACAAGCTTAATTTGTAATTTCCAGGTATTAAATGAACGAGCTTTGAAAGATGGTGAGAGTTTAAACACCAGGTTACAGAAACTTCAGTCTGATAATGAACAACAGATTATGACTGCTGATGCTCTAGCCACTGAAAATCAGGCACGAGTTGCAGAATTAAAGGTGAGATCACTTTCTAATATTGTCACAAAAAGTCAAAGGTCAGTTACATTGAAGACATTAAATATACATCAGAAATGTATGTTAAGTTCTAAATATTTACCATATCATGCTATGAATAATGCGTCTGTTGGCACATCTGCTCTGGCAGATAATCAATTTAACAAAATAGAAATTGTAAGCTTATATTAGACTTAGAAGGGAAGAGGTGACTTCCTGGGAAATACCCTTCCGTATTTGATCCACAAGCTCAAAACTATGGCTCCATATCAATGAATCCATTTAGCTTCCCTACCATCACCAGCCAACTTTATTCTGTAAGCTTATATCTATTCATCAATTAAATCTTTATATTTTATCAACTAATTATTTTATAATCAATTTATATTTTAGCAAAAAGAAGAGGAGGTATTAGGACTGAAAGCTGAAACTCAACGTATTAATAAAATGAGAGACAATATCAACCGTAGATTACGTACTGTAGAGGAAAATAAATCAGAAATAGAACAACAGAAAGAATTATTAAAAGGAGAGATTCTAGGGTTGGAAAGAGGTAATTTTTTCATATGTTGAAATTTACACCATTAACCATAAAAAGATATTGGCTTGGTATACAGTTGGCTCTATTATAAATCTGGGTGTTCATATAATTTCTCTTCTACTCGTTTAAATCGTTAAAATATTGACCTCAGTTAGATGCTCTGATTCATACTCTAATGTCTCAATAAAATGCTTATGAAGAATGGACATGTATATTCACTTACTATATTGTTTCTTTTAGAGTTGGATTCAGCTAAGAAACAAGGTGAAATGGATCGTAAGGCTATAGATGATCTGGTTCGAGAAAGAGATATTCTAAATAAGGTAACTTTTTTCAATTTAGATAATCCATAAATTTGTCGAGTAAATTTAGATCACTGCAATAAAATTTTATCAAGACACATTTTATGATGCCATTTCCCTATGATTTGTTTTTAGTTAAAACACACAGAAAATATTCATGAATTAATAGGGTTTGATGTTTTGATTTCAGCACTTACTGAAAGCAATGAGTGGAACCCAGAAACAACTACATCTAGTAAAACTTCATGAACAATCTAAGAAGAATTTAGAACAAGAAATCTATCAGTATAAAGAAGAGGCTCAGAAACAGAGAAAGATTATTTATCAACTAGAGAAAGAAAGAGATAGATATATCAATGAAGCCAGCGATCTCACACAGAAGGTAAACTTTTATATCATACTGGAAAAATCACTACATCAAAATTATAATTCAGACTCCTTGTATATTGTATGAATATTGTTTAGATAAAAAGATTAAGTCAGTAAAGTCAATAGCTATGTGACATTTAAGCTGTGAATTGGAGTATTTATGTAAAATGTGATGTTTTGTAGGTATTACAACATATGGAAGATGTAAAAGTAAGAGAAATGCAGATCTTTGATTATAAAAAGAAGATAGCTGAGGCTGAGACAAAATTAAAACAACAACAGAATCTGTATGAGGCTGTTCGTAGTGACAGAAATCTTTACAGTAAAAATCTTATAGAATCTCAGGTAAGTCTGCCTGTATGTTAATTCATTACATGGAGTGGTATTGGCTCAATTGTTTCCCCATATGCTATGTTAGTAGAAAGTATAATAATCTGAGGTGCTATGTACTACAGGTTGTTCACGTTAAGGACCTCTCAGAAGTTGAAAATCTAAATAAGAAGGCTTATTGAGCTGTGCTGGTAAAACATCTCTCAAATTACACACTTTGTGGTATTACCCATCTTTAGTAGCCGAAGCTGTAGCAAGTGGAAAAAAACCTTTCATTTGACTTGTTTTGTAGGAGTGTTTTATTATTTCATTTCTTTATTTAAATACTTTAGGATGAGATCACTGAAATGAGACGTAAATTAAAGATAATGAACCATCAAATAGATCAACTGAAGGAAGAGATACAGGCTAAAGAGGCAGCCCTGGTGAAAGAACATCTGGAACATCAACGTGTTGATAAGGAGAAAGATACGCTGAAGGCTGAGTTACAGAAGATGAAGATACAAGCATCAGAGAGTAAAGCTTATATTGAAGCTCAGGAAGCTGAAGAGAGAAAATTGTTGAAGATTATTGCTGAAGCTGATGCTGAACGAGTCAGACAGAAGAAGGAACTTGATCAGGTAAGCATTTTATTCTTTTCTATCTTTCCTTAATGCCTCTTGAATTAGAGCACTCATTAGTCCAATCAGTGCAGAAAAGAGGGCAGAAAACTCCATTTCATTTCAACTTATAATCAACTCTGAATTTGTGCTAAATTTGATTAGCCTGAATTTGGGAAAATGACAAATAATTGTGAAAATTTAACACAATAACCTGAGGTATAAGTCATGTGATTATTATTCTAGGTTATAAGTGAAAGAGATATTCTAGGAACTCAACTAGTAAGACGTAATGATGAATTGGCTCTCTTGTATGAAAAGATTAAAATACAACAGTCTGTATTAAATAAAGGTGAAATACAGTATAATCAACGTATTGAAGATATTCGCGTTCTTAAATTAGAAATTAAGAAATTGAGAAGAGAGAAGGCTATCTTACAGAAGAGTGTTGCTAATGTTGAAGATTTAAGGTAAGAGTGGTCTTTAGATTTTATAACTCAGAACTCAACAAGTTGACAATCTTTCTATGTACAAATATGACCCTTAAGGTTGTTGACCATGTCAAAGTGTTAGTATGGCATGATAGTTGCCAAGAAAAATAGAAGGGAATAGATTACTTTGACCCATTGTGAAAATGATACCTTTCTGTATTTTATATCTGATGATATATTTAGGTTGTTTTTTAGCCCTTTAAAACATAATGTAATTCTTTTTCATTTTGCTGTTTGCTAATTGAGAGTCCCCATATATACAGAGTTTGCATTCAATTGTATTCAATTCACTATGAATGTTCCAAATAAAATTAAGGTGTATCGTTTTCAAGTTTTGTACCATATTAGAATTTTTATTTGATATTTCAGACGTGAAGTGTACCATATACAACGAGAGTTATTACGAGAAAGAACCAGGTGTAAGGCATTAGAGGAGGAATTAGAAAATCCCATGAATATTCATAGATGGAGGAAACTTGAGGTAAGCTGACTCTTTCTGGTATTTTGGGGAGAGGGGCTTTAGCCAGTTAGCCAAACCGGCGTTTATTTTCCAATAACTGTAGTTTGTCACATGACAATAAGGCGTATGAATACATCGAAAACGAAAACAAGGATTGACCCAAGCTTTTTTTTACCTAGAGTCTAATCTAATTTTACAATTTATTTAAATTTACAATTGTTGTTAATATTTCAATGGAATAATGAATATTTGATAATTCTATCATCCAAATAAGACTGTTGATTTATAGAACTATATTGTTACGGGCCGGTCGGTGAAATTGATTGACAGATATCGGTGAATTAAGCAACAACAGTTTCGGGTATTTTTACAATTAAAAAATAGAACATTTTAGGGTATTTTATCATAAAAGATAAACCAATGGAAATATAAGGAATGAATGTGGATCTTGTTATGGGGAAATAAATGCTCGTTTATCATGGGACAAGACAAATGACCCGGCGAAGATCCAAATTCATTCCTTAATTCTTTATGTCAATGGTTTTGGGGATTTTTTTATATCACATCTCTTATCTTAAAATCCTATGCTTGAATGATTTAACTTCTGCACTCAATATTTGACCTTAAGGAATGCTTTTATAGTCTACTTTGCTAATCAGTAAAACAATTTTAAACGTGTGAATTGTATTTACAATTTTTTTTATTCTGTTTGTAGGGAAGTGATCCAAGCACCTTTGAAATGATCCAGAAGATCCACACCTTACAGAAGAGATTGATCCAAAAAACAGAAGAGGTAGTTGAAAAGGAATTATTAATTCAAGAAAAAGAGAAATTATATTTAGAACTTAAACATATCTTGGCCAGACAGCCAGGACCAGAGGTAGCTGAACAACTTCAAATTTATCAACAAACATTGAAAGAAAAAACAAAACAAATGAAGGTAAGGTGCCTTTCGTGATTTATTGATTACCATTGTAGTATATATTGCTTTCTCTCAAGTTTTAGAGAAATTTTTATAAGCTGACAATATGGCTATACACTACCCTGTTGAATATATTAAAGATGATTAAGTAATAGTGTGGCGAGGAAGAAGAAGAGTAACTCCTCATATGCACTCAAATAGCTTATTAAAGGAAACAAACTATACCCCGCAATATATTTTCCTTGTACATGATTTTTATTTATTTTTTTTAAATATGATAAGATATTTATCTTCATGTGTCTTACGTTTGAAAAAATCACTTTCCTTTTTAAACCAATACCAATTTTCTCTTAACTTAAAGAGGATATTTATCTACAAGCAGTTTTTATTTACATTTTGTGTTAAATATTTTGTAGTTATTTATGTTCTTGCATATACTAAACACATTAATCTTATATTTCAGGCTATGGCATCTGAATTAAATATGTATGAATCCCAAGTAAATGAATATAAATATGAAATGGAAAGAATTGCCAGGGAGTTGCAGGAAGTTAAAAATAAATACTTTTTGCAGAAAAAGAAGGAACAACAGTCCAAGTGAGTAGAATTATTGTTTATCTTTTTGTGTCAAAATTTAACATCTTGTCATGTAATTATTTCTTTTTGTTCAAAACATGTATGTTATATTTTATAATATATTTTTTTTAATGATTTTTTCCAATAATTTTATGTTTTTCTTTTCAATTCCTGTAAAAATATTAACTTGTGTTTAAGAAAAATATGAAAGAAAATGTAAATGTCACTTAATTATTTCTAATGCATATATTTTGAAAAAAAAATATTCAAGTATGATTGTCGTGAGGCTAATTTCATTTCAAATTTTTTATTTCATGTGTTATTTCTTTCAGGGAGAGAGAAAGAGCTATAATGAATGCAGGAAATCCACCAATACAACCTCAGAGAACAGATGCACCACGTTTTACTGGCGGAGGCTTTAATCTAAAGACTGCAAAATCAGCTGCTTAATTTCTATTCTTTGTCTTCTTTCACACTTTCGACTCAATTTTCTCAGTAAAAGAAATATCAAAGGATTGTCATTTATATTTCCATAAAAGTGTATCTAAAATTTTCAAATTTTATTACTCCTGAAACCTTTCATTGATGTGTATTAACATTTTAAATATGGAAAGGAATTTGGACTGACTTAAAATGTCAAAAAACATGTAAAGAACTTGTGATTGGGACAAACATGGTTGGAAGTAAACAGTCATATGTCTTATCATATTTAAAGCAGACCATTTTTCTTTCATTTTAATGAGGAAAAATAAATATAGATAAATTCCTCGACTCACAGAGTTTGAAACATAACCTAATTCAATCAACCAAAATTATTGTTATAAGCAGTTAAAATCTTCCAGTCTGTCACTTCCATCTCGTTCTCACAGCATTCTAAAGTTTACTCCTATTTTATGTTTTTATTATATTGTATATTTGTATAAGGACCACTGTGATATCAAACTAGTTTGTAGAATTGTAAAGGCCTCGAAATGGCAGCCAATGACTTATTTATTCTGTGATTTGTTATAATAAATATTATTTATGTGGTAAAAATAGCTTCATATGAAATATTTTTGCCTCCTAATATCATCTCTAACCTATTTTTAGCGGATATATGTTGGCTTAGAACTACTGATTAAAGTGGTTATAAATTACAGGCTTCAGACAACATTTGCTAATATTGACTTCATTTAATGGAGTTGTCTCCCATTAACTCGTCTTATCGAGGTTGTGGTTGACTGATGATTACAGATTTTACTCTTTATGACATGTTGTCTTAAGTACCAAACAACTTTCTGTTCTTCCCAAAACTTCGAACGGTGTGATTCAGCGTTCTGCCGAGAATTGACAAAAGTCAAGACGCTATACACAATTTATTAATCATAAAGTATTTTATTTATTTAAAAACAATCAAATTTCAATATCACAAAGAAGGTTATAAATAAAAATAATAAATACATTTACGGGAAATTTATATGGTCGTTTGACTAGAATACTCTTGGGAACATTCGCGTTGTCATCTCAGTATTTTCCAAAAAAAAAATATATTTTTGAGAATAATGTTTTGGAAAATCAAGTTCTGTGAGTAGATTAAGGAAACGTTTCCATTTAAACTTTTACCATACCTCCCAATAGGTAAGCTCTTCAGTAACGTATCAAATCGATACCTTAGTGTCACAAAGTGTCCGTACGTTTCACATAGATAATTGCCTGAATCAGAATTTATCAATCAAGCCTGTCGGGAGAAATGTCCGAGAAGTCTTAACGGTGACGAAATTTCCATTATTGCACACTGGGTGGCGGATCGATTCGGGTGACGTAAAACTGCATTTCATTTAAATTAACTCATGGTCATCTTTGTCAAATTCACATTTTCCTACCACTGTTCAGAAACCCTGATGTCCTGACAGTTTCTCCACAACGTACTGCCACCTTATAAGCTCATTATCTCCAGAGAAGGAGTGCAGAATAACAACTGTGTGCCGAGATAAAAGTTTCACTTGAGAAACCTTAGTTAAAAGAATATGTTATATTGCTTCAATATCGATTTTAATATTAAAAAATCCGGTATAAAGTCTTTTGATATCATCTGGCTTATGTTACTTTCTATTCGCATCAGTTTGACAGAATATTCGCGTATTCCAAAACACTCTTACCACTAGCACTAGTCATTTTTCAAAGTCATACGTCGGTGAACCACTGTAGAGATATGCAAGCATTATACTCTTGGATCATTTTGTCAATGTGATATAACACTGAATGGCTGCCGAGCCAATCTGGAATATGAGTAACGCCAACAGAAACACCCAAAGAGTATCTGATAATAAGTTCCGGTGCAACGGAAGATCCAAAATGATGATTTTCACAGAGAATGATGATTTCCTATTGGTGGGTTTTTATATGGTTCGTCAATAGAAGTCTACTTTGATTGCCATAACAGATAGAGAAACGCCGAGATGGAACTCATTAATGTATGTCATCGAGACGGGCATTAGAAAAACATACCCAGAGTCTTAAACTGCGCCATGATAAATGTCAACAAGTATAGATCAAAATCCCCACTTCCTTGAATTTAGAAGAACATTGACGCTGAAGTAACCAATGTAACTGTTTATAATACTATTGAAATTGGTCAAGTTAGAGGAATTTCTTTTTTCTCTGGTTCCTCGTTTTGATCTTTCCTGAAAAAAACATGAAGCAAGGCATGAAATATTTGCCAAGTCAGCAGCCCTAATCCCAATGGCCTGGTGTCGACCTTCACCCTTAATACCCAATGTCGACGTTGGTGATAATATACTGCTCTACCAATAAACACTACACTACGATCCATGGTTGAATTTTCCGTCCGATGGTGAAATATAATTATTTAGTGTGCACTACTAGCGTGTAACTTGACTTTTCACTAAATTATTTAGTTTACTTAGAAGAAAAGGTCCATCAACCTACCTTTCTCTATTGTAAGCCACAAAATCATCGTTTAATTTCATAAGATGTTTCTGGATTTCGTCCATTTCCTGCATTACACAATTAACAGACACTCAACATAAAATACATATTGTAATACACGCTATGAAGTTTTGGAGAAAGGATTTCTCAACTACCGATGTTGTACGTGGCCAGACATGATACCATATGGGCTTTAACATTTTCTAAGCTACAGCACCCGCTTATTGCTTTTATTTAACACCATCAATGCGAACTGAAATACAATTGCATAACGAATTTGATTACTAACCGTAGAAGACTGAGACAGAAGCTCTCCGGCTCGTCTGGAATTCTGTTTCGCCAGTCGTTTCTTCTTTTTATGAAGGGGTTTGGTTTCAATGATCATTTCTTCTAGTTCATACGTAGGATCACAATTTAAATGCTCTTTCTGAAATAATAACATATTGAGAGCATTGCCTTCATGACCCGGATTACTGCCTGGCATTATATGTTCGTGTTAAAAATATTGGGCCCTACAATTTCCCGACAACGGCCAAAAACATATTATTGACTGGGGATACTTGAAACCTCCAATCATCCTCTGTTCCAATATCTTTGCGTGTTCAATGTACGCATGTGTGAGTTATCTGCATGCATTTTCAGAAAGTGCTTCGCCTTTTGACAGAGATAAAGTCATTAGTAAGATATTAGGACCCAGTGGTGCTTTTAGTTTTTGAAATCAAAGTCAAAGAAGTTTGATATAGTCCATTATTTGTGCATAATTCTCCTATCTTTGCATCTTAAGTAATAGTACAGCTGATATGAATAAACTTACTGAAGGCACAAAGGCTGGTTTAACTTCTTTATTTAAGACTTTATTAAAATCTAAACTCTCCATAAATGGATGATGTTTTAACTGAGCAAGCGATGAAATCCTGTTATCAGGATCTAATTCTAATAACTGAAATACATAAATAATTAACAACATCAAATGGAACGACCATAAATCCATAGAAAAAAGATAAGGGGGTAAAACTAATTAGAAGCAGTAAAAACTGAATTAAAGTTATGAGTCAGCCTTTCATGCGCTATGAAATGAGTCTTTGTGCTCGGAAATTAGTCCGACATCGTCCTTTGTGATCTGAAATGAGTTATGACAGCCTGTTGTGATCTGACTGAACAAGGCCATCCAATCTTCACTTATTTTGAATTGAAAAGCTCATACCAAAGGAAAAATTATCCATATGTAAATGTAAACAGGAGTTACCCAAGAGTTTCTATTTCGTTCAAAACTTTTGACTTAAAAGATCTTACCTGTTTGAGTAAATATCGGCAATTTTCTGATTGGGAAGATGAAAAATGAGGTTTAGTTGTGTTGAAAAGAATCTGAACTTCTTGTAATAATGTCGAGGAGTGAATGTCAAATGGCCTCTGAAAGAAAAAGGATAACAATTGAAGTGACATCTGCAATGTGACCCAACTACGTAACATAATAAGACGACTGTTCCATAACCAGCGGTGATAACTCCTGTATAAATACAAATAGCAGAAAAATGACTAGAAAAATTCCAAGTTTAAATCCACGAGGAATTCGTCTTATGTAACAATTTAAGAAAGAAATGCCAATAACATTCATAATCTATGAAGAATCTCTCCCAGAGCAGAAACAAAGATTCAACATTTCAATCACAGATGCAAGATGAAACAAATCTGTCAAATAACTTCCAGCGCACTTAGAAACAATTAGCAAAAAAAAAGATACGTCAAATACACAACTTTTCCAATTGGAGAATTCCGTTACGAAGAAATATGCTTTTCTGGCAATCAAGTCTCTGACTCTTAAATAATGATGGAGCATCGCGATAGTAAACAGCCAACACTGACCAAGTGGTGTCTTGTTTATATTTGAGTCTTGTAACGAATATACCATTAGCGGTATCTGGACTATCAAGAATGTACACCCAACTGCATTGTGGCATTGGGTGTTCTGGACAACCACCACATAACTTATCACAGTAGAATTAAAGTACAGTAAGGTATCATATCTGCTAGTGTCTATTTTAGACAGATATTGAAATACAAAATATAGTACATACCCTTCCTTTGAGTAACTCGTAAGCTGTTATACCTAACGACCACCAATCAACGGGATAACTGTATCCCAGGCACTCATTTAACGCACATGCAAACACTTCAGGCGCTGAAAAGTGGAATTTTGAGACGTCTATAATATATTTGTGAAATGAACATATTCACCTTATCTATACCAGAGCTTCTGGGGCCATATTCATGAAACGCTAAGATCTGTTTCACAGACATTCATCATATGGAACTGAGAAACTGTTCATCTCATGAAGGCTACTATTGTCGATCTTAATTTTTTCTGATGATGACTAAAAGCAAAAGAAAATATCCGACTCGGCATTTTAATCAAATTTGATCAAAAGAATATTTTCGAAAAAACTCCTCCAGTTTTCCAAGTTATATTAACTTTGTCCATATCCATATTTGCTTTTCATATCGGACAGATTTTTAATCTGTTATACATTCAATAGTCGTAATAAGTATTGTTCTTACCCATATAAGGCTTGGTACCAGACATTGAAGTAGCTAATTCTCCCGGATTGAGCACTGTGGCAATATTAAAATCTGTTATATGTACATGGCCTGAAATGGATACAGTTGTCTAAAATACCACACATTCGCCACAACATTGATGTTTGTATACCCCCCTTACACAACACCATTTTACTCATGTGAGCCTTATACACCCCCACCAACTAATAATTCATACATATTATGTCACTACGCAATAAAGGTAATTCTTTTAGTATGAATGGTCTGACCACTATATGAAATAACAACTCACCTCCTTCGTCTAGTAGAATATTATCAGGTTTGATATCTCTGTAATGAAAAAAAAAGAAGATGAATTCGACACATTTCTCTTTTTTCTTTCGCTTAAATTGGAACGCTGAAACCAAGAGACATCTGTGAATACATATTAGTGTAACAACAAAATCAAGAAAAGAAATAAATAGAACAGCCAGTAAAATCTGTATCAAGACCGAAAAACTTAGCCCGAATTTTCATCAACAAACACGACGTCAAAATGAATTATCTTGTCTTAGACAAACTATTACTCCTAGAATAGAGTTTTCACTTACAGACTTACGTGATTTTCAAGAAAATGGAAAATTGATAGAAGAGGAAATTCAATTTACCAAGAAGTTAATTCTTTATGTTGGGGGAAATTACTGGAGTATTTATTTACGCCCTCTCTCTACTGACATATTAACCCTTAGTTCTATACTAAAACTAGAACAGTGCAGCCATTTTGGGTTTTATTTGATTAGAAGTTTTTTGGCACAAGGTTCGAACTCAATCTATTCAGATAGCTTTGGTATATGTTATACTCTTTTTGTCTATTTGGGAAAATCAATAATGGTCTGAGAGAAATCTAAATAGGATCACTTCTACAGCAATATAACAATTCTTGTATCACCGACCCATGAAAGATTAACATCCTGAAAAACCTACAATTTTGCTCTGATAGATAGTTAAAGATGAGCTACTATACGCCATTACAGTCACAAAAGATTGACCTATACCTCTCAAGCACAAATAGATTAATCGCGTTAAGAACATGCCCTGAATGGATTGCGAAAATCTAATGTTCAAATGATCCACATCGACATTTACAGAAGCTAATAATGTTGCCATTTAACTGAGTAAATTAGTGAAAGATAATCTACTAAAATGGTCCAGACAAGAATTAATAGGTAATCAATAGAAGTGTATCCTGGATAATTCATTTAGATTTATCCTACTTTAACCTAACTTAATGTTAAATCAATCGAATTCAACTGGGCATTTTGGCATAGGGTCCTTTCGCCTGTCGTGTTGGGTAGGTTTGCAATATGGTCAGGCTCCGCTGGTCCCTTTAAATATTGTATGGAATATTAGAAATGTTTATTGATACCTGTAAATCTTGAAAAATGTCAAAGGACGAATGTCATCAAGGGCGAACTGATCTGTATTCGGTATTTTTATACGTGAAAAGCTTTGAAATTTATAGCTTGTTTGAGCAAAAGTTTTCAACCGAAGTAGAAGAAACTTATTAAATAACTGAAACGTATTTCCCCCCTGGATTCCTATGTCAGTGTTTCGGACTATCAATTAGACTAAATTGACAGAGTTAAAGAAAATGTGTCATAAAGAAAGGCTTAGATCAGATTAAAAATGTCTGGACCTTGTCCTTAATACTGTCATCTTTAATTCAACACTAGATCAATCATACTCGACAAGATCAAGGGAGTTCGATTGCTTCTTACTAATATTGGACTGCACAGGAAGTTCTTATTCATCAGCTTCTCTCATATAGACAGCAGTGTCTACATCGTTTTGCGGATGTACAAAATCATGGTAGAGAAGACCAAAGATTCCACTTTGTTTGAGGAGAGTTCGACGGCCTACAGACAGAAATCTGGATAGGATTGGAAATGAAGGGCTCTTACTCCCGGTTCTCTCACATCAAAATATTTTACAATTTGAGTTTCTCGGTTATAACTTTGAATACAGTAGAGTATATACAGCCTCTTACAGGAGGCAAGGGTATATAGGGTGGTTTGGATATAAATTGCTGACTAAATATAATAGAAAGGAAGCTAAGGGGTTCAGGAAGCTAGTCCACTTCCGGTTCCGTCCCACCTAGACAATAATGCAACGTTTTTTTCTCTTGATAGAAAAGACAAAGTGATTTGTAATAGATTCGATTGGAAGTTCTCACCCTTTTGATTTTTCCAGATTACGTGGCCCATGGAAGCATTTTTTCTGTGTCGAGAGACTTTGGTATTGATAGTGAAACAGTAACTGATGCTTTATAAATTGAAGTACTTCGAATGTTTTTGTTAACCGAGGTCCCGTGTGCTACCGGCAGTGCACGTTAAAAGATCCCTCGACAGTTGAAAATCGAAAAAGAGCAGGCTAATACCACTGTCCTGGCAAAGTTTCCCTCACGGCACCCTGCATGGCGTTGTCTGTCTTCATTAGCCCACATGGTCAGAAAAGTAGGACGTAAAACTCCATTCATTTCATTTTCGAATGTTTTTGTAATATATGTTTTATAGAAAGGTCGGTCGAAGAGTCGTATACTGGGTGTGACAGACATGTACCTGATGACTTAACCAAGAAGTAGGTTCACCTAGGATTCAAGGAGATTCCACACCCAGAAATTTATCACTTATTTATGACTTACTTATATTAAATGAAAAATCAATTCATTGTTGAAAACCGTTCTACTGTCACGAAGGTTTATAAGTGATTATCATAAATATAAGGCAATCCTTAACACATCTTCACAATGTCAAACTCATAAGAACTATATCTTATACTTTGACTGCAAAATCCACATTAATTGTATCACAGGAGTTTGTAAATGCAGCGATTTGATTGAATTGTACGCTAGCGAATACAGCCAATCGTAGCTGCTTTTTTCACGCGCAACAAAATTTTCTTTAATTCGATTGCTTTGATTGGCTTACAATCCAATCAAATCGCTGCGTTTACAAGTTCCCTGCTGCTATTGCAGCCAAGGTATAAGACGTTGTTCATAAAGATTTGACATTGTGAAGATGTCCTTTATAATGAACCTAACAAGATAGTCTCATTTTGTTCAAACGATTAATTGAAAATTATAGTTATTAAGTTATTGTGTCTAACAAATTAGTCATTTACAATTATATACTAATATTACTAAAATAGTACTTAATTGATATAAATTATAGATATATTACGGTCAATGAATTCAAACAATAAGTACAATAGTACTTTCGATCTAAGAATGGGTTCCTGTAATTTTTAAACACGAATACTTTTTCTCGTACAGTCAAGTCCTTTTACTTAGCATAGCCCGATCCAGAATAAACAAGAAAGAGGTAGGATTCATTTTCACTTGAAGCAGTCAAAGAAACAACATGCAGTATTTGGTGATTTGTTAAAAACTAGAACTGTGAAAAGAAAACTGTGTTCGGAATAATAACCAATATTTTTCTGAAGTTTATAAGGCTCTAGAGATTCATAAATCTTCTCTACATTCATTATAGCAATCTTTAAATTTCCACTAAAACATCGTAAATTATACCTGAAAATATTACTAAAGTATGCTGTTTATATCTATGTATCTCCTTGATCAAACTGAGTTTGTTTTAAAAGCGTTAATTAAAAAGAGAGTACTAATTGTTAATCAAGCAGTTTGAACTAGTTTTGGTGTTTGACTTTATAATGGAGACATATCTCTCTACAATTCACAACAATAATTGATTCCATAAATAATGAAACACGACAAGCCAACTTTAATATGACCATATATTATTTCGTTACAGTTACTTCAATTCACATAAATAAAATAATTAGAATCTTTGATTTCTAGAAAATTACATCTTGAAACAATTATCTAGTTACGTTATGTCGACCAAATCAATTCTACCAGAATCCTTAATTTTATAACCTACGTAACCTCAATTAAACTTGATGGATGTAGAACGTAACTGTTAAATTGCCGCCATTTCCGCCATTTTGTCTATTATTTAGGTCGGAGTCAGGCCATTAATGTAATAAAAAGTCCACGAATTATTTGTAACGTAGGCTATATTTCTCTTCAATTGTATAAAAACAGCGATGCCATTAGTTCACATTGTAAGAAATTTACTGATCAATCTATTCTTTTGTTCTGATTTTAATCCGAGACGCAAACCATGGAATGCCTTAAGTAAATTGCTGCCAGGTGACTGGTCATGTTTCGTGGTCCATTGAGTGAAATGAAACACATTCTACCTGTAGGCCTCATGATAAGGCAATGCTATCTCAGCGGATAAAGAGACGTGAAGTGTATATAATGTCGTTATAGTAAAGGTTCCCTCACACTATATCGATCAGCAGTTGCGTATGGTTTCCAATAAGAATAGCGATCAAACGTTTCAAACGCAAATCTCTTGCAACTGAGTTGTGAGTTGCTTTAGTATTTATGATCATTTTTATTATTCGCAACCATACGCGAATAATCGCCTCAAATAAACGCACGAAACTCAGCTACGTTTTCAACTTGGTATTTCTCTATGACAATTTAAATCACTCATGGTGTTTATCCGGCATATTATCTCATTATGCCATTTCCCAGTCAAACAAGGCTGGATAGCTATAAATTATGCAACAGGGGAAGTCATTTCAATGATATCGTCGATATCTCGCCAACTCGTTTCCGGTTCTCATTCCTTTTCCATGATCCTATTGTTAAACTAATCATATTCAAATCTCGTTTTAAAATATATATATTATAATATAGACATATCTATACACCTATATACACCAGTATCGGCACGCTTTAGACAAGACATAATGTCTCTGTGCTCGGTGCAGGTGCTTGGTACCACTATACAGTTGAGGAATAGTTTATGGATTTGTACAAGGAAGGTAAAAGCCTACCTCTTGGTCTATAACATATTAACGCAACATGCAGTACGAAAAAAATAATTGAAAAATGTTTTGTGATATCTTGGTTATAATGAATTTGACAACAACTGATCGATATATAAAACAAAAACTCCTAAGCTTAATGGTTTATGTTCTATTTTCATGTTGTAAACATGTTATTTATGTATTTTAATTAGAAAAGATCATGTATAGAATTCATTTAATTCTATTATACTACTATACATAAATTTGTTTCTGAAGACACATCATTAACCTCTTATTTTCAAAGGAGGTTTTCTAAACCTTTTATGTGTATGGGAGACATTAATTACTTCTAGTTACACTATTTCAAATTCCAGTCTGATGTCTGTGGTTTCTGTTATTTTTCAATGGCTTGTAAGACTGTGTGGTCATCAAATACATTGTTTCAGTGGAATTGTAAGACCCACAAAATTCTGACTGATGCATAAAACGTTTAGAAAATCTCTTTACGACCCCCTTAAAAGCCTTTTTTCTTTTGTCAGATCGTACATCTTTATCGCAGATAGGACACTAATACACAACAAAATGTAACCTCATCCATCCAGAGTAACCTCATACATCCGTGTAACCTCATCCATCCAATGTAACTTCAAGCATCCGTGTAACCTCGTTCATCCGTGTAACCTCATCCATCCAGTGTAACCTCATACATCCGTGTAACCTCATCCATCCAATGTAACTTCAAGCATCCGTGTAACCTCGTTCATCAGTGTAACCTCATCCATCCAGTGTAACCTCAAGCATCCGTGTAACCTCGTTCAGCCATGTAACCTCATCCATCCAGTGTAACCTCAAGTATCCGTGTAACCTTGTTCATCCGTGTAACCTCATCCATCCAATGCAACCTCAAGCATCCGTGTAACCTCGTCCATCCGTGTAACCTCATACATCCGTTTAACATCGTTCATCCGTGTAACCTCATCCATCCAGCGTAACCTCAAGCATCCGTGTAACCTCGTCAATCCAGCGTCTGAAATACGTTGCACTATATCCATAGAGAGTCTAAACTTATTTCATGTACATCGTGTACAAATCCTAACCTCACCGCATTCAGTGACATTCAAAACAAAACTGTGTTACTGTATCATTTCGATTGATATGAAAAAAAAAATCAAGATGATCACAGATTGGATATAATTGACATCATTTCCACACCAGTAACCATAATAGACATATAGATTGACATTTATAACCTTTACTACATCCTACTTCCTGGAATAGTCCAGACCGGATGTAAAAACCAAGATTTATGTCACATCCGAAGTTCTAATGTTATTTATCTCAGTACTTGAAGGGTAAATGCTCAGAAATGGCAATAAAAAGTATCAATTTGCAACCAGCAGAGTTATGCGTTGTGAAAAAGAAAGTGTTTTCTTTGACTATTGGACGAATTTGTATTAATGGCGCGTATATCTAGAAAACATTGCTGTTTTCAAGCGAATGTGAAATATTCGTTTGATTTCTTTTATTCACTGTCTTATATTCTATAACCTACGATCATCTCCATAGGGATTTCAGATCTGTGACTCAACAGACTGCTGCAAATGATTTTTGGTAATTGAAACCAGATCCCCATATAATTCATAATGTAGGCCAGAGCAACGTGTCATTAACATATGTATTGGAATTGGAATTGGAATGGTATTGGAATCCCAATACAGTTAACTTAAAAACACTCATGTCTTAACACAGCCCCTTGGGGATACTGTCATATACAGCTAACTATGATTCACTTTCTCCAGAGCATTGCATTGAATTCAACTGAAACGAAATGAATGGAATTTTACGTCCTACTTTTCTGCACTTTTTCTATTTCCAACTGTCGATGGATCTTTAACGTGGACAGCCTGCAGCACACGGGGCCTACGTTTATTGTCCCATCCGAGCGACTAGACGCCTTTTCTATGCCAGCCCTTCTTACCTGCATCAGCCGTTTAAAAGATCTGGTATAGATATTCAATCAGAATCTCAATCTTATTGAGGAAGTCTAGGGTTGTGTATAAAGAGTCAGTATGTCATTCGTGTTTGAGATCCTCTCACACTGGCTGTAGACCAAACTCCAAAGGTAATTCCTAGAAAAAGCAGTCAGAGATTCAAAATGTCATCTTTTGAGTTTTCAGATGACCCTAATTCCATGTTGTGTTAACCAAATAATGTATACCCTTAACATTGGCTCTTGTGTTATCAAATTGGTAACCGAAGGATGATCTCTGAGATGTACGATTTCGAATTTCGAAAAGATCAAAGTTTCAATATATTTATTTCAGAATTTAAAAGGGCAGCATGTTTTTTCTTATTCGATTCGAGTATTTGTTCCCGTGTAATAAACTCCAAAGATCAGTATGTCAACTTCGGGTTTCAGGTCACCCCAATACCAGCTTGTGTTTACCCAATAATGAAAGAGTTGTACGATTGGTCACAACCACCAGTTCCCCTATTGAGAAAAATTAATCAGTTTCCTAGACTATTTATCGACAAATCCCCAATCAAGGCCTTTCATTAAAAAACCATTACACTGAGTATAAGTCGGTGAATTGGCGCGTTCGATGACTGTAGCCTTGAGCAAACACATCTTTTCATATCCCGTTCATTTCAAATAATCTGTTGAGTAGATAATTATTGGTGGAATTGAAGTACGTGGAATCTCTTCAAAGTATACCCAGCCCCTCTTCTTTAACTGGGTATGTGTGCCAGCGACATTAAAACAGTCCAGTCTCCTACTCCTCATGACCAATGAAATATTACTGATTGTTCATTTTAAGAGGTAAATTCCGAATTCTGAATGTCAACAAGATCGGCGCATGCTAGTCAGTTCATCATATCAGATGGTATAGCCGAACAATTTTTTAAAACGTTTCTTCCTATTTACCTGTAGAAGACTTTTACTTATAATAAAACACCTATATATATGTTAAATAAAAGGAAAATACAAAAACCCATCAGTGAAGAATAAGATAAAAAAAAATTTAATCAATTTAGAAAAAAACACCAACTAAATTATAAACTATCTTTGATTTTTAAAATGTTATAAAAGATAAAGGTTAATAGATAATTAGTAATGTTCTATTAGAGATCAAGCCCTAGGGATATTCCCTTATGTTCTTACCAGTCAATCCATTAACATACAACATATCAACCATCTCTTCATAAAAACAACAACAATTCCATCGGGATCAGATACTTGCTATTCCTAAAATTATTTGTACAGCGAAGTAATTAGCTGATAACATTTTATCAGTTTCATTTACTATCGAAGCGAAAATAGTTTCCAACGAACAGAAAAACGAACGCAAAATTAGATGTTACATTACAAGTCCGAAACTTACTGATAGTTCCAATCTGTTGTTACTTGTTTCCGATACCATAGAATGCCTATATCACGTATTTATAGTTTTTAAATCTTGAATAAATATTGTTTAAATCATCTTCTGATAGATATATTTACTCTTATATGCCTATATACCATCTGATAATTATCAAAAATGCAGAGGCTAGTAAGGATTATCAAGTATCTGGCGTCGTGTGACAGACATTTGGTGAATAGGAATCGTAATTTATGTGAAATTTTAAGTGAAATTTTTGAAGTAATTTTCTCGTCAGCACAGTAGAAAAAAACAGATAAACAGTATCGATAAGTTAGAGACACCCCATTTATGAAATATTTTTCAAAAGAGCCCTTGGTTACAATCAACAGAGTCTTTATATGGCTTTCATGTAGTGACAAAATTAAAATCGCTAATGACATACCAAAATAAGAAATGCGGTTGTATTGAAATTATTAAAATTTAAAATCTTTTGAGAGCTTTTATCTCATAAACGCAGACAACCAAAGATAATTGACTATTGAATAATTCCCCCGAGATCGTATGGCTATAAATGAATAATACAAATATTCAAGTTGCCGTGAACCACAATCATACCCACTGAATAGATAATGTCGAATCACACCATGTAAGTATTTCTCTTATCTTATTTGTTCCACATTACAATTTTTATACTTTAGAGATTTACCATTTCACCAAGTTAATTCATCATAGAAATATTTCTTCATCGAAGCAATCATTACAGAGCAATGGAAATCATAAAACAATCGAACAAGGCTATTCTTTCAAAAAACAACAAAGGGCATAATATATCCTACATAGTGGGAACCCTAGCTTTTAAAAACCTGAAATTGAAATAATTGTAATGTGGAAGGTGTAATTACTCATGTTTTTCAGAATCAGAAAATATACTTTCCCCAAAGAGAATTCAAAAAAAGATTTTGCGAATAACCGAAATGGAGTTTTTATTTCCGAGTAAGTATTGACAGGATGTCAACAAATGAGATGAATTTTCTCCACAGAGAGTTTAGCAATCTGTTTGCAAGAACTCGAAAACAACATAATCTGTTCATATGTTTATCTACATGTGTGTTTCAAAAGGAAATTCAAAACCAACACTTTCCCCAGAGACTGTTCAAAAGAGTTTTGAAAGAGTCCGAAAATGATAATTTTTTTTTTTACCCAAAGGGAGTTTATAAATGTATTTTCAATGACTCGTAAATAGAATAAATTCCTTCAAAGTGAATTCAATAATATGTATTCAAAAACTCTGAATTGGAATAAATTGCCAAGGGAATATAAGAACGTGTTATCAAGAATTCGAAATATGTCCCTTGTCACAAACCAACATAGACTTTCAACAAAACAATAAAAGTTAATTCAAGCTATAACATATGCTGACCGATTCATATGTATAGCATTCTTCACCAGCCGTCTCAATCTTAATCCCATTAGATTTTCATGGTAGACCTTAACTCTCCAGAGTTTCTTTTGTAATCAATTTATTTACCGAATCATGTTCTCATATACTTGTTTATACCAAGATAACAATTTCTATTTCATTTTAAAAACCAAAAAAAAAAAAAATTCAGCCCTCAGACAAACTTCCATTTCCCATGAGTTGTTCGTTTGACATTATCTATCATTTTATATTTAGATAACACTTTTAGATCAAACAAATATTGCTTTTTGTTTCTAAAATGTAATCCATAAGAGGATTATGTTTAATTTTAATAGAAACCGAAGATAGACGTCACACGGATTCTTTCGAAGTTTCACTTTGAGGAAAAGATCATACTAAAGAAATCCGATAAAAACTGTGCATTTATAAAAAAAAAAAAAAAAGTATATTGAAAAAAAAACTGCATAATAAAAAGAAATAATTTAGTTAATTTAATATTCAACTTAATAACGGTTTGACTAGCCGATATCGATTAACAAAAAAAAAATGAATTATATTTGAATATATCGGTTGTTTTTCTTTTGTTTTGTAATTCATTTTCACAAAATAACAATACAGCGGATATTATCATTTTTTCCAAAAGAATATCATTAATCTAATATCAATATCCACAAACACTGAAATCAATGCCATAATTCTTTAAAAAACACGGTAGGAACGTTTGTCATTATATAACATCCTGAATGATCCAACTGAATGATAACTATTATAACCGCAGTATATTAATCAGATCAAAACTTTAACTTTCGATTGTAATTTGGCAGGTTTTAAAAATAGTTTGCGTGTTACTAAATTTATCGGGCACGAACTCTGTCCATTTTTATCATGCTTCGGGACAAAGACTAAAGGCACGCGGAGCTTACTACACGGCATTTTTAATTTCTATTTTAATGTAACCAGAAATCACGATTTCTTTGATAAAATGAAGGCTTAAGCTAATTGGTGGCTTTGTATCGGTGAAATAGTTCTCTAAACCACCAAACCGGCGTGCACAACCAAACACCGCACATCAACTAATAAAAATAAAAATCCGTTCAAGCAGGACAATTCCGTAAATCAAAAATCTCGTCCAAAGTATGGCAAAATCGAGAGTAAAAGTTGTATAGTAGTGGACTCCGCTAAAGAGAAGTACGATCAGGTGTTTCGAAAAGAGTAACCATGATCTCAGATATAAGGTATCTGCTCGCTGTATCAAAAATGTAAAAAGATACAAACCTGTGTAAAATATGATTTCTTTGTAAATAATCCAAGGCAAGTCCAATCTCACAAATATACAATTTAACTTGATCTTCAGAATATACCACATCTTGCTGCATATGATATCTTAAATCTCCCCCCAACAACAGATCTACTACTACAAACATATCTTCTTCATCTTGGAAAGTGAACCATAAATTAACTAAGAAAGGGTGATCCAACGTTTTTAAGATATCTACTTCTCTCATCACGTTTGTAACGGCGTCTTTTTTCACACACATTTGTTTATTCATATACTTCATAGCAAACATTTTCTTTGTATCCTTCTTCTGTACAATACATACCTGAAATAGCAAAATAACAAACTTATGGTGTAAGGTATTTATGGCAATCAATCTTCAATCCAGATTTAAAAAGACTAAATTTATTGCCGTTACAAGCTTTAGAATTTATCTGTATTATGAAAGTGATTTTAAGAGGGCAGTATTACATATGTAAGTACATAATTTTTGCGGCCATTTCACACTGTGAACGTTGACAATAAAGTAATTGGTAATGAAACTGCAATACGGCAAATCTTATCCAGTCAGCTTATAATGCGAGAGTATATTGTGTATGCCCTGATTGAAACCGGAAGTGCATTCGGGAACCACAGTTTTAAGAATAGGTGTGCGTAGCTTGATTGGTTGAAATATGTTTTGGATAATTTAAAAGCGATTTCGTTCATCGTTGACTATATAGGAATTTTACTCAACTACCACTTTCATAATGAAATCCAATGCCCCCTGCACAACCCGGCCCCCCACCCCCTCACTTATGTTACCATGTCATGTAAAGCAAATATTCAGACGACTATGTCCTTTATCCAGTTAACCAATGGCTTATGTTTCCTTTCCATTGCAAATCGGTATTCAAAGATTGTTTTTATGACAAAATGAGAATGATTCAGTTAAGATTGTGACTGGTCATTTACCAAAATAATGAATGTTTACTGTTATATAACCCACCTATTACTGTATCTGTAACATATTATTATTGTCATTTATACAGAAATATTCCGCTTCAAGCCACAATCCTTCTTTTTATAATCGATAGTGTTCAACAGTTGGTAATGAAGTATTTGTTCATTAAGATTTTACTGTTACTTTTTTTTAACGTAAAGAAATTGAAAGACAAATCACCCGTGTTTGATGCCTCATCGGAGTCAGGGCCACGTCTTTGATTATCTGATTCCCTCAGTACTGTAGTTCTGATGTTCAGAATTGCCATTAAAATGCATGCATATTGCATAGTGCTATTGAGCCTGCCAAATCTGGTCCCACCCGTTCCTTGGATATGATATACGTATGGGATATATCGCGCCGATATCCCATCCGTATATCACGTCTGAGGAACCGATAAGGTCAGATCTATCGGGCTAGGTTCTATTCATATTCTCACACGATTTATGATACAGAGTTAACAAAACGTAGCAAAACAAAAAACCTAATTTCGTTGCCCATCTGGAATGATGTTTTGGTTAGTGGTGTCGCCATTGTTTGCCTTTCTAATGGGGCTAATCCGGGAAAGATCAATTCCAAGAGGTTTGGCTAAGGACTAGGCCCGTATTCTAGACATGATCTTAGGGTTAGGATGTCCTAGATTCTCATCTTCTAACATTGATTCTAGGACATCCTAGCGCTAAGATCGTTTCGAGAATACGTGGCCAGGTGCTAGACAGGATCCTCGGGAACCGAAGTTGCTATCCTTGTAAACTATATTTCTTCAGATCATAATGCGCAATGATTGGCAAATTGAATAGAACGACAGTGACGGCTTGAATAAAAGGATCGAGATTTGACTCATTCAGGAGAATATGTCCAAGGGGATGTTGATGATATATATGCAATATAAACATGAAGTGTGAGGAGCATTTTGCTTTGAAAATCAACGTCTCAATGACTCTGTGCTTTGTTCAACATATGAATGGACTATGGGTTCATTAGTAGGGTTCTATAGAAAGACGGCGGTTGATCGAATGAAAATGATGAGATTTGTTTCATTCGATTATCGCGGTGTAATTATAAACTTATTCTATGTGGTTACACACTTCATCCGCTCCTAATAGTACATGGTTTCTCAATGAAAGAGCTCATCTGGCCCAAACCCTCTTCTCACGCGACCGTGTTTGTCAATAGATCAATATGGTTATTGGATCTCCCTGAAAGAAAAGATTGTAAGCCGATGAACGGAACGAATATAAAAGAAATTTCATGGAATTCTATTATATTTACAGCTCCATGTATTGGTATTTGCTCATTAGACCGCCTCACCTTTTTACAAAGCATTCAGAAGAGTAGAAACATGAAATAATTCGCCTTGCCGGATGTGAACTATCCCTTATCGAAAATTTCTTACATAACAACTGATATTCTGAGTCAAAAGAGGTTGTAAATGGAAGAGATTTATCGCAACAAATCCCCATCATTATCATTTCACGAGGGATGACCGACATTATAATTAAAATTCTTTTTTATTGAATTATTACTGATTTTATATGTAATTCTCAGCTTAAAGGGACCCCAGACGCTCGCCAGAATTACTGCCTTCTACATAACCTAAATTAATTTAAAAACCTATCCATCGCTGATATATCTTTGTATTGCTGCTGTAAGCTGTATATATTTCAGTGATTTATTGTGAACTGACTGACTGGTACAATAAGGTAAGTAGGTTTTTCAACCAAATGATTTATAGACTAATGTCTTCTACAGCACCTATTACCGAACTGATTTAATTATAATGCCACTGATGTATTACTTCAGAAACTCGTTGCTCAACACAAAAACAAGACCTTCAGGTGCCCTCACACCCTAGCGATTTCCAGCTGCGTATGGTTGCGAAAAATGAAAGCGACCATGAGTTCCGAAGGCAACTCACAACTAAGTTGCAAGAGAGTTGCATTCGAAACTTATCACCACTTTTTTCAACCATATGCAAATGGTGATCACTATGGTTTGAGAAATAATCAATAATGTCATATTGAGCATCATGAGGCTACCTGGAAAGCAGGACAACCTCAAATGGTATACCGTACTTGATTGTGCAAAAGATTCACAAGACATAATGTGACCAATTCAATATGAAATTTAATCAGAAAGACCAGTATATAGGTTCGGCGAATGGAAGAGACGTGATTATTATTGTGATCTAAGTTCAAGTCACTCCCCACTGGAATCGTATTACAATGTCATTGTGCCTACATACTGAAGTATCAAATGGAAGTATTAGCAAGTCTTGATGGAAAGAGGTGGTAAAATTATGGCCTAATTTGATGGGAATTGATGAGAATTAATAAAGATTCTTCACCATGTTTGACTGATTCCCTGAAGGATGTCTGGTTCTGGTTCCAGACACCACAATTTACACTCTGCTAAGTCAATTTGTTCCAACATATTCAATTGCTAGCGGAATTTAGATTTGGTTTTATTTTGGATTTGAACTTAAACGTAATGTCGTTGTAATGCTATTGTAGAAGACAGAGCTTTAATTTGTTTATATAAGAGATTGAATTGATATTTCGCCATCTGTTGTCCAACCTGATAACGAAAACCATGTTTCGGTCTATCCATACTGGATGCACAAGTCAATGCTGCACGAGGAAGGAGATGCTTTGAGGGTTTTTTTACCATGTAATTAAGAACGTTTCGTCAGAGAGCGGACGAAAATTAGACATGTCCGACATCCAATGGACAGACGACCAACATGAAAGAGTCGGCAGTACCGTGAGGATATAGTCAACATAATTATGTAAATTGTTGACAGTGGCCAGAAACGTTAAGGTTTGACAATGGTAATTTAAATGCATAAGGCAAGAAAGAGACGAACAGGTGCCCTCGAAGTCCTTCTATATCAATATAAACACCAGTCAACAACAAGCTCTAGTCGTATGGCCTTGATCAAACTGTTCAGCCTTCAAAGTTCTACAAGGAAACCTGTATAAAACTAGTAGGCTACTTCAAACATTGGCAAGTGTGATTTCTTGATAGGGTTTCTGTGGAACTGACGTGCATAAAAACTCTCCACGTACGAAGTTGCACAATAAGAGCCACTTGCAGTCACCTCTTCTTATTAATCTTCAAAGGATTCTGTAAAAGATAAACCTGCCCTCGGGCATGTTCAGCCTTCCAATAAGTCAATTTAAAGGAGAAGCCCCAATTAGATTTGATCTGAAAGGTTTCCTAATTTCAAACAAATTAAGCTTATGTAATTAAACACAGTGTAGAGTGTAGATATGTGTCAATCAGGCATCTTAAAGTGGTGATCCTGGAGAGATCGAATATCGGATCAACTATCGACGAAAACCTCTCTAAGTGAAGTATTATTTGTAGCAAAATTGTGTGAATTTTTGTGTAAAATTGAACAACAGTGGTGAGTGTGACACACAATAGGGGATGTTTACTCTCCAAGACACCTGAACCTACTTTTCATTATGGCATACTTCCTCATTTATGATTGATATACTTCTTCATATGAAACATTTATTGGCTGTTAACAATGTATTGCCAAACTGCTGTTTTGGATTCTGAGGTTCATTTTACAGTTTTGATCCTTAGTACTTGGGTAATATATTGTTACTTTTTCCATCTGAAGCTGCTCCTTTAATATCTCAAGATCTCTTAAACTTGAAGATAGAATTAGCTCTTGCAGCAATGACTCGTTAGAAAATAACATGCCTTATCTACGACGAGATCTATCAAACCCTCGCCGCCTGATTAACTTTTCAATAAACCTACTTTCTGCCTGTCAAGATTTTAATGAATACACGGGAAATTTGTGGGAGTAAATCCACTGAATATTCCCTGTTATTTATCAAAACACCTTCATTGTCACTGAATTATTCGAATATCCAGGATATTGCCTCTTCTTCTCTAATTTGTTAATTTATTTCACTTGATTTGGTTTCTTGGTGTTTGATAGATGAGCAATATGTTAAAGATTTTGTTAAGTATCTTGTGGGGGTGGCATATCATCAGCAAATTATCACTCTGGCAGAAATGAAATTAAAACTTGCTGGTCTTCAAAGCCCTAAGTCATACCCCTATTTCACCAAGAATAAAAGTTTTTTTTAATCGGCCCCACTTGGACTCCGTTGAAACATTTCTATGATCGGCCCGATTGTCATCTTGAATCGCTTCTAATCGTCCCCGCCTTTCGACCCGGTTGTGTCCCGACCAATGGATCACGATGGAGGGACGAATTGGTGGTTCTAAATTTTCTTATATGATCTTTTCTCCAAGGATTGTTTTGTTCCTGATAATACACGACGTTGATTTTAATCTTAAATTCGTTATTTGGTGTTGTAAAAGTTATTTTTAACAAAATCACTTTTTGATTTATTTCTGAATCACCAACGAAGGATTCAGTGATCAGAAACTCAGACTGTGGCGAGTGTTCAATACCCATGATTATCCAATGAAACACCGAGATTGTCAGTGTTATGGGAGAGGCGTGAGGTTAAATCATATAATTTTAGTTCATATCTGATCAGACCAGAGCAGTCTCTGATACCCAGTCTTCTACCTAGCTGTACGTAGACAGGCTGTATGATAGAGGCTACCAACAGAGGTTTCTTTCAGAAGACAATTGATTTTATATTAAAAATTAAAACAATAATTCAAACAGAATGATTGCACGAATGAAAGGTAGAGATAACACCTGGGTGAATCCGTATATCCGATCTAAATAAAATATATACTTTGTCACAAAAGGAATTCGCGATAGTGGGCGCCATCAAACACGAAATATCTGAGATTGCCTGAATTTCTAACTTACTTTGCCCAAAAAACTTGCTTTCGCCCCGCCCCTTTGGCTCCGCCACTGCCGAGCAGACTGTTTCAGATTTTTCGTTTAGTTATAACTAATATCATCATATCATTAACCCTTATTAAGCCTAGTTCTCTGATTTTGTGATTAGCAAAGCTTATATTCAATGATTTTTCTGCAAAAGTTGCAATATGTTCACAGTAAAGTTTAGCACATAAAACAAATTTAACTGATTGTAACAAATGTAATGCCTTAGCTCAATGGAATTTATTGAAGAAGTTAAGCATTGATTTTCCATCGAGGAAGAAGAAATCTTCAAAGTTTGATGTTTATAAAGAGAAGATACTTCAAATCACTTCAGATCGGGTCTTGACTTGTAGATCAAGTAGAAAATGATTTAATGGAATAGAAACGCTGGGTAAACAGTGGTTGTAAAACAGTTACTATCATTGTGGGAAAGGTCTTGAGAAATAGAAAAAAAATCTTGCAGGAACTAGAAAATAAAAAGAATGAACTTTAAAGATGGGTTCCCTTATTTTCATTTATGAAAATGAAAATGCTAATACTTGTATGAATAGAAAGTAGAGGTGTTCTAATGACTTGGAAAAATATCAGATTGTCTCACATGTTCATTTTGCTAAATTGGAAGAGAATAACCAGCAGAATTCCAATGAGTGACTGATCAAGAAAGGTCGAAAAGACTGTATATACATGGACATGATTCGTTAAAACTCTTAATTAAATGCAATAAGAACAGAATGATAAGATTCAGAATTCATTAGAAACACCAATGAATCAAATAGTTCAGCAACTAGAAGTATGTATTTAGATTTGGACGCGTACATAACAAAATAAAACAAAAGCTTAAACTATACGGCCTCTTCGAAAGGAAAGCAAAGTTGACAAGCTAGTTTCATCAAAGGTTATGGTATTGTTTATGGTTGGTGGTTGATAGACCAGTTTGCAGGTTTCTGTTTGATTTTGCAATCAAGATATATGTCCTTGTGGGAAATATTGCTTACCAATAGTAATCGAACGTATTAAATACATTGAGATGTTTTTTTGTAGTTGTGCATCTTGTAATTACGCTAATAGATTCACAAATTGATCTAGTGGTAATGCGCTAAGTAAATGAATGCAGTACAAGTCGATCTATATCAATGGTTCCCAACCTTTTTCAGCCTTCACATCCCGGGGGCAATCATCTGGACCATTCACACCCCAAAAAATTTGTTTCATCCGCACTTCCAGCATGTGATGATTTGAGGTGCTCTCTCAATTCAAAATAAATTCTTCTCTTACACCTGTTGGCCAATCCCCTGACACCCTAGTCCACACCCCCAGAGGGTGTCCAGGAGGTGGAAACAACCCAGGTTGGGAATCAGGTATTAAGAGTTAACTTAAGGTTAACTTAAGGATGCAAAAGAAGAAAATTGAAGACGACAAACGTGGCGTTGAGTGCCAACTATCCTGGGATTAGCTCGACACTGTATGGTAAAATAATGATAAAACACAGAAATATTATTAAGAATTGATTTTGTGAATTGCAGCGACTTATCTGGGTCAACAAAAGTCTTGATAACTTCGAATCATGTATTAATAGTGGCTAATCAATGGTAACCATTCAGAACTGGAAGCATTATGATATTGTGGAATCGTAAAAACTATAGCTGGGTTATCTTAAAGGATAAATCTTCAATCAACATAACATAAAGCTTAAAATCATTCACTTCACAAACATTTGGAAAGATTAAACCAACAAAAAAAAAGACATTTTCTAACATAAGTTATCTGTTGAAATTAAAATCGTTATTTGGTCATTATCAACGGCACCTTTAGACAGGCAATTCAAACATCTTAGGCTATATTTCAAATGAAATGAAATGAATGGAGTTTTACGTCCACTATGTGGACAGGCTTATTTCAGTCAGTGACTCAACTACCATAGGGACTGGTTGAACCAAGTCCACGGCTCCCCACCGCATCAAAAAATGCATGTGCACAAAAAAAGATATTTCTCGGTGGAGGGGCCCAACCCAGTTAAGTCCACGGGTACCAACCCATCGAGTTGAGCCACTGATTACAATTTATGAACTCTGTTAGCAAGGTAGCATATTGTTATTTGTGCTGTGGAACTATAGGTCTACGCACTACGCTTTTCTATCAGCAATAGTGACCGATTAAACATAATCCGTAAATAGGAAACAAGGGCAAAATATATTTGGAACTCAGACCGCCATTTGTCTGCATTTTAATACCAAAGTCTCTTTCAGGTGATGCACTCTGACCAGATAACAGTCATCGTGCCAAGCAAAAATTGATAACTTATTCGTCACGAAATTAAGATGAAGAGCATAATGACGTAAATTTAAATCCGTTAATTCCGTTTTGCACGATTATGTGATACTACCACAACTGCACTAAAAGACGCTTCAAGGTAGACTTACCTATATTGGACCGCATTGCCCTTTCAATCAATTAGTAGAAAGAAATTCACATTTACCTAGTGGCACTTTATTAATTATTAACGTGAATATAAGTACAAGATTTTATCAGATCAAAGCTTTTTAATGGCAGGATAACGGTACTCATTTAGGAGTTGACAGAGTTCAGAACGACAATTCTCTTTTATTCACGCACGAATTATCTAAAAAAAAATACTGCAGCTTAAGCATTAAAGAAGAGATATTGCAGATAGCTCCTGTTGTGTGTGGTAAGTTTGGGGTGATGATCCTTCGGAAATAAAGGTTATTGTGATGGGCCTTGGTTGTGATTTTCAGTATTCAGCAATTAAGTTGCGATATCTGGAATTATTCATGAATTGAGCTCTGGGAATTAAAATTGTAAATTTTAAGAACTTATAACGTCCCCTAACGATGTTCTGAAGTAGTTACTCCGATGTACAAGATATGTGCAAGGCAATCTCATACTAGAACTCCCTGACTAAGCAACAGAGGCAGCTACATCAGATCAAGCGTATTATCGTTGTACAACCATTGAGACCAGGTTTCTATTTGGTCCTTTGGTAATCTTTCAAATAAAAACAGACATGTCATGAATAACTCTTCGTGCTTCTAAGTGAATAATTATGATAGATAAGAGACTGGTTTGTCCTTACTTATCACAAAGAATATTGAAAATGGAACAAGCTAGTCTGAAACGAAGAGTCCCCTGACAATGAAATCTACTTATTGAAATATGGTTTTCGTTCTTTCTATTTGGAGATTAGAGATATCAGCTTGTGTAGACTGGAAATTCTAATCGTATGAAGGCTTTGGATGTTTTGATTCAGCTCGTCTACCGACCCTATTGTGATGCTAATAATACTGCAAGCTTATGTTTTTAATGAATTGAATTTTGGTACAAAAAGATTTCTAAGCCGAACAAGTGTATGATTATTTCTGTAAGTTTGTAACATCCCCACCTCCAAAAGCCCCTATATTGTGGAAAAAAGAGCACTCTTTCAAATTGCATTTAATGCACTTTATTTTCAAATGATTTCCGGGGCCGCTTTTAAATTCATTCAAAAAAAATTTGGAGGTGCCCCCCACCCCCCATTCCCATCCCCAATATAAAGTCCTGCAGCTGGCATTGCAACTAGAAACTTTCTCCATCTCAACCCCTCCAAACTGACAGTAACAGAGGGATACCGGGTTCCAAAATTCAAAGGTTTATCTCGACCTATGTCAAGATTAAACCCTGGATCTCTAGGTAAGCAACCCTAAGTTCGATTCAAAGCAAGGCGACACAGACGTAGATAATACAGTCTGAACGCAAGGTAGCTATTATTGTGTCATGTTTCAAAGATGTGATCGTTACAAAAGAAACCAGAGCAAGACAGAAGATGACATTTTGAACTGATATAAGATATCAACTGATCATGGAGGAAGTTGAACTCTCCAGTCACGAAACACAGAAAAGTAGCTCCATAAACAGCTTTTGTTATTGCACGTAATGTCTGGTATTTTTTACAAATTGCATGAAATTCTATATTTTAATTAGAATATAACGAAGCTTTATGCCAATCAAATGTTGTATGTGTCTAAGATAGAAGTTTTTAAATGATGGATGATGTTTGAAGAAAGAGATGTTGACATGCTCGACTGTTGTTTATTAGACAACGAGTTTCCTAATAGAGGCAGAATACTGGCTGTGTATTTACATCGAGAAGCAGTAAACAAAACTCTTGTGTTATAAAGGGTTGAAATTCAAAAGAATTCAGATACTTTAACATTTTTATTTCCATTTAGACCTTGTGAAAACGTAGGTTACAATATTTGAACGTTTTGGATCTCCCCATATCTCGCATTTTGGGCTAAATTGGCGACAATTACAGATGCATTTTAAAATGCAAGCAAAACAGTGTGTTCATTGTCTTTGCAGAGTTAAAAATCCTCAACATATCCGCTTTTAAAGCCAATAAAAGTTAGTTGCCCGCAATACTTTTCGTAAGTTCGATATCTGACATTTAGTCTTTTGTCTAAAAAGGCCCTGTTAGATCTTTATACAGCAATTTTTAATGTCAACTGACTCTCTGACATTGAAACCTTACTAAACCTCATGCCTATATCTACCTAGTCTGCGATATCAGCTTCTGCTGTAAGCTGGCGTCAACTTACCATCTGTTGGGAGTGGATGTAAACTTGTCTTTACCTAGAGATACATTGTCTGTGATAGCAACATCTTCCGAAAACGGAAGTTAACTTGGTATCTATTAACAACTACCTAGTCTGCGATATCAGCTTTTGTTAGAAACGGACGTTTACTTGTCTTTATCAAGAGCTACATAGTCTGTGAAAGCAGCATCTTCCGGAAGCGGAAGTTAAGTTGGTATCTACTAACAACTACCTAGTCTGCGATATCAACTTCTGTTAGAAACGGACGTTAATTTGTCATCTACAAACCAACAAACCATCCATATTCTAGTATATAATCCCTCATCTAAACGTATAATCCCTTAATCATACTATTTAGAACTGAAGTAATATATAAGGACACTTAAGTAGAATTAAACAAGATTCACTAATTCCAGATGAAAGTCAGCTAATGACTGGTAAAGTAAGTCCAGTACATTCACCTTGAGGGTTGTGGGTGGTAAAGACATAATATATAAAATGACCTTTGCGGTTCAATGCTCTCTGAAAACGATGTGGTATGCTTACCGATATAACACCTTTTGGGGTAGAGGGGTGTATAGTTATAATAAACACCATGCACGTGTTATCGTCGTGCTGGGGGATATAGTAAACATCATGTCTTCCATGCTTCTTCTACTTTCAAAACTATTTGGCCTGCCCCATTTGCACTGATCCGCTATTTCCCTTTTGAGCACTTTTAATACACACTTTACTTCAGCTCATTTGTCCATTTATTTGCCGAAGGGCGTACAATTTCTTATCATTTGTCGGCAATCATTGAATCGATAAGTTTTACTTGTCAACCTTTCCGCAGGATATCAGAGAAATGTCAATGCTATTTGTAATTAGTGATTAATTAGGCTGACTTCATTAGACCTCCATTATGGTGAATAGTAAATTACCATATTCCTCATTAACTGTGTACTATGATAACGGTCAATAATATAACATATTGGTAAAGGGCGTTTAGTTTGTTGGGAGATGGCGGAACCCAGAGTGCCATTTAACTGCTAAGAGCTAATTTTCACATCTGAAGTTCTCGAAGGTTTACATGATGAAAGAACGGTGAAAAAATTCCGATATAAGTTATACGTAAGCTTCACCACTTCAAATCTGTCTGAAATCCTGGTCCCTGCAGTATCTCACAATAGGTCTGGGACACGAGGGAAAATTTTACAATGAGAAATACTACGCTTATGGAACTAACTGGAGTGGCCCGAGAAGCATGGCATATACCTGGTATAAATATCAGAGTCCACATTAACTAGTGGATTTGGTGCTTCATTTCGTGATCATATTAAACGGTTTTCTGCTATATATTTGTATCTAAAACATATAAAGCCCTTCCAAACCAATGATATTTACGAACATTGATGCCATATTCTGGTCAAGGTTATCTTGTATTTCAAGAACCACAGAGGTTAGTCGGAACAGTGCTGTAAATGAACAAAATAACTACGTCCTAATACACTGAATAGACATATTAAGGCTTTGTAGAAAACGTTTTTTTGAATTCCATTAAGTCTATTGCATAACAAACTTATTTAAACCTAAAGGTCATCGTTTCCAACATCAACAAAAAACCACATTAGTGTTAAAATCTGCTTAAATTACAAGTCCCAAGGCTGGTTGAGTTTGCTATTTAAAATCGACAAAATCACAAATTACATTTAAATCACTACTTTGTCTATAGAAAAGAAACCGTTACATTCTCCTTGCCAGAAATTGTTTAAATTGCTTTTAACAGTTTTTTGTGCACATTACGCGTAAATTCAACCCTCCGTTAAGCCAAAGGAAATTGTCTAAATTGGTAAAGCGACAAATCACCATTTCCTAAGGAGTTTTTTGCCTTTTAATTCAAAAAAACTCCAATAAAGTTTTTGTCTCTTGTATTTTATTATCAAGTAGTTTCTATATATTGAAATATTTTGTCACTGCTGCTAAACTAATAAAGATTTTTCCTAAAATATTCTTGTGTATCGGGTGCACTGTTTGCATCGATGTGCACCATTTTACTTTTCAGCCAAACGTCTGTTGTTCCTGCAATTCCACGTCTTATAGGTGCGCGTGAGTAATTTCTTAAAAGATTTTACATTACAGGATTTATCTTCAGGAAGAAAGCTGATTCTTATGTTTTCAGAAATTTTACCAAGAGAAAAGGTACTCAAAAGATTATTCATTTCTAATTATCTTAACATGTAACTTTGATATAAATCTTTATTTCGTGACCCAGGCCAGTGCTTTCATGAGAATGTGTTCTCATCACCAACTGCCACCTTTCTTTGAGATTGTGACGTCATTTAACGCTTAGGTATTATCACAGAACCACAGACGTGAACAATGGAATGGAATGGTGCTAATCGATGCCATCAGTGTCCCTGAAACTCGTAAAGTTAAGAAACTTGACAATACCTTTAAGACTGTCTGTGGAATGAAATGTAGGTGATTTGTAAAAGATTGATAATAACTTTATATTGGAGTGTATTATTATGTCTAGTGTTCCAGATTATCGTATATTTATCTTGAAATTTTCTGTTTAAATTACTTTATTTCTGTTTCCATATCCATTATATGTCTCTCGGGGTAAAATTAATAGCAAATTCACTGATATAACGCCAGATACATTACAATCTTTTTCCATATTCTCACAAACATTTTAACAAATACCCCAATACAAATCAATCTGGAGTTTCGAAAACTTAACTGAGATCAAATCCAGATTTTAATAACTGAAGTTACCGAATTGTATAATACAACAAGACTTAAAATTGATTTTAGTGATATATCGAGTTTCAGGGACACTGATGGCATCGATTATCAACACTCCATTCCATTGTTCACGTCTGTGGTTCTGTGCTAATACCTAAGCGTTAAATGACGTCACAGTCTCAAAGAAAGGTGGCAGGTTCAAAAGGCTCGTAATCAGAAGTACTTTGGTGTATGAAGTTGGCACAAGTCGCTGTTGCCCGCATTCACCCCTCAGACACTTACTAGGGCAGGAATTGCCCTTCAAAATCATGCATTGGAAAGCAATAAAATTGAAAGTTGATCGAAATCGGAATTTGGTATCATGGAGGGTGTTTAAATTCCATTTCCATTCAAAATCTCTGGTGAATCAGAAAGTCGGCCTGGTTCTCGCCTTTCAGGACGAATTCTTTACCAAATTATTCCCTCTGGCTCTATTCCATGTAAACAATCACATTCTGTTTTAAATCGAGATTATTCAATCAGCGCCAGACAGTTTAACATTTGAAATTCAAATTTCCTTTAAATGTTACAAATGGTAAACACTGAACATGTAAACGGAATAAAACTGATTTACCTTGCCAAAACTTCCTTTACCAATTGCTCTTAAGATCTGGAAATGGTCGAAATTCACTGAAAAGATAAACAAATTACCGTGAATTTGGGTTAAAATAAAAGTAAGTGTAAACAGAAAGAATTGATTTTAATAAGCCAGATATATATTTACAATAACACAACTTATAACAAAATGGAGTTTACTTTAACGATTATGGCAATTTAATGGCGTACCACATTTTAACAGGAAGCGAAGTTTGGTGCAGGACGCAATTAACTTTATGTTATTGCTAAATTTCAGCTGGAACTCTTCTTTTGCGGAGGAGTGAAACGTCTGTTCAAAGTTAAAACATACAGCTTTTTTTCTACAGACAAAGATTTACACAATCGTTTTTCAAATAATCAAGTGTCGAAATAGTAAATTGGGCGCAGATGTTTTCACTGGACGATTAAAGTTTAATTGGAATCAGAAGGTTAATAGGACAACTTAAATTCTGAAAAGAATAAGTACCAATAATTTGACCAAGTGATCTACATCTTGAAGATCATTAACGCTGGTTTCCGACTCGGTGGCGCACTACTTCCGGTTGTAGCACGCTTGTAATTTACGCGAACCCCGTTGGAGGAACTGAGTAGGACCAGGCTGCGTGAAACCCTCGCTTTGTAAACTTCCGTCTTGATCGAGAATTGTGTACTTGATCTTTCCAAGGAAATCATGCAAGGAAAACATATTAAAATAGAGATCTGAAATTTGTAAAAGTGTTCAGCACCATCTAATTTGCACACAGGCGTAATGTGTTTACAGCTGTTCTGAACTAAATCTAAAAAGTTTATTCGGGTGCAATGTTGTAGTTGTAGCCTGATCCGCTTAAGGTCTGAAATTACAACGCAATTGAGGCAGAGAATTAATGAATCTGCACTGTGAGGGGTGGTACATATACTTTATTTAGAAATTTGAAGGGGAGTTGACTTCAGACGCAATCTGTTCTGGGTTCTGCAATGATTCGACCCCAATAAACACAATAACAGAAACGCAGACGGCATAAAACTCGATTTATTTACCAAGGTATAAAACCAGAGTGCAATGATGGTGGTTAATAGCCGATAAGCTAATAAAAGTGTTTATAATGATTCCCTCGGTAGATATTACAACACTACGTCTTCTCGACCAGAACTCTTTTCAAATAAACTGTCTCTTAGAAACACAAGCAGCTATGAATAGACCTATGCCGCGTCTGTAAACAATAAGCGTCTTTATGGTTGAAATTACCCGAATTGCAAGAAAAGTCCGGAAAAAATTTCGTGTCTATTTGGATTGAGGATCTGATTGGCAGGTGGCTATTATAATCTTATTATGGAGCTCAAGAAACTGTGATCGCTCATAAGTACCATAATACTGAGGACTGGCCGCCATGATGTAATCATAAATCATTCGTAGGAATCACAGTATTCGACTACACGAGGTTTCATCAGAGAAGAACGTCGCCTCCCTTCGCTGACGAAACTTCATGTAGTCGAGTACTGTGAGTTCTGCTGTTATTATACCATAGTAGTTATTGTACAACTACTGATCACTGATGGAACCTCATGTACAGTGTAGTCGAGATCTATTCCATATTATGTGATGCACAAACCGCATACTTTAGTAGTACTTTAGACTGTTATTCCTGTTGTTAATAACCGAAAATCGTCTTTAAAGTATGGCATTATAGAACTGTGAACTGTTCCCCCCTTTTTTAATCCAGTTTTACCCCCCTGTTTTTGCCATTACGACCATAACATTTTTTACTTTAAACCCCCTTCATCCCCCCCCCCCCCCTCTTTCTCATTTCATTGCTGGAATCTCATGTCGCCTCGTACTATACTGTAGACTCTAATCCAGTCTTACACGGTTATTACTGTCTTATTAGCGTCTCTAATGAAAATAGACGTGTTTTGTCCGCTCTATCTTGATCTATTACATCGATTTTTATCATACAACCTTCAACTTTCATCAAGAAATCAATCCACGTTCCTTTATCGCATTTCCTTGGAATAGTAACTGACAATAGGACCATTCTGGGCTTGAGTAGGACAGGCCACCTAAAGATGCATTCGAGCGAAGTTAAGCATAAAGTGCAACCAGAGAGAACATTTGAACAACTTTTTATAGAGATCAACAATAGGGCACATGGTAGAACATTTATTGTCTTAAGCATGGAGACCAGCAAGAATGAACATTTGAAGGCCTTGTCATGATGATATAATAACAATAAGGCACGTGAAGATATTGACCTAAGTTTTATCCTGTCATAGATGAACACTTAAGAAGAATAACATTGATACATGTATTCAACACAATAACTTAATACTGACTTAATCAGCTGATAGAACTCTAGTTTTCAACATGAAATTCAGGCACCTTTAACCTTATCAAAGTGTCCCAACTATTTTATTTCCAAGCTAAAGGAATGTAAGTGCATCTTTTATATGTTGTTTATATTCTAGTAAAAGTAAATTTGATATATTGATAGCCATGTTTCACTTACGTACAGGCATGTATATGTCAATTTCCAGACAACCATTCTTTCTGCCTTCTGATATTTCTGATTTTGACATTTTAATATGTAGAATTTTGACAGATTGTGCGTGATCGTTAATGAACATTCAGATTTGACAGCCGACTATCAGATGTATGAGCTCTTCAGATAGTTGGTGTTACAGAACATCTAAAACTTTGATAAGCTTGAAAGCAGACGTGTTATTCTAAAGATAACAGACAGAGTGTCAGAATGCGATCAAAGAACTGTGATTTTCAAATAAGTCTTGATTTGAGTACATGTAATCTCTTTGTGTTAGAAGGCAACTATACAAAATTTCGACTTCAATGATCACAGCAGTGAGTTATCTGATAGTTCAATCACTCACGTTTGAAATTAGGTTTGCGTAACCATTTTAATTGCATTATTTTATTCAATGTGAATTATATCTCAATTAAGTTGCTCTCGTGAGAGGATATCTGAGTTTCGTGACTATAAGATATATAAAAAGATATTTCCCTTTACACAGAATAACGTGTTACGAAAAAGCAGAAAGTGGGCGTGGCAAATTACAAACTTAATTATAGGCAATAAAGAATTAGTAGAATAAAAATATAGTTTAAATAAATATGATTTTGGAACTTTGGAGATTACGTCTATTTAGAAAGGGGGCATTTCACCATTTTAAAAACTTTGTGAAGAGGGATACCCAAACAGATCATCAGTCTGGACATGCAACGTAATAAAGCTGATCTCAAATATAGACAGAAAAAGTTTTCCGGACTAATGGCAAGAACTGTAATGTATTGCATTTTTTCTAGTGACCTGCCAGAGCTTTGCAATCTATATTCAGGATAACAGAAACAGCCGATTCTGACAGTTGCCCAATGTAAATTTGATCCCCAATACATTTACGTCCTTTAAAAAAAATAAACTGGTAGTACAGAAATAACAGAATGATACGATGCAATCTGCAGGCAAATTAATCGTCAAAAAAGTTGTTGACATAAATCGCGTGTACGAAATAACCTTTGGTCTCTGTAGACACTTTCTCATTTGCACACTTAAAAAACGGCAGAATAAGAATTTTAAAAACGACATGAATAAAAAATTAATTGGATGTATTTGATTGGAGTGAGAAGTATAATGCCCTGTAATATTGGTCGTGTTTGAATAGTTATAGTTGTATAAAATTGGTAATTAGCTGTTGCCATAAAAACGTGAGATTTCTTCCAATATAGAGATAGATACGTGACGAGAATGAGAGTTCGATTGGCGACATGACTTCCGCTTGATCTTATCGTTTTATCTGGAAACAATACACTGGGACTATCTCGATATCGGCTTGATCGATTCTTAGTTAGGTCATTTACACTAGAACATATTTCTAGAACTTTCTTGGGACATGACATGGAATTGTTTTCTAAAGAACTTTCGTGAGATATGAAATGGACTTGTTTTTCTAGAACTGTAATGGGACATGAAATAAATTGTGTAATGGAAAAGAATGTCGAGAATGTCCTGAGACAATAGCTTTAGCTCGCTTATTTTCTATTTCCAACTGTCGAATGGCCTTAAACGTCTTTCGATATTATTTAGCATATATACTTTAACGCATCATGTTTGTTGATTATCCAAACGATTAAACCCAAGTTTCGTGAATCTCATGAGATGCAAAAGGTAAAATTTCTGGTTTTATTTCAGGATCCTTGAAAGATATGAATGTCTCTTTCTACAGTAAGAAGAAATGTCTTCATCCTTTCTACCATAAGAAGAAAGACAAGATCTGGCGTCAATAAAACTGAAAGGAATAATCAGTAACACCACCTCAATGAGCTCAACCTGTCAAACTAATAAAACCGTCAACCCTGTATGGTTTATGTCAACTGTCACATTATCAGCAGTTTTTCTTAACTCCTGTCATACATATTGATACATTGAGATGTGCCAGTCTTCACTTATAAGCTCATCGCGATCCTGAAATTAATTGGAATTAAAGGTCTATTCAGAATGCGTTGATTCAAAGATCTTTTTTTATTATCCAGTGTAATATCACCGCTTGGTAGTATCCGACTCTTGGTTTTTTATACTCTTATAACAAAATAAGACAATCTATTCTCATTTTAAAGTACAAAATGAGGATATACAAATATAAAATGGGGGACGATGATCTGTCAAAACAATATCATTCCCAGTTGATGTAGTTTGAACGTGATTGAGTTTCAAAATGTGTAGCACTCTGGCACTTGCAAAAAACGGATGGGAAAGAGCTTCTGTGTGTGTAGAGGAGATGGGGGGGGGGGGGGGGGGGCAACGTTCTCAATATTAGATATCTATAGGTCAATTATGGGTGATTTCGCAGTGACACCCACACCAAACCCTACACAACCTATTTTAGGAAATATTAGGCCTATAACAAATATCTTCACGTCGCTTTAATGGAATTTGCAATTCTCTTTCAAAAACTACAGATGCTGCATCTTTTCCATTAGTTGTCATAATAACATTAGGCCAGCAAAAAAATCAAATGAAAGTAATTGTGACTGTCAGGGATTTTAACACAGCTATAATTTCTGTCAAAGAATCGATAAGAATTTCTTTCAAATGTTAGTTCATTGAAAGGAAAAATGGTTTTAAATGTAGAGTTTGCACTACTGTCGGTATATCTGAAATATGGAAAATGTTGATACACTATGTTTATTGAAGTGGGAGTTAGACTAGAGCGGATTAACTTTGTATATATTCTTAAATTATATGCCTTAAGCACATTATCAAATGAAAATGATGGAAAAACAGAAAATTAGACTTCGTGTAGTTTATGAAAATGTTTTAAGCAAATAAAATTCTGATGATCTCTTCCTGTATTGATATTGAAAGACAAAACGATAATGCTATCCACAGAAATTAGTAAATCTGTTTCCATAGCGAGACTTGAGTTTTAAACATTTCTTGTTATTTGAAACTAATCCATCCCTTACTGGTGAAGGTAATATCGATATTATGCCCTTAACTCATAGCCTAATAGTCACCTCTTTTGCACCCAGGAACTACCCGTTACTTGAAAATGTGATATACGGATGTGATATCATCATGTCGACAAGGCAAATTTTTGATGGTTGCTCATATTCATGTCGATTTACATTTCATCATGTTTTATTTCCTATTGGTGCGTTTTATAATATCATATTTATATCCTGCAGTCATGTTATTGTCTTCTAAATCACTTTAAATCAAATCATTGAAGGTAAATATTAACAAGCACCTGTCAAGTCGTGTATGATATGTTATTATAAAAATTATAGTCTATTAATTATCTCTATATAATTTTATAATCTAAATTCGACATTGAGCTCAATAGTCAATAAATAATAATGTACTTGTTAGAAATTAAAGATGAAGTAGCATCTAAAGATCATTCTGTTCATCCTCGGAGTTATTATCCCTCTGTTAATCAATTCCAACACCATTGCCTCTCTGTGGACTTCAAATAGAGTGTATAGATACGGATAGATGGGGTATGGGGTTTCGAATCCATAGAAAATAGAAGCATGTCATGTCCGTTTCCATTTCCGGTGTCGTTAACAACACAGCTCCCTGCAGCATCCCTCTCCCAACACCATAAACCAAAATTTGTATATGGCCGACCGATTTGCTTGCTGTGCTGCTGTTCAGGTATTGATGTACTTTTTCGTAATTGTGCATTCATCCACTGAAATATTTAAAATTCCAATCCACCAGCCCTGTAGAGAAAAGAAGAGTATTAATTTCACACTGATTGAATTTTATGCAAAACCAATTTGTTCATTTCATATTTGATCGTCTTATTATTTGGCTTCTGTTAGAGAAATATCTATGGTTATCGGCAATGTTCATCATATGGTTTGATTACTTTCTTCACGTAATAATAAATTGTTTATATGAACTCAAGTTGCTCAAGGCTTGTACAACTTCTCTGTGGTCTCAGATGACTTCAATTTTATCGACTTTTCACTATTGCCATTTTTAATTATCTCCTGTAGGTCTTTGCATTGTTCTAAAAGCTTTTAACCTGATTCGATGTGCTGATTCTATGGATCAGATGATAAGGAAATCGCTCTTTCTGTCTTATGAAATACTATTAGCAATTCCAAAAACTCAGAACACGTGGTTTGAGCATTAAAAGTATAAGATTAGAAATGACATGAAAGAGAGAGCTAGAGACATTTTGCTAGGACAGCAGCATTAATATAATCTGACCAGCTTTCCATCATTAATGCCTCTAAGCACACGTCTTTATAGAAACGATTCAAACTCTTGAAATGTGGACACGAGAATAAGCCCTACTTGTCAGTCCAACTTCAGTAGGGACGCAGGCTGAAATAGGTCAGTTGTTTCAAATCGCCTAGCTTGAAACTCTGAGTAACATGTGTTTATAGGTTCTGTTTTAATATTTCTATTCTTCAATATATATTGAAAACAAAAGTACAATTCCAAAAGCATCTTTTAATTAATAGGTTCGTGGCCCTTCGTGCTTCTTCATTGTATTTATGACTTATGTTTTGGGCAAAATTCTCCAATAAATGGACACTGAAATGGCAGACTGTAATTCATCAGAAGTATATCTCGAAGCGTAATTGAATTTATAGTATGACGAGTTTTTGATGTCTTTTATATGTACATGTATTCATTGATATAATCGATGATATACGACCTCTTGACGATATCTTGTTCAATGTTTAACTTTCAAATTTCTATTTTATCCCCCTTTTATTTCTTTGAAAACCTATTTAAAGATTTAATTGGCGTGTATTTCACCTATAATATTGTCTATATTGTAATATTTTCATGTATGTAATTGATCAAGCTTCCATTTATACACATTTTCATCGTTTCCTTTCGTTTTAATGTGCCATAGTTTTATCTGATCGTCTGGGATTCACAAAGGAGCGGTATCACCAGCGATACCCCAGTCTGGTATATAAAGACAGTAATATCATTATTCGAGTGTAAAATATTCTTTATAGTGTATGTTGTTGAATTTTTAATGTATTATCGATGATGGATCGACAAGCAAGTTGAGCCTTTAAATTCTTCTGACTTCTTCTATATACATGACACTCTTTCCTGCCATTGTTGATTGTTAAGTCAGAAGAAACAGGCAAGGGTAAAAACGGCCAGGTTGACATCAAATGCCATTTAATTCACATGATATTCCATCAAGCACTTTTTTCTGCCATGTCTAAGAATGTTCAATCCTTTGTATTTTTGTATCGAAAAATTACAGAAATCATGCGTTCTTTGGGAAAACAGGAGGTTACAGCTTGTCGAACTTTTAAACAATCTCTTTAACAATATAACACCATCAATTTATTGGTTTTTCAGTGTGTATCATGTGTTATATTTCATCTGATTTGTTGCGAGCCGACAGAAGAACTTCTCTTGGTGTAAATCAATACATGTTACAACTGCATATTACTTTTCCTTCTTTTTCTAGTCAGATCTATCAGTGCATGGACAATCCGCCTTCTGTCGGCTTCCAATATTTCCTTTGATCGTATGTCGTTTGTTTCCCTGTCTTCCAGAGATGAACGTTTGAAGTCAACCTTGACACTGTAAATGTATTTTCCATCAAACTAAACACAATTTCTATTTTTCTGTCATCCAACAATACTTTGATCTTTTGTTACTGCTTTTTAGTAAAATCTGCGTATGTTTCATGCATTGTTAATTAGTATCATTTTTATCTGATTCAATCCATTAAATTGTATCGAGACAAAAGAAAAGATAAAATGATTACATTAGTGCTGCACTGCATTTTTTCCAATACGATTCAATTTAACATCAGATATCCTTTAAATGTCATTTGACTTCACATACAATGATACAGTTCTATTCATATCGTGGTTAAGGTTAGTAGAGGTTATTTTTATGCATACATTGCCATAACTCATTCTGAAAATTAGTTTGGTAAAATGTAATTTTAGATTGCACCGTCAGCTGATGGAATAGCTTGAAAAAGTCGGTAGAACTAGACTTATGGTTACTTTACCTTCTATCGCTCATGATCAATAAAAAGAACAATTTTATTGCATGTTTTCATTCCCGTGGGATACATTGTGTTAATGTGCTGGATAACAAAGCATTGATTGACTTGATAACGATGTCTACGGAACTATTAAACGATGTTATGGGGTTAGTTGCAGGAAGGTTAATAACCTGGGATAAGGAAAAGTAAGATGTTTGTTATACTGATGCTGTGATTATCGTTCTCTCGTGTCATAGAATAACAATTATGATGGGTTTTTTAACTTTTTAATGCGACAAAGGCTGTTAATTATGCAGAGACTGACAATTAAAGTTTTTGCACCATATACTATATTCCATAATATACTGAATTACTGCCTTCTCCATAAATATTTTACGACTCAGAGCACATATTCTCGAAACAATCCTAGCACCAATCCAAGAACCTAGAACATCCTAGCGCTAAGATCGTTTGCAGAATACAGGGCCTGGTTGTTAAGAGTCCAATCGCCTCGGATACGATAGCTTGAACTTTTATTTCAGATTTCTTACAATACACACATGACATAACTGTCATTAATTGTAAACATAAACACAATAAGATTGTGAACTACCAGCTATGACTCTGACAGAGGGTGGTATTGTGTATTCCAGTGTTTGACAACCAGTGGACATTCAGAAAAGGACTTTAGACCTAGAACATTAAGACGTTAGCAATTTCTACACAGAAGGCAAACAAATTGACTTTATGCGGCTTTCAAAGAACAGAAGAACATCCCTACAGTATATAGTATCATGGTTTTATATGGCTTCTGTTTTCTCCACTACACTCCCGAGGACAATCATTTATAGACAGTTTGACCTTAGCTGTTCATTTTATTCCAGCTAATTACTGTCAGTTATTCACCCTAGGGCCATCGTACATGATGGAGAAAAAGTAAACAGTATAACTTTCTGGTGGAATTCTGAGTTTCTTTTCCTGCTTAGTGAAATGACCTTGAGTTTCTCTTCCTGCTTAGTGAAATGACCTTGAGTTTTATCCCTCCTGCTAATCTGAATACTGTATCTCAAAAGATTCCCAGTGAAGTACTGAATTTCTTTATCTGTTTCTTACCGAGTGAAATTTGTGTTTAAGTTTTGAGTAGGATTCTATTGTCCTTCAAAAGCTTCATAGGGACAACACGGGGCTTATGTTGCTCATTTAATGAGTAAACCCGGTAGAATATTAGTCTATAGCCTAAGAGAATTAATTATTGCTGTATGAAAGCTGGAAGTAGCCTGGAGTTTTCTGGTTATTTACCGACTTAATCCTAATAAGCTACGTTTGATTACATATCCTATCTTTCTCTCTCTAGACTGATGGAATAGATAATAATCTCGATAATAATAGATATCTCGATTAATGTCGTATTTAACACTGATATGGGACAATTCAAATAAGATAAAGTGAGTTTTACGTTCACCTCCTTCTCCTAATTGGCTTATAAAAATATAAAAATATAAAATCATGCATTGACATGAAGTGTGCAGTTATGAAAATGTTGCCAGGATATATTTCTTTTCTGGCAACACCAAATGAAATACTACCGTAATCTCACTCATATTATCGAGAGAATAATTCAATCATTTCATATCTTATTTCTTTATTAAATTCATCCATACCATAAATTGGCGTAACTAATTCAATTGTTGATAAACTAGTTCTTCCCATTAAAGGTTGGATATTATGACCTTTTCAAGAACAAACTAATAAACTAGTTCATAAAATAAAGTTCAGAAAGGAATTGTGCACCACGGCGCAAACTCAAACTCAAAAGCAAAGTGCACTGCGCATTGAAAATGTAATTCAATTCAAAGTATTTTAAAAACAAGACAAGAAAGGTTTCATCACAACTTACAAGCAACTATCATGACCATTATTGTCATTTCATTGGTGTCACTCACGTCGGAAGTATTGTTAAGCAAGTGTTACTTGCCACGCCCACTTAATGCTTTTTCTCTTGCAAACTGATCATATGATTACCACATAGAGTTCTTGCTAAGCATGAATAGTTTTTGATACCAACAAGCAGGGGGAGTATGAGGGTTAAGCGAAAAGTGGGACATAAAACAGAAATAATACACATATAGTGCTTATTAAAGAACCATCACTGTGTAAAATTAACTAAAATTGTAATCGCTTCATTAGCATGTCATTGTACAAACGGTAGGATGCAAAATTGCCTTATATCAGAAATATTACTAATAGTGCTTTTTCTAGAACAATACCTATAGATATTATTAACTAGAGTCCTATTCGCTTCATTAGCAAGTCAATGTATGTAAAACAACTTTAAATATCAGAATTAATAGACTAAAAGTGCTTCTTCGTGAACAATACACAAACAAGGTATTATTTACTCGGATCCTGCTAGTTCCATTAGCAAGTCAATGTACACAACAATAAATATTGACATGTTCTAATGTTTTGTGTTTTAAATCAGAGAAAACAAACAATTCACCTCGAATCAAATATTGTCATAATTTTTTCAATAAAATACATAATACGATGCAATGATGCGTAAATATGTCAAAGATGTATTAAAATATATTAACAATGTTATTTTTTCTAATTATATGTCAATTAATAGTAACTTATAATGGCAATATAAAAAACCGCGAGAATTCCATAATAGCTTTGTCCTTGCTGGCTTTAGAATTCAGTATTAGCTCTAAGTGCTTTGTATTTCTCATTTACACTGCACATTCGATCTTGCATAAATAAAATGCATGAAAAGCTATACTCACAATGTATAGTGATCACTTACTCAAAACGTCTTAATTATGCCCAATATAAAACAATGAATTAATATTGGTGTCAATTAAAGATGTTACCGACCACGCCCACTTATTGCTTTTTACAATTGTAACGCGTTTACTGGATACCTACTGATTCAAGCAGGTATATCAAACTAAGCAGAAAACTAGACAGTGTTACAACATTTAAGCATACTACATAATGCTTAAATCGAACAATATTTTCCACGTAGAGCTATGATATATAAAATGAGTATAGAAATTTGAACCACAATGGCATCCAGGAAGCAAAAACAGCCAAATGAATAGGTAGTGACTGATGATAATGATAGATTGATGTGTTCCGGATATCGCGATATCGTGTTCTACTGTTATTATTTTTGTAAATCTCTACGTATTTTAGCCAATGACGAATGTTAACATTGCGTTCTAAAATCAAATCGAATACATCCCGTATCAATCAGAGCCTGATGGCTTCCTAAAAAATCTTAAATCTCTATATGAATACGGCAACAACATTAGATGATTGTCACGCAAGATATAAGAATTCAATTTAATTTTTATTTAAAGTGATGTGATCTGAATTTCAAATAATGAGAATGGAAATCTAACTGAATCATCAACTTTTAAAAGGATATGGTATTCTCATCATTCCCCCAACCTGGGTATCACTAACTCAATTACAGATATAAGAGCTAAAAGTCTATGTCACTTTGAAGGGTGAATTGCAGATTTTCTATTTCCATTCGGAGTATACGATTAGGAATCTATCTGTCTTTAATGGTATCCAGTCTTCCATCGTCGTTGAAACCTAGCCTCTTAAAGAATATAACAGTTTCTTACGTGTTGAAGAGACGATGACAGTCTTCTAACTACATATTTATTACCTTCTTATTACATATTTGGCTGATTAAATGACTTTTAGTTGATTTCAAGTGGGCATATTAAGCGCGATCTATCACGTTATCAAGAGAATATTGCATAGTATTAACACAGCATGATTGATGTTGAAGACCAGAAAACTGTATAAAGTTATAAAGACACAATACAAACCAAGTCTAGACCTAATAATTTTCCAGCAGTGAAGAAGATTGATATAAAATCATATCGTAAACTTGCCCCGGCACCATTTACTGTCAATTTTATTAAAGAAGAATCAATATAAGGTCAATATAATATTCATTGCCTGTCTGGGCCATATTTGTTTGGTTTTGTTTGTTTGGTGTCAGAAGATATAGTTTACTTTAAGGCAAGCACACAGATAAATTAACATCCTCAAACTAGGTAGACTTATCCAATATGGCCTTTATCATTTTGTCCACAGACTTGATATTTGACTATCTTCCAACAAAATTGATTTTTGTTTTCAATTTTTTTTCAGTTAACTATGTACTGTTTAAAATCACTTTCGCAATAAATCGTCTTGAACACTGATTGTTTTTTTTTCTCCCGTCCTTAAAGTTCCAGTTTGTTACAACATCAGTTTAGTCGAAATATCTAAATCTGTGTCGCTATTGCTTGAAGAAATGATATATTAGAAATGGAAGAACCCTTGCAAACCAAAACCTAGCACCTACAAACTCTACTACCCAATTCCTCAGACGTGATATACAGATATATCCTCACTGTGTGAACATTCTCAAAACCTAGTGACAAATATGGGTCGGGATGACCTCTCATGAAATTCGACAGTTGATGCAGGGCTCTAAACACAAATCCAGATAACAAGTCTGAGGGTAAGGCCAGAGTTTTGTCAGACTAACCTTAAACCTATTAGCTTGCGTGCCGCATGATCACCGTTTATTTTTCACTCAATAATAATATTGTTTTAACTTCTGAATGATATGGATTAAAGCATTCTTTTAAAAATAGACAATTGTTTATAAGTTGTCTGGGATGGAAGCTCGGTTATTATTTTAACATTTCAAAACAATCTTGAAACAATGGAAAGCCTGAATATTATTGAGAGAAAAATAAATACAGTCTCTACAGGTCGACCTATAATGCCATGTCAATATGACGTCAACGTGATTTTCCCTGAGAATTAGCTTGCCACATGTTTTGGATAAATGATCCAACCTTTTTAAAAATACATGTAAAACTTTCCGCATTTATTATCATATAAAGGTGGTGCTCGATTGGGGAGTTCTGAACAGGTTGTCTGTTCCAATTCTACCCTCAATCGAAAGATACGGAAGTGGAATAGGACCCACTCAAAATCTTCACATCTTTCCTTCTCCGCCATTTTGAATTTTGTCTGCGCCGTTCAGAACTCTGTTCCAACTTGTTTTGTTGAACGTCCGGTTGATTTCAAGAATTCCGAACGTGTAGAATTCTCCAATCGAGCGCCACCATAGAAGTAATAAAGTGGTGGATCGATTCTGTTTTCAAAGTACATGTGCTTTTTACAAAATCTGCTCGACATATTTGTGGACAATTTAAATGCAAAAGTCGTAAATGGGTACGGCCCACTCGGTAAATATGAAAGCCAAGCCGTTTGGTTTAGTTATCATCAGTAAGAACTGTAAGACAAGATCCTTCAAGTAAAAAACCCTCAAAATGTATCTAGTGAATTATGTTACATTCTGTAATATCTTGTTTCTAAAATTCTACAAGTAATACTCGGTTTAAATTTTATTGAAAAGCCAAAATACCACGTGAAGAACTGAGATTACCCACGCACATCTCTATGTCAAGCTATTCTAAGTCTACTGTGTATTTATAAAGCTAATCTGATATACTAATGCTGAAAGTAATTGTGTTTGTAGAAAAAATTGAAAATCTGCGGTTTATGTAAATATACAGAGCTTTGAAGCGATGATTGATATAGTTAAATAAAGTTATATTGATGTAAACAGTGATTGAATTTCATTTATATTGGTTACAAGAGTTAATAAGTTTTAGATTAAGCACATTTATGTGGACTCTCTGAAAGTCTAATAGGGAAATCCTGATCAAAGGGTACATGCAAGACAATAGCATAGGTTCTGAAATTTCAATCATGTTGACTTTACTACAGTCTAACAATTGCATATTAAAGTTCAGATTTAGCACAATTATGTTGACCCTCCTAAACTCTGTCAGAGTGGTGCTCTGGGGTAAACAAGACGATTAGTTTTCAAGAAGTTCATAGCTCTAAAAGTTTCTGTTTTCTCAAATTTGCCAATTCAAAATAAGATATATTTTCAAGTCCAACTATTATAGGACTATCGATTGTGGTGAATATGTTATTATCTTCATCCGCTTTCAGTAATATCGTTTTTCGATTAACGTCAGGTATCCGGACGGTTCCAAATCAGATCGTTTTTAAGATGATCCATACATGTACATAAAATGGCCAAAATAATGACATTAATAATAATGAAATCGAAAGAATGAACCTCACTAAAGTAAGAAACACAAAAACAACAATTTTGTGTACAAGGCTGTTTTACAACTATAAAAAACAAATACACGGTGCAGTGCTTTGATATTGATCGATGATATCAAAGAGAATCAAAAGAATAGATTCAATCAAAAACTATAACGAATCGAATGCAAAATTCATCAGTAGAACTACTATGTGGTACACTAATTACCTGCTTTAAGATACATGATAGAAAGGTATCTATTGCATTCAATATTTGATTTCCATTGACTGATATAGTCCGCCATGAATTATGACAGAAAGCACCGAAGGCAATGTAAAGATATATTTTTAAGTTCTACTTGGACTATTGATTCTGATGAATATGTTATTATCTATCTGCTTTCAGCAATATCTTTTTTCGATAAAATCAATAAAAATTATTAAAAAATAAAAACAAAGCTCGGTATCCTCCAAGCGGGGCGTCCATCATTAGATTCCTGGTCAGACAGACTTTTTCAATAAAATCGAAGCTCAATAAAAATAGAAATTCTTTTAATGGTGAATACCATCTGTAAAACTATTTTGCATGAAATCACACTAATTACAAACAGTTACAATAACTGGTCAGCCAAATCAAATCAATTCACTAAGGAATGGTCGCCTGTGGTATTGGCATTTGCTTACTCAGAATTACATACATGTACATCAATATAATTCCCAAAGCATCAGGACTTTAGGAATTCTGAGACTTACTGTGTCACCCATCAGAATTAAGCACCATTGTAGATCTGATTTGTGTGCGTTAAAGTAAAAAAGTGGTCTGAAAAGCATCAATCTCAGAAATATCTGGCTTAATATTTCAATTACGCCCATTCAATTCAGCGGACCTTTTCAGAAATATCATAGAAAATTAGCTCTATACAATCGAAGCTTACATCATGTCGGCGCTTCCTTCAGAGAATTAAGGCGCGATTCTTATACTGAATTTGGCAATTTGGATTTTAAAAATTAATGCTGCATAGAAAAATGATCAAAAATGAATTACTAGCTCATAATATTCTCATTAGGTTCATTGCTTAATAATCAATATATAATGAGATTGGTTATTATTGAAAATTATGTACATTGTACATTTATCTATTCTCCTCAGAGCATATGCAACACAGAAAGAAAAAAATAAGTGAAAAAGACTTACCTTCACCGTTGGCATCGAACGAATCTCTCCTAGCCGAATGTCCTGTACCCATACTTAATGAATGGTGAACTAGTCTTATATCCTTATAGTTAGAATACGACCGTTTTATTGTCACATTTCATTTGGTGGAAAAACAGTTTAGTCTGGTTCCAATCCGATTTCGCTAAGAAAAAATGTAATGAGTCGAAAGGGAATTCTATATTCCACCTTTACAGACAACCTTATATCTGAACATCTTCAAAGTCGTTTTTAATTACTAACTCCGCATCATGTCTTAATTAGCTATGATAACAAATTTCTTTGTAAGATGCGATCAACACTTTTGTGGAACAGAAAGTATTTGCGATGTATCAACTTTTATATACTTGATTCACTTTACTTTTAGTCTTCAAAGTTCTTAGTGGGTTTCGTGCATTTCTATTTCAAAGCAGTGCTTAGGTTCCCATTTGTCTGAGTTAACTTCTGAAGACTTCCTGTATTGATGAGCGAACGCATGCTTTGTGTATTGTCATCGACTTCAAACTCCAAGAAACGTACAGAACTTTGTTTTAAGTCTATGCAAGTACAAAACTCGAATTTCATATAAGTTCACAATTCACATAAGTACCAAATTCATGTCAGCGATTCAAAATAAATTCATATTGACAACAACCCGGAAGACAAACTAGTAAATTGTGGCGGTTTTTAACCCAGAAACTTAATGCATCGCACTTCAAATTAACACGGTTTCAAGTCCACTTGAAAATCTATTTATAAGCATAGTGTTGTTCTAGTCATTGATTTCAATATTAATTGTCAGTCCATTCTAACTCGGAAGAACAAGCTAACTACTAGGCCATATAAAGTCAGTTAGTACAGGAATCTACTCTAAAAGACTTAGAAAAAAAATCGACTAATCCAATTCCCTGGATTTTTTTTTCACACATCTGATCCTATTATATGGAATGATAATAGTCTTTCCACTAAGTAGGCCATACACAATGACAGTCCAAGTCAAAACAACATGCGAGATTTCACACGCTAACACTGACTAATAACAGTTTTATACTCGCTAGTTTCATTGACAGCCACTAGCTTTCAGGAATCAGGCTGTATCACGTGATATCTATTTTTAGATCATGTCAATATTGATATCACGTGACATATAATGTGATTTATAGCCAATGGGAAAATTGCAATCAGTCTGCATAAAATAATGGCGCCAACTGTGCACAACATCCATGACAGTCAGGCTTCTTGGCAAACCTAAGCAGGAATTGAAGGAATTTCTAAGTTGATCGTCTGATGTGCTCATAGACTATTTTTTAATGTATACGCCATCGTTTGAAAAGAAGAGGATAAAGGGAGAGAACTACTAGCCTACAGCGAACATAGTTGGTTTCTCCTTCGTTTGTTTGGTTGTACTTCAATTAGTCTACTAATGTACAGTTTGCCTGAATAATAAATAAAATATACCAAAATAAAGCATATTAACTAGGTCTTCAAAGGGATGCCCACTGAGTTGACCTACCATTTTCAGATTAACACCTAGTCTCTGTCTGGGTAAGGCCAGATTTTTCGGGCTAGCTTCCGGAGTAAGTTTGCGTTATGCTTATGCAGAAAGTCCAGAAACCATAAAGATGCCCAACAATAAATTATTCTCCTACAACTGCCATACCCCAGACACACCCCTTATTTCCACACTCCTATGCGGTGAAAACACCTCAGGTTGGGAACCAGGTATTAAGAGTTATCTTAAGGTGTCACCTCTAACATCTAAAACCTGCCCCACCCAAACTTTGACGTTTTATTCCACGACCCTGAACATTATCTCCCGGCGGGTCAATAGCCGTAACGTCATCTGATCTAAACCGCGTCACGTACGATGAAAATGCAATAATAATAGTGATAAATGAATTATCTAAATATTGATAAAATCAGGGATGACTAGTTATTACTGGTGGACTGATTAGATTTTTCTATTTATATAGTCCGGTTATTTTGACATTTCTTGGGCAATTTCTAGGATACCTCTATTGTTGGAAATCAAAAAAGATTAAAAATTAATGTCGTCTATAGTATGTGATTCGGATTGTGAAAATCTGTGTAGTTGTTTTTGAGTTTTTCTGTTGGTATTCGAGGATCAAAATGTCGAATATCATCTTCGTGTAGAGACAAACAACAACTTAACCAAGGACAACTGATAAAAGCATGTGAAAAGTTCATTTTCATTCCTGTGTCCTGTGAATATTGGGTTGTGAATATCTGAGTTAATAAGTTACCGGTATAAGGAGCTCTGTACGGATTGAAAAAACTGTGTTGGTCGATTGTTCTTCAGTTTTGAGATATTTCAATCAAACACTTAAATACGTCTTAGCCGTGGATCATAGCTCAGCCAGTTGCTTATGGATTATCACAATAACGTGACATGCGTTGTGAAGAATTGATACTATCACATACACATAGAACATCATTGGCGAGTTGATTTTTAGTGCATATGTTCTTATATAATGGAGTCGGGCCAGGAAATTAAAATCAACCATAAAGAAGGTTATAAATCTATTGTCGATACGTATATACTAACAATCGTTCTGGGAGTAACGGGAGCCCATCATTTCTATCTAGGAAGACCTTGGTTTTTATTCGCTTATTTCGTTTCCTTCGGACTCCTTGGTGTTGGATGGTTTTTGGATATCTTGCGAGTGCCGTGGTTGGTGAAAGAAGCCAATGATAGAATCAGCAATCCTAGTCTGGAAAACCACAAGCATCTCCGTGATGCCTATATATTATGGTTTCCTTGTGGTATATTTGGTACGTATTATTACAAGCTTATCTGAGTTCTGGTTCTCTTCATTAGCCTAGCCCTAGCCTAGGCGCAGAAAATTAGGACGTAAAGCTCCATTCATTCATGCTCTGAATTGACTATATCATCCATGTCAACCTACTGATTCTGTATAACGAAAAGACACCCATCTCAAATACAGAATGTGAAGATTTGAAAATGTTCTTCTTTTCTTTCAGGGTTCCATCTCTTCTATCTCAGACGGCCATTCCTAGGAGTGCTGTATTTTTTCACTTTCGGAATGTTCGGATTCGGTTGGATTATGGATGGATTCCGGATGCCGTCCATGGTAAGAGAGGAGAACGAAAAACCCTTTGGAGAGACTGAACGCACGAAACACACTCCAGTGGCATATTGTTTTGCTCTATCACCAGTGGGACTTTTTGGGGCTCATTATTACTACTTGAACCAGCCATGGTGGGGCATTCTGTACACATTTACAACGGGCTTGTTTGGTTGGGGTTGGATCGTAGATTGGTTCCGTTGTTATTTCTTAGTGGAAAGAGCCAGATTAATAAAAACGAAACAAATACATCCCAATACTAAATTCCTGGATGACATTGCACTTTTGTGGTTTCCGTTTGGAATTTTTGGTTTACACCATTTCTATTTGGGTCGACATGGCTGGGGTCTGTTATATTTCAGTACCCTTGGACTTCTAGGAATTGGTTGGTTCGTGGATCTCTTCCGACTGAATTCCTTTATTAATGATCACAACATGAGGATTAATTCTTGTTTAATAAACGGCAAAGGCAGTAGAAACTACACCGATGCTGCTAAAGAGACTCCTGAAGATCACCTATACAACGATTCGGGAAATTATCAACACAATCATAATGGTATTTATCAATTTACCTTTCCATCTGCAATCACTGTTGATTTCAAAAGAATTATGTTTCCACGTATTCACTTGAACTTGTATCGTTGTATCTTAGGCTACTGGGTGCTGGGTACTGGGTCTGTGATACTTTTACTGCAAAGGTAGCTCATGGTGCCCCAGAATCATCCTCTGTTTCGTTCAACACTGCGATGTAGAAATCTGGCAATGTAAATAGATGTTTTTATTTTTTCAGGAATATTGCCACCTTCATATGAAGAAGCAACAAGGACAAAATGAATTCGAAAATGACAATGAAATTTCCAAAAGTGGTGAAATTGTGCACTGTCTTTTAAAATACGAATAAAAGACCAGAGTGAAGTGCAGTGGCAGGTTCTTACCAAGGAAGAGATCCACTCTTGATTCATTTATTTTCAGCTCTTGAAACTTGGTTAACAATCAAAATATATTATAAGTTGTTGCTAAAAACACTCAGAAAACCTCAATAGAGATGTATTTTTATGGTGAATGTAGAATACTTTATTGTCATATATCAAGAATAAAAAAATAATCTAATCCACTAAAACCGGCGATAGCTCCCCCTTCCACGACATCAGCCAATTTACTTATTACAATATACCCAGTTTCAGTATTCAACACCTCGTTTCCTTTGTTTCTGGAAATTTAAAAAAAAATTAAGTTATAAATTAAACCGTCACATGAATACATTATTAAGGCCAAGCTGGAAACGAATTTCTATGGTATCTTTGGTGTTATGTTTTCAAATTTGTAAAAACATTATAATGATAAAATAATTACAAATGTCCGAAATTACAAAACTGAGCTTGAGAATGTACGTTTTGGTGGCTTAAAACCCAAGAACGTAACAGCTTATAGTTTACTCCGTTCTCATTGAAAAAAACATTTCAGAACGCAATTCAATCTTTTCAATCTGTTTGAATTTCCCTACGCTTCAATAGACCAAATAGAATATAGACCAAAATACAAGAAAAGTTCTTTTCATCCAATAAAAAAGCCAAATATTCCTAGCTCTGTTATAATAACTGACCGAGACCAGATACATAGAGACAGACAGCTATAGACTAACCTAGACCATCTCCAGTCATAATAACTGACTGACTGAGACCAGATATATAGAGTCAACTATGTACAGACTAACCTAGACCACATCCAGTCATAATAACTGTCCGATACCAGATATATAGAGTCAGCTACCTACAGACTAACCTAGACTACCTCCAGTCATAATAACTGTCTGAGACCAGATATATAGAGTCAGCTACGTACAGACTAACCTAGACCACATCCAGTCATAATAACTGTCCGATACCAGATATATAGAGTCAGCTACGTACAGGCTAACCTAGACCACATTCAGTCATAATAAACTGTCCGATACCAGATATATAGAGTCAGCTACGTACAGACTAACCTAGACCACATCCAGTCATAATAACTGTCCGACACCAGATATATAGAGTCAGCTACGTACAGACTAACCTAGACCACATCCAGTCATAATAACTGTCCGATACCAGATATATAGAGTCAGCTACGTACAAGCTAACCTAGACCACATCCAGTCATAATAACTGCCTGAATCCAGATATATAGAGTCAGCTACCTACAGACTAACCTAGACTACCTCCAGTCAAAATAACTGTCCGATACCAGATTCATAGAGTCAACTACCTACAGACTAATCTAGACTACATCTAGTCATAATAACTGTCCAGATAACCAGATATATAGTCAGTCAGCTACAGGCTAACCTAGACCACATCCAGTCATAATAACTGTCCGATACCAGATTCATAGAGTCAACTACCTACAGACTAATCTAGACTACATCTAGTCATAATAACTGTCTGATACCAGATATATACAGACTAGCCTAGACTTCATCCAGTCATAATAACTGACAGAGACCAGATATATAGAGTCAGCTTCCTACAGACTTACCTAGACTACCTCCAGTCATAATAACAGAGACCAGATATATAGAGTCAACTACCTACAGACTAACCTAGACTACATCTAGTCATAATAACTGTCCGATACCAGATATATACATACTAGCTTAGACTACATCCAGGCATAATAAATGACCAGATAGATAGAATCAGCCAGCTACAGACTAACTTAGACCGTCTCCAGTTAATTAAGGTAAGAGACCAGATATGTAACAGGTTTCAGATCTATTTTAACACGGAAAATATTACAAAAATAACAGCACAAATACATTACAAAATATTTAATAGATAGGATATAAAACTTAAATTCATTTCAGAGATAAACAATAAAAAAATAACTAACAAGCTCATGGCCCCAAGTTCAAAAGGACTAAATGATAATCTGGTGTAAGGCCGGTATCTAGTTTTTTTTTTTTCTTTCCTATTTTTTTGAATAATAGTCCAGTTTTCAAATACCATTTTGTTCAGTTGGTAAAATCGAAAAACCATTCACATCAATAAAGTAAAATATTTCGTTGCCAAAGTAGTACATCTCACAATCCATTTACATTTGATAATCATTTTGTTGGAGTCCTTAAGTGTAAACTAAGTGCGGCGTTTCATCTTTTCTCTCAACCAAGATAAAGCTCTTCGAAATACTAAAATGAAAATAAAACTATGAAAGATATCATTCTCTGTAGGTTTATAGCATCTACAGTAGGATACATAATAGTTGCAAATGGAGTTCCGATTTAAGCTCCCTGTACAAGATACCGATATATGAAGCTTCTATCATCTAGTCCCTCTTTGTCTTCATGCAGTTTCGACGAAAGACGACTGGATGCTTACGATCTTTGTAATTAACCGAATCTACAGTGGTTATTGAATCTGATGGGTTGTAAAACCACATCCGTTTTGGTGAAAAAAAATTCAGTTACTATGACAATGTCCTCGAATTTTAATTCTTTGCTCGAAAAAATCGATAAATATAACATCTGCGGATAAAAATATTAAATATAAACCGACAAACTTGTGGGGTTTGCCAATTTGTTTCGGTTGTTTCGGTTTGAGACTTGTAGATTCAATGAAAACTCCAAGACTGTATCCTTGTCGTAGACAGGTATATTCTGGGCGTCAGGGATACACTATATGTATATATGATAAATTGTTGTTACTACTTACAAGATGGTGGTGGACTATCCCCAATAGCACTTTCCCCCTTCTGTTGTTGGTTCGTTAGTAGCATTGGTCCCTTCTGTTCTTGGTTCGCAAGTAGCTCTGGTCCTTTCTGTTCTTGCTGTTCTTGGTTCACTGGCAGCGCTGGCCCCTTCTGTTCTTGGTTCGTTAGTAGCACTGGTCCCTTCTGTTCTTGGTTCGCAAGTAGCACTGGTCCTTCTGTTCTTGGTTCGTTAGTAGCACTGGTCCCTTCAGTTCTTGCTTCGCTAGTAGTACTGGTTCCTTCTGTTCTTGGTTCGTTAGTAACTCTGGTCCTTTCTGTTCTTGGTTCGCTAGTAGCACTGGTCCCTTCTGTTCTTGGTTCGTTAGTAGTACTGGTTCCTTCTGTTCTTGGTTTGCTAGTAGCACTGGTCCCTTCTGTTCTTGGTTCTTTAGTAGCACTGGTCCCTTCTGTTCCTGGCTCGTTAGTAGCACTGGTCCCTTCTGTTCTTAGTTCGTTAGTAGTACTGGTCCCTTCTGTTCTTGGTTCGTTAGTAGCACTGGTCCCTTCTGTTCTTAGTTCGTTAGTAGTACTTGTCCCTCCTGTTCTTGATTCGTTAGTAGAACTGATCCCTTCGACTGTTCTTGGTTTGCAAGTAGCTCTGGTCCTTTCTGTTCTTGATTCGTTAGTAGCACTGGTCCCTTTTGTTCTTGGTTCGCTAGTAGTACTGGCCCCTTCTGTTCTTGGTTCGCTAGTAGTACTGGCCCCTTCTGTTCTTGGTTCGCTAGTAGTACTGGCCCCTTCTGTTCCTGGTTCGTTAATAGCACTGGCCCCTTCTGTTCTTGGTTATTTAGTAGCACTAGTCTCTTCTGTTCTTGGTTCGTTAGTAGCACTGGCCCCTTCTGTTCTTGGTTCGCTAGTAGAACTGGTCCCTTCTGTTCTTGGTTCGTTAGTAGTACTTGCCCCTTCTGTTCTTGGTTCGCTACTACTGTTGGTCCCTTCTGTGCTTGGATCGCTAGTAGTACTGGCCCCTTCTGAATATCAGATGATGGTACCAATTGCCTTATCTTTATTCATTTCATATCTTCTGGAACCTGCTCTATTGCATTTGTGTCCACTATGTATAAATAAGAAGGCCTATAATAATAATAATAATAAAAACTTTTTTAGACACCCCGTTGTACAAGACAATCTTCCCTGGGATAAGCTTTCTGTTGAGGTTATAGTGCGGAGCATGCTCACATCAATTTGATCAATTTGAAAAATCAAATTAAATCAAAATACTATTAAATATTTGCGTGTTGTATACATTTTGTATATTAATTCTCATTACGGTGATTAGTCATACCAACTTGTCACGTGATATTAGCACTTTTACTGTTTTCACAACATTAAAGAGTTCAAAATGCCATGTGAAATGTGAACGGATTTCTATTTATTTTATGGTTTAATTTGATGCAAATTGTTTATTGATTTCCATTTATTTCAGTAGTTGCCATATTGTGACATCTAAAGAATCGGCTGTGTAAATTGAAACTGATGATTATCTCGTGACCTATTTTATTCCTGTCCTATTTATGCAATTGTTCGTGTATAGTTCTTGTGTAGTGTAGTTTATAATAGTCTATTAAAATACTGCCCTGTCATTGTGAGTGTAAAGTTACACTGGATTAAGACAGCTATTGGACAATGTATGGAATTTTTTACTTTTTCTCCATTTGACACTTTCTGGTTTCAAGCAGTTTATGACTACTCAACCCTGCTGAGATTTATATTTTATTTATTAGTTTTTGCACTTTTGTCAGTAGCCTATTTAATGATAACTTTTTTGGAGAATTTGAAGATCAGTTTCTGAATAGTACTGATAGACTAAGACGTACTGACATGTGCCGAAGACCTTACTCATAGAAATGGTCTGCATTGATGAAATGAACAGAATGTTGGTTTATGCATGCTCTTGCCTCAGTTACACTTCTATGACTATTTTTCATTTTGAATGATATTTTATTTCAGAAATAAAATGGAATCCTGTTTAGAAAGAAAGATATCAGATGCTGAGTTAGAAGAACTCAAGATTAATGCTATAGATTGGGCATTAGCACATGGTGAGTCTTCTTTTTAAGGTTATACTGAAAAAGAGCTGATAACATGAATGTAGGCCTACCCTGGGCATTCCTTTATGCTTAAAATCACAATTACAGACATATCTTTTTAAACTATCTTACGGTGTTTAACCTGTGATAATTGATTTAATTAATGCTTTGTATTTCTTTTTTATCCATTTGCCCGTCTTTTTAAATAGTTTTTAATCGTTTGATCTTCTAGATTTTTATCATTTTTACATTTTTAGATGTCTTCAATGATTTTATTCTATGTAAAGCGATTTAGGGTATTTAAGATAGGGCGCTATATAGATATGTGTATTTTATTGTATTATATTGTAAGTTTAAGTCTTTACGTGTTAGATGTATATGCTATTCTGCACATCTAGACACTTTTTCCATGTCAGCACCTCCGACCTGCATCACTGACAGGGAAAACCAGGTAAAAAATCCAAAGGTATTGTCTGGATATTTTGTTTGAACATATTTCTATTGAAGGTATCGGAATGAGACCAAGTGTGGATGATTCTGATCAAGATAAACTTGTCCATGCTCCATTTACTCTCTTTCCAACACCAGTACCACAATATATCATTCAACAAGCTACACAGTCTATGGCATATTTTAATAGATTGATGCATAGAGTGGCAATGGATCATCAGTTTCTCGTAGAATCATTTAAAAGGTAGGCTACTTTTCATTTTGATATTTTATATCATATTAAAAACTTTAGAACTTAAATTAATTTATATCATTGTATATTCAGAAAATAGAGTATATGATAGTTTATAAAGCTGTCATTAAAGAGTATATTATTAGTATTTTAAAAGTTGTTATTAAGAAACTAATGTATTAAACTATTGAGAATTTCTAAGTATTATATATATACACATGTCTCTCTCTCTAGTGTGATACAAACTGATGATTTTACCCGGAATCTGTGGAATATTTATATGAAAGTACATGATGATGAGAAAGCACAGGTAATCATCATATTTTGTATATTCATTATGTTCATAATTACTGATTTAATCCCATTTTTGGGGGGTCCTATAGGTTTTAGTATCTCCTAGCAGGTGATTTTTAAGCTGTTTAGAAATTTTGATTTTCATTCATTCTTATGACTTGTATTTCTTTTAGAAATTGTGTCTTGGTTTATTTCGGAATGATTTTATGTTGGATAAGGTCAAAGAAAGCAATGATGGCCGTAAATTTGAAATAAAGCAGATTGAATTTAACTCAATAGCTTCTAGTTTTGGTGGATTAACAGCAGAACTAATACCATTACACAGGTAATAGTATCTAATGTATTCTGACAAAATGATAGTGGTTATGGGGAAACTGGCCCACTCCTTGTTTGATGGTACGGATAGTGAGATATCCATGTTAGAATTAAATAACTATATTGACTATATTTTTGATATTTAATATTCTTCTACTTGACTGTAGGTACGTGTTAGATTTAGTTGGCCAGAATTATACAGATAAACAGGTAAATTTATTCTTAGTTTATCACAGATAGAAAGCTTTCTTTGTTCAAAGATATCAATCTTGGTGGCAAATCATAAATATTGTCCCTGCTTTTTTAAACTGCTCCCATTTTGGCTTAGTTACATCTGTATCACTCAACTTTGGATAACCATCAAGATTAAGACTATTTATTGCTGTTAAGAGTTGACATGCGTTGGCTCTTAATTCCAACCATCACTTTAATGTTATTCAATATATTGTCTAGGTACCAGATAACAGACCAATAGAAGGTCTAGCAGGTGGTTTAGTTAGAGCCTGGGAACTTTATGATAATAAACAGTAAGTCAAATACTTCATACTTATGAGGGCGGGGATGGGCTTATGTTTTAAGTTGTATCAATAACTTTCAGATTCTATCATTGTATTTCCCCTGTCAGTGATGCAGCTAAGAGGGACTGACATGGAAAAACATGTAGTTGTTCGTATAGGAATATATACCGAGACCCCAAGTGCTACAGGCTGTGAACGATAGAATGATCTATCGAATTTAATTCTACTGATAAATCCGACATTGTATTACTGTTCCAGTGTATGTCGGCTTACACAGGGTATACTGTATATACGTTTCATGCAAACACAATATGTTGATAGCTGGTTCTGGAAAATGTAACATCTGTTTCTAGCTTTCGATATCATTTTGTGATTTATAGATTGCAAAAAATATTTATAGTGCCGTTGTATTATTTGTGGTGGGTGTCAACGAGATGAACATCATGGATCAGAGGTTTTTGGACTATGAGATCTACAAACAGAATAAACAGATCAAAGTCATCAGAAAAACCTTTAATGATTTATTAAAATATGGAAAACTGAATGAAGATAGAAAATACATCATGTAGGTACAGAGTTGAGTTTGTAAATTTTCCCCACAATCTATTTAGTACTGACTTGTCAATGGATCTAGTAGTCATTTGTCAAAAAAAGAATGAAGTCAATGAGAGGAGGAATATCTAATATGAAGGCATCTTATGGTCCCAGAAGACTTTAGAGTTTCCGTAGTTAAAAGCCAATGTTAAAAAGTTAAAAGTTAAAAAAGGTGTTACTGGTAAATACAGTAAAATTGACAGTACTGAAAAGACCAGTCACTATTAATGATCAAATGGAAATGGATATTTTATATTTGTAGAAGTGAAGATGAAGTGGGTGTTGTGTATTACAGAGCAGGATATAGTCCTACCAGTTATAATGAGAAGGTAAAGTCTCTGCATGATCCACGTTTGATTATCAAAACGACCGACTAGAGATTTTTGGTCAGCGAAAATCATGACAAGACTCCAATAAGTGACAAAAATCGCCGACCAAGACACTTCGCAGGCCCGCACCGTAAAGTAATTGACATAGTTCAAATTCTGCTATCTGTATCAAGAATTAAAATCAGACGCATGATTCTCCTGCAGTTGCGAAAAAAACATACCATTAATGACTAGACTGTCCTCACTCTCAGGCCATCAATAAGTTATGACTTTATACTAGTAATATCTTCATGTAAAAATGTAAATAACTTTCTGAAAAGGATGAAAGTGATGATTTGGCTATTGTGTTATTTCCAAATTGTAGATATGGCAAGTAAGATTGGAACTGGAACAAGGAAGTTGTATAAAATGTCCACCAATAAATTATCAACTAGTAGGAGCCAAGAAAATCCAACAAATTTTAGCTGAACCAGGCGTACTAGATAGATTTATTAAAGATCCTGTAGTTTTTGATATGATTAAATCAACATTTGCTGGACAATATAGTCTTGATATAGTGAGTGATCATTTCTTAACAATTGATTTCATTTAAGTGACTTAGTATTGCAAATTAACATGCTTTGCCAGTCCACTTTTAACATTGTAGCATAAATCATTATTGTGATGTTATTGGGACAAGTTTTATCTGAACTTGATATGAAGAAGATTTTGCTCAGATCATGGATAGCAAGTGTATACACAGAATATATACTCAGAATTTTGGGAGGGTGATTAGGGTTGCATTGAAGCCCAAAATACTATCATGAATTTTTACTTTTACTTTATTACTTTCAAGGTTCCCGCTTTTAATTTTGGAAGCAAAATCGATGATTTACTTGATTATTAAAAGAATATATCCAGTATTGCCCTTGGTCGTAGTATAATGTAGTCTGAATAGAACACTGATTTTATAATTTGATGTTTAACTGTCTTTATTTTAGGGTAAAGAAGGGGATAAAAACCTGAAAATGGCTGTGAAATCTCCCAATAACTATGTTTTAAAACCACAAAGAGAAGGCGGAGGTAAAGCTCTCTATTTGACATTATAACAGCTGATAATATTTGCATATGCTAAAAAGGCAATTAACCTCAGATTCTATGATTTAAATCATTATATAGCTATGATTATCATGTACATTTTATATTGAAGATTCTAAATCATGGCATCTTGTAAGAAAATTTGCAACTTCTGAGATTTGATTGCTCAGTATTATAACTACTATAACATCAACCAATTGGACCTAGTGGACTTTGTACTAGTTATAATGATTTTGACAAGGATTGAACTCTCCAACACGTTCCCAGTCAAATTCAGTTACATTTTGATGAATCATTAGGTTGAGGAACTGAGTAGGGGCCATTAGATTATCAAAGTGTGCAAAAAGCACCAGGCATTTAAAAAATCAATGATAAAAAATTTCAAACTGAAAGGGCTAAATCTGGGCCAGCCTCATTTCTTGAAATGCCTTTTGTATAAGTTTAGCCATGGTTTCAGGTCACAATATGTATGATGATGAACTGGTAGAGTTTTTAAAACAACATGAGAATTCTGCTGAGAGAGCAGGATATATTTTGATGGAGAAGATCCGACCCCAGACTCAAACTAATTATCTTATTAAAGCTGGTACTCCATTGGTGAAATCTAAATGTATATCTGAGTTAGGTATTTATGGCTGTTACATTGGGTGAGTAACTTTGATATTTGAAAAGATTCAAATATATGTAGCTAATATTGAAGAACAGAATATCCATTGGTTGAACCAATAGTTAATAATTATGCATTATTCATTATTCTGTATGAATGATAGAGGTCATTTTAGTAGCTCTAATAAACCTTTATCTCCTTCAGAATGACAAGAATCATCTTATTTTTAACCGTATTATCATCACTATCATCCTCATTATTATTATAATTATTCCCATTATCATCCTCATTATGATTATTATTATTAATCATCTGTATTATTATCATCATTATTCATTCATTATCATCCTCAACATTACTATTATTATCATTATTATCCCCATTATCTTCATTATTATTATTATTATTATTATTCATCTGTATTATTATCATCATTATTCATTCTTTATCATCCTCAACATTGCTATTATTATTATTATTATCCCCATTATCTTCATCATTATTATTATTATTATTATTCATCTGTATTATTATCATCAATATTAATCAGTATTATCATCATCAGCTTTTTTCATGATCATGCTCTTTATGATGTTCAATGTAATATTTCAGCAATGAAAAAGAAGAGTTATATAATACAGTATGTGGGCATTTATTACGAACTAAAACAGCTGATACAAATGAAGGTGGGGTGTGTGCTGGTTTCTCAGGCATTGATTCTCCTTTTATTATTCAATAAACAATGTGATAACTTTCCTTATCGACAACAATAATCTGATTACTTTATACCTATTAGATAATTCCAAAATGATTTGTATATCTTGTACAATTTATTGTATAGTGCCTTTGAGGTACTGAAATGAAATGATTTTTTGTCTCAATGTTTGTCACAAAGTTAGAAGTGGAGATCACAAAGTTAGAAGTGGAGATCACAAAGTTAGAAGTGGAGTTCACAAAGTTAGAAGTGGAGTTCACAAAGTTAGAAGTGGAGTTAAATGTTCTATTGGATTATTGAAATGAAATGAAGTGCTGTGTGTTACTGTTCTGCACATTATTAGAAGTGTTCTAAACCTTGTTGGTCTAATGAAATAAAATGGTCTTGAAATGAATATTTCAAAATGCATCTGATTTAGGAAATTGCATTTTATATGCAAAATGGATATATTTATGTTTGTTGTAACTTATATTTTTTAACTCCTTTCATACAAAAAGCTTTCAACATTTCTTTCATTCTAAACTGGCTTATATTAGAGCTGCCAGTCTTGGAAACTGGTCATGTTCCTTTGTATAATCTGGGACTGATTGAAACATTAGCTATTTATATTACAGGTTCTTTATTCTGAGATAGTCTTCTCTTCATCAGTCTTGCTATACTCCTTATAAACTTGGACTTGGTCATAATTCCATACATCAAATGTATAACATTATAGTTGTTTATATAGTGAAGTTCCTGATTATATTCACAGTGAACATTCACCATTATTGTTTTTGTATCGTAACTTTTTATATTCGTCAAACTTTTTAAAAAAGAAATTGAATAAGTAATTGTTACTGTATCACTGATACATTATATAGCATATAACAAATATAAAACAGTGCTGATATTTATTTAACTTATAAATCCTAGTTTGCATTCTGTTGTTAGAACTCCTGTAATTGTTTTTATTATAAATAAATAAAGCATAGTAAAGGTAGCATGTTATTTTATTTTGGTCACTTATTTATTATTTTGACACAATTTAACAGGGACATACATAATTATGCTGTCAAAACGCTCAGTGTATTATACAAGGACTATTATTTGTTGTCAGTATTTTATAAACAAACATGTGCTGTCAAGGACAAGGGAGCACATCAGATGGTCATTGGTGCAAACAGTATTTCCAGTAAAAGAGAGATATTGGTGTAGAAAACCACACTAAGCATTTAGGCAATCACAACTTAGCTTCTAATACTGTCCACTGTCATTACTAAAACATTTTTGGCATTTTCATCAATGTGTTTCATACAATAAAAGTCAATGATTTCAGCTAGCTTTTATTGGATAATGGACGGGTAAATAAATACATAACAATTTACAAAACAACAACCACATAAATAACAAACACTTTATTAAGGGGAGTACGGTTTTCCATTTAGCACCTTTCACCAGCGATCAATTACAGAATGGGAAACCTTTGGTGAAAATCACAAATATTTCAAAAAAATTTACCCCATTGACCTTTTGGCAATCTTCAAAAGTGTTTTTGGCAATTAGATGATAATGAATTCTTAATAAAATAAATCATCACTACATTTATGGACGGTTAGCTAAAAAATAATGCTGCAATGGCAATATATCCATATAAAGCATGCTGTTTACCCCATCACCCACTACAAACGTTTCAAAACAATTTTTTTTTGACTATTCGAGTATTATTTTAAAATTGGGTAAAAACTTTTTAAAAAAATCATATTCCTGCTTTTACAATCTGATAAAATCGAAGTTATGCTATGCTTTTAGATATGAAATAGCATAATGTTATGTTAATTCATAAAGCATTTTTTTAAAAGGCAATTCTACATATAAAACAATACTAATTTGCACACATTTAATTTTACCCATAACCGTAAAGTTCAGGTCCTTCAACCCTAAGAATTAAAACCTTTACAGCATTTTAATATATCATGCCTCTATTAATACCCAATTTTTTCTGTAAATCAACAGCATTCTGTTTAAATCTATTTTCCATGTCATTAATGGTCTTTACTTCCTCTGCGAAAGTATCTATATCTCGTGGTCTTTGAGTAGCTGATTTGATTCTGGATTTCAGTTCAGATTTGGCTTTTTCTTGTTGAATGAGCAAGGATTCGTCAGCAATGCTGTTTCTGTTCTGTCTAGTGTCCTGTAGAGAACCTCGTCTATCAGGGGTTGTTTTAGCACTAGGTTTCCCCGAAACAGGTCTGGTTACTTCATATTTTATTGAACGCTCACTTTTACCAGACTTTAATCCTAAATAAAGATCAAAGAAAAAATTTAATAGCAACTTTCTGCTTTATTATTATATAGTAATATTATTTAACATCATATCAATATTTCCAAGTCAAAACACATTGGCTTCATGATGAAACTAGTGATATCTAATTGCTGCAAAATTCAATCAAAAGTTCTTGAGAGAACTACAAATTCTTTTATCCATCTAAATAAAGCCACCTACCTGTTATTGCACTTTTAGGTCTGGAACGTAGCTTGTCTTTCTCACGAAGTTCACTAGCACTACATGGACGTTTTTTCTTCTGGAAAGCTTTGGAACCAAAAGCATCTTTAGTGTCAAACAGATTGGTCTGAAAATAACAAAAAAACTTACTTGAATTAAACATAAAATTTAGTAAGAATTTGTAAAATAAATCCCATCTTTTATTGGACTAGGGCTCGTTTCCTGCTGACAACACATGTTACAGATATTAATGAGGATTACTAGGTTTTGGAAATGGGGGGTTGTGTTTCGATTAGAATCAATAATATCATGATAGATATGAAACTTACTTTAGAATATCTTTGAGAATCATCATATTGTCCATTAGATTTCTCTTCATTCTGGATACATTCACTTATTGATCCTCTTTTCTGAAAACAAAAATTAAGTCTGGTATTTCTCTTTTAAATAGTTCTATCAATATCTGTTTTATCAGATGACAGAACTCAGGTTTAGCTACCTTTAACACTTTTCAAAATTTAAATATGGATAAAATATTAATCTAGAAAATAGTCTCTGTTCAGTTATATATGCCTAATGTCCAATTTTGTTAAATTAACCCCTGTTTCCAATGAACATGTCCTGATGATGATTGTTTATCATAAACACGTGTCAACTATCACTCTTAAAGATTTATGCAACATTTCAACCCTTTCTCCCAACGTCATCTGGCACATTAGAATAATAGCACCTAAATAAAGGTAATATAACTCACATGATAGTCTGCTGTGTTTTGTTGACGAGACACTGATTCAGGATTACCAGTAAATAATAAATTACCCAGTCCAATATCAACTTTATCAACAATATCTTCTGCTATTTTACCTGGTCTTTTAGCTGCTGATGGACATTTCCTTATTTTACCTGTTGGTGGTCGACTGTTAGGCTGAAATTATATTAGGAATGTTCATACACTAAATGCATAGGATTAAAAGAGTATTTTCCTATTAAATATTATTGGTTAGGTAATTCCATGTGATGATTAAGATTCCAACCTGTGGAAGAAGGCTAATAACTCAAAATTGAGATTGTTTTAACTGCTTAAAAATAAGAAATACTCTTCAGAACAATGCAAACATTTTTTTTTGTGCTAAAATTGCATGTTGAATGCTGATGCTTTTTTTACATATATATTATTAACATACCTTAAAACTTTTCATAAATTGTTTATCTACATTTTGTAAAGAATTGGTGGAGTTTTTATGTAGAGTTAACTGAGCCATCTGTTCTTGATGAGAGTTGAGTATTTCATCCATGTAGACCTCTCTATAGTTTATATAATGTTGTTGACGTTCTTTTATTTCTTCTTGTACTGCCTGATATTCTCTATCTAATAAACGTAATGACAGTCTCTCCCAATTCATCTTGGCTCTAGTCTACAATCAACAATAATAACACTTTAAATAAACACAGGACTAGTAGCTTTTCTGCTCTTTATACAGCTAATAATGAAAAAACTATTCAGGGCACCATTTGGAAGAATCAACTTAATCTTTTCAAATGTGCAGATATTTAATTTATATCCATTAATAAAAAGTTTAAAATCTACAGCTAGGTCCACTTGACATTTTGGATCTCAGTCAAATCAGCAGTAATAACACATACCTGTGGGTTGTTTTGATCTTCAATTTCTTGTGCTTCAGCTGGGACTGGCATTCCTACAAATAAAATGGAAGAAATGAAATTCACTGTATCTCTTAATACTGCTATCAATCGAAATAGAAGCTTAATGTACTAATTGCTTTAAAATTTTTAATTGACAATTGTAATCACCAATTTAGTTAATCAATGCCACTCAATGAATTAAATGGATCAGTCAGTTCAATAATCATTCTCATGTATCATTGAACTAACTGAGTTGAGGTTTATCTTCCATTTAAAACTACTGATTTACCTATATTATTTAATATGAAAGAACATTTAAATTAAGAGAACTTATGGCTTACCTATGATGTTTGCTACATGAAACAGAGCTACATTATCACCCATCCATGATCTACAATATACAAATCATATCAAATAAAATATAATTACAATGTTATTTCATAAGTTCTAAAACAGATTTTTTTGGCTCTTAAAAGCATCAAGTTATATGACAGACTTTTTGAATAATTTCAATTCCGTTTCAACGAAAGTTTCATAAGATTACACTGTTCATTAACATTGCTTATTTAGCTTCAAAGACAGCAGAATAGAGAATATATGACTGCTTCTTTGACAAATTTCAATATAGATAGCACAGGATAATAACTTGTATTTACCTTTTAACAAGTGAAATAAGACATGACAGTTGATTAGCTATTTGATTTTTTTCATCTCGTGTGTGGTTGAGATCTTGTTTTAAAACTTGTATAGTTTGTAACAGGCCAGTGGTGGTGTTATTATTCACAAGGGTAGTGTTATCTTTTAAATTTGATGAGGTACTAGGCATGGTGGCATACTGAAAATGAGAAAAGCAACATTATATTACCTCAGGCCTAGTCTGCATAAGCTTACATATGAATTTTAAGTCAATTAAGGAATAGTAATTATTGCTTGAGTTTAATATGTGGTAAACAAAGGTCACATAGTTTTATATTGAAAGATCAAAGATCACACTGCTGAACACAGAAAAATGTCCCCATAGAAAATACATTAGAGATGACCGATAAAATTAAAAGATAACCACTGCCAGTCAGTTTGAAGAAATCAAAACAAAGTTATATTTCTATTAGCTGTCCCAGACTCCAATTAAATGTGAAATTACCTTTAGATATTTCTACTCCAAACTATGTCCAAAAAAGTAAAAGTATGGGAAAGTTCCAAAAGCATACAAATTAAAATTTTCGTTATTTTACATTTTTTTACAAATTTTGGCAGCCATGTTGTTTACAAATTGTTGTCAAGTACAATGACGTCTGCGGAAAGAAAACGAATAAACATTCACACCTTCAAGGTGCACTCAAGCTCATACCCATGCGGTAACTTTTCGAAATTTTTGAGAATAAAAATGAATATAACATAAATCAAAACTTCAATTATAAAAGGGATAAATATCAATTATTCGGTTTTATTTTTTAATTTGCACGGAACCTTATTTCGATTATCCAGCTGTACAAATATGACTGGATAACGTCGACTTTAGTTGTGGTTGTGGATGCAGTGCCCTTGATCTTCAGGATGGCAGCTTCCTTGCTCAGAAGAAAAGCAGGGAGTTTATTCAGATTGTCCATAGAATCTGTTTCGAAAAGGGTAATGACATGTACCATTAGTCTTCTGGCTTGACCTTGACAAAAATTACCCCGCCCTCATGCTCCAAAATTTGGCCATTCACTTTACAAACGGAGCCGGTTTAGGCCTATGTCATACCAATCATAATGATCATATCACTGACAGGCAGTGACACTGACAGTATTATTATGACTATATACAGGCAGAGAGTATCTTTACTAAAGTATTGATCAAACTGTTCACTCTGATAGGCTTATTAATAATAAGATAGTAAAGCATGCCACTTAGTTTTAGAGGGGTAAGCGTACTAGAGGCTTACACTACAGTGGTTTCCCCCCTGCTTTACAAATTCCTCCCCTAGTGATTTCCTCCCTTTTCATTTTCCACCCAAGTGGTTTCCCCACAGAAGCTTAGCTTTTAACTCCATGTGCCAGGTAAATTCCTTGTAATGATATTCAATAAAGTGTAATTGCTGCAGTCTGCTATATTCAGTGACTTAGATGAAAGTACTTGCTTCAATATGAAGGTGTGATATGAGTTGAAATATATATTGATGTAGAGGTAAACTACTTATTTTGTAGAATTATGGTAGATTAGGAGTGAAGGGAGGATATTTAGAGAAAATATTATTAGAACCTAGCTATATAGGAAGAACAAGATGTCTATCAACTGTAGTTGACGTTAAACCTACAGATAAACATTTAAAGAAGAATGAAGATGGTGGAGTTGTCGTGGCACCAGAAGAAAATCTGCCTAATGAAGAAGATTTATACAAGTAAGAAAGTTATATATTTTGAATAAGATAATGCTGAATATGGTATCAATATTTGATGACTCTAGGTTAAACTATATGCAGATTAATATAATATATTAATAGGTACAAAGTACAAGTATATTAGGTATGTAAAATGTCCTGTGACAGGCTGTCACTTGCTGATTAAGTTGGACCACCTATTTTGTAGTTTTTATACAAAGTTTGCTATTATATGCAATTGATAGTAATGATAGTAGAAGTTTATTGTCGTTTTTGGTCTCTTGTAGTAAGTTTCAAATGATTCATAAATTCTCTTTGACTATAAAAATTACCGTACTTAAGATGTGTTTGAACTTGGTAAACTGACTTACTTTCACCAAGACTACCAAGTCCATTCTTATAATCACTTGTAAAATAAATTTATTTTATTAATATGTTTTGTAGAGAAAGATATATTCCTATAACAAGGCGTTCTATAATCAGACGTCTGGTAGAAAAAGAACAGTTTCTAAATGACGAGGAGAAAAGGAAATTTACAGATTTAGCACTGGCTTTAGATAGTGCTATTGTTAACAAATATCATGGAATTCTTCAAGAATTAAAGGTAGGAAGGGAATGATAAGTTCTTCTTCAATAAAACTGAAAGTTGTCGAATCTGTCTCTTTATAGTAATGGACAAGTGAATTCAGCTAATTGTGTATAATTATTTGAATGTAGTCCTTCCTCAAAGACTATTTATGCCTATTTCTAAACCTGTTTTTGAATGATATCTGATAACAGAGCCTATTGCCTTCCTTCCTATTTCTAGAATCTGTTTGACCCAATCAATCCAGATAAAGATACCATCAAAACGAGAACACTGTCTCGTAGAGAGAAGCTAGATAATGAATTTTGGTTGTTAGAGAAACTGGCTGATATAATGGAGAAGGCCAACTTTCATGAACTATCCGACAGTACAGTAAAATGGAGTCTAGCTGAACATGAAGCTAGGGAAGGTGTCCGGGTATGAATTCATATTTTACTTCTTTTTATTTAATTGAAGGGATTGTAAGGAGGTTTGCTAAACTTTTTATGTGTATTGGGGACGCTGATTGCATTGATTCGCACCATTCCAAAATTTACTAAGTAACACAACTATTAACTATTGGACCATGTGATTGAAGACTTGTTTCTTTTAAGAAATTAATTTGAAGAATACATATCAATTCACCTTAAAAATCTTAGAAACAACTTTTCTAAACTGCCTAGGACATGATAATAATGTCTGTAAAGGCTGCAATGACATGAATTTTTACATATTTTTCAACCTAATTTAAAATATCAATTTAATATCTATTATAGGTCAGTGTCAACCCAACTAAATATGATGTTTTAAGATACTGGGCATTAGGAAAAGAGAAACCTGAGAAGGAGATCAGTTTCATGGAAAAATTACGCAGTAAAATTCTACGTCAACCTCCGAGGAGACCTCTAGAATATTATAAAAGAGTTGTCGTGGCTATACGGTTGAAAAAGGACATGAAATTAATGTTAAAAGCATTCAAAGAAGTTCCAGTTAATGCGTTAGAAATGTTATTACCAGATGGAACTATTAAAATGAACACTACTGATAAAGGTATCCTAGTAACGTCTGGAGTAATCGCCGGGGTAGGCATTATAGCTAAATTAGTCACTGTTTTAGCTGATTTAAATGTTGATTGGATGTTAATTTTTACTGCTGTAATGGGAACGATTGGTGTACGATCGTGGACTGTGTATAAAAATCGTAGAAATGCTTATTTAGTGGATGTATCTAGGACTTTATATTTTAAAAATATAGCCAATAACAGAGGATTGCTGACATTACTAGTAGATAGAGCAGAAGATGAGAGTTTTAAGGAAGCCTTACTGACCTATACTTTCTTACTAACACAAAGATCAGCACTTACTAACCTTAGAGAAAGCAAACTTCAAAGTTCTGCAGATCTTGGTGAGTGATTTATTATTATAGATACTTGAATATATCTTGGTGAGTGATTTATTATTAGACACTTGAATATTGTTGGTTGATAAAAAAAATTCCCCAAATTTGACATTTCAAACTTAGTTGATGTATGTCCGAGTGGATAATTGTATGGAAGAAAGTCTGAGCCTCTATGTAATTAATTAAAGGTTTAAAAACTTATTGCTACCAGTGCTCTGTCATAATTCACCACAATGCACACTTCATGGTAATTATTTACCTAATAAACAGAACTCACTATTCCAGTTACGCTCTCTATATATTTCAAGCTTGTGCTGATCAATCACATTCAAATCATAAGGCTATTTGTAAAATATAATTCGAAATAATTTCAGGTGGACTAACTACATTACAATTGGAAAAGATGGTAGAAAATTGGATTGAGACCACAACTGGTGTAAAACTAGAATTTGATTCAACAGAGGCTATCACATTATTAAAACAGTTTGGTTTACTTCATGAAAGGGGAGATAAACTCCATGTCCAGTCCATTCATTCAGCATTGAGTTATCTGCCCCTGTCACCTCAGACTATCGTTGCCCGAGCACGAGAGGCTGATATAGGAGAAGGTTATGACCGAGATATTTATCTTGAAACAGAAGAAGAGTACAAGGAAGAAGATAAGAAAAGTAAATCAATCGGCTGGTTTTAATGAAAGTTTGATGTCTAAAATTTGGTAGTGAAAAGACTTTCTTTTGCAATAACAGATCATGTTATCAGCTAGAGCCAACATGATGTGTGGCATAGTGAACTACAACAATAAAATGATTGAATTTGTATGTAAATGTGAAGTAACATATCACCTTAAATATAGTTATTTCCCTTGAATTGTTAGCCCACCTTGGCTAAGGATTTGTTGTATTGAAGAGTAGAAAGTAAATTTTCTCTGATCTCTAAATATTAACTATATGGCCCTTTTGTTTTGATTTTGCCTTTGCCTTAGACATTAATTCTGCAGAGAATGTCATGATATTAGAGATTTAGTTTAAAAAAATTATGGAGGAATGATTTGTTTTATAAGAAATCTTTGTTTTCTGAAATGTCCTAGATATTAAGATTAAGCTATGAAATTATCTCTAATGATTCTCAGGTAAATTCATTTTAAAACCAATCAAATTTGAAGAGAGAAAAAACTATATCATGAAATTTTGTGTAAAAAAAATCAGACATTGTTTTGTGAAATAGAAAAGGTTTGAGCACTAGTGTTATAAAGTAATAATAAATTTTGCAATGAATTCATAGTTAATTGTATATCCTAGATAACTTTTAGGCATTGCATATTTTATAGGAAGTTAAGAAGTATTTATGAAATTAGAATTAAGCAATATATTTGTTTATCATTCATGTCCAACTGGCAACCATAAATGACTTTTTATTAATGGATATCTGGACAACTTGAATTAAATTTTTTCAAAAATCCAAAGGTCAAAAGGGAAATATAGAAGTTTATGAAGGTATTCTTGGCTTTACTTGAAAATAGAAAGATGACAGCAAACTCTATGATTGATACAGAAATGTTAATATTTTGCCTGATAACGATTATGGTATGTAAATTTGTGATATAGTGCTTTCTTAGTTACTGATGTGTTATATATTTATTCTAGAATATATATAATATGCAATAAAAATAATTATCAATCAATATTTTCCTGTGATCTAGAGACAACAAGTGGTTTCAACATACATTTTTAACCCCCCAATCTGTGGACCGCTCAATTGTTAAGTTTTGCACGGAACGAAACCTGTTTAGAACTCACCAATCAAATGCCACTGAAATTTCCCATGAAATTGGTAAACAAACAATTTCTTTTGACAAATAAAGACAGACAACACCATGCAGTGTGCAATGATGGAAAAATTTTGCCAGGTCAGAAGCACAAGTCTAACATGCATAGCTAGTATCAACCCCTTTTGTCATGTAACCTTCTCCGACCTACATCACTGAATTGGGAACTAGGTTGAAAAAGTGAACTCGATTGAACCCTGAACATTGAGATTAGTGAGCAATGTCTAATTCTCTAAGCCACCACTTCTCCTGATATATAAAGAAGGAAAAGGTCTAATAATATTAACTAAATGATTTATTTCCTGATTCTACCATATTAAAGCAGTTTATAATAATACAATTCTCTACTCATACACTATATTTCACAGTAGAATATATTAGTTTAATACAATTATCTCAGCAAATATATCTAGTTAAAGAAACCTTCTACTTGCTATATAAAAGATAATTGAACATGATCATACTACTGATAATAATGTAAATTGTTGAAACGTTGTCTACAATAAAACTCAAAGTTGAATACCATTATACTGTGTTCTGAAATTTAAAGTGATTTCTACCCCTAGACGTAGCATTAAGATTATGATGTGATACTCAAAAGTCATGAAATTTACATAAAAGATGACTAATTTATTTTCTACTCTTAATTAAAACAGATACAAATATAATGATACTTGAGCTTACAATACATCAAAATGAGTGTTTAGGTGATGCATGCAATGCTGCTTCTTAATCAGAATTTTGATGTTGAAAATGGAATAAGAAGATATAATATAAATTATATGTTGAAGTGAGTTGCAGAGGTAAAGTAAAATTTTGAAGTATGGTGAAATATCTGAGAATAGCTGACTGGAATGTAACAAAATTTACAAGTATTAAGCTAATAAATCTAATTAATTAAGAATTTTAATTCTCTTTTGGCAGTGAATATGAGTATAATATATATATTAACATGGTGTATTGTGACTCCTATAATACTACTCTCCTACTAGCATAACTAGTACATGAAGTTCCAACACTTCATTTGAAAATTATAATTTGAATAATTCATGCTGCAGTTGATAGCAAAAGTCATAGCTTGATTGCAATGCTACTAATGTTAATAAATGAAAATAGAGATGCTCTCAGTAAATTTCAAAAACAGTTTTGAGGGAACATTGCAATGCCCATTTTCACCATGGAAAAGTGTACTGCCCCTGTGATTTCAAAATGGCCTTTTTTTATTTTACAAAAAGTCATTCAATACTAACGCCAAATGAATTTTGTTTCAAGTGAATTCATAGAATGAGCAATATTTCATGGAATCGACTGCAGCATGGATTAAACATAACTCCTATTAATAATAAATACCAGTATATACAGATAATAAATATATCAACAATGATGTCTAATATAGCCTACCTATTATAATAAAATACATATCAAGGCTACTTTCAATTTATATAATTCAAATCTTCACTAGATATTTTACTTGATTTTTCCTCATAAGTGATGTGTGTTAAAATAATGCCCATTTATTGACGGATGAATACTCGTCATTGCTGTACAAAGAATGTGCACGTTTGAGTTTCTTCTGACTTTAAAGGGGCCACTTGAATGATAACTTCTGCACATTCGGAATTTTTGCTATCAACAGAACATTCAATAAAACAAGTTGGAACGGAGTTCAGAACGTGTTGCACGTTTGCCGAATAGAAAGTAGGTGCAGACAGAATTCAATATGGTGGAGAATTGGAACAGAACCTGTCGGGAACTCTCTAATCAAGCTCCACCCATGATACATGATAGAACTAACACATACGTCCAATTATAATTTTATACAATAGCAATACATTAAGTTTGTTAACTTTGAATGGGCATACTATTTTGAATTCTAACTGTTTTGATTCTAGCCTAATAAATATACATGAATATATAATGAAGTATATGAAATCATGTTGAAGTTATATATATCACATAATGATTCTATCATTATCATCTCACTAACAATAAATTATAAATATAACCAATTATTTATTACTATAGTCAAGTACAGATATTGGTGGATGTCTGGTGACTATTCAAAACATAGCCTACATGTATATATGGTAAAATCAATGATTCATTAGGTTGAGGGTCCTAGAGGGGCCACAGTATTGTCAAGGGAGGCATAACTGTCCACTTTATTCTAAGATAGTGTAAATACCATATTCACAGAACAATCCCATTCAGACTTGTATGGTATTCATGTATTTAACCTCAATAAAACTATATCAACTGCTAATATATATGTTTTGAATCATACCAGAGTGCACAAATATCTTTGCTTGACCATAGTTCTATTGGTCATGGAATGTCATCATTATATACAAATATTTTATCCTCCATCCCATAATATTATATATAATTATTATACAATTGGTATAATAGTAAGACTATTGCATTATCTCTAAAAAAAAAATAAAACCCTATGATTATTCAATGTTTTAAGGAGCCATGTGCACCCTGTATGGCCTAACTTCTAAATCAGGCCACATAGTGCAGAAAAGTAGGATGTCAAACTCCAATTATTTCATTTCTGTAATGTTACAATTACATTTTTTTTCCACCTAAAAATAAGTGGACTGTACAAATATCTTGACTTGACTATGATAGACATGACATCATATCAATAATCATGATAAAATATCGATAATCATGACAAAATATCGATAATCATGACAAAATATCGATAATCATGACAAAATTTTAATAACAAGAATCATGACATAATATCGGTAATCATGACATAATATCGATAATCATGACATAATATCAATAATCATGACATAATATCGATAATCATGACATAATATCGATAATCATGACATAATATCGATAATCATGACATAACATCGATAATCATGACATAATATCAATAATCATGACATAATATCAATAATCATGACATAATATCGGTAATCATGACATAATATCGGTAATCATGACAAAATACCGGTAATCATGACATAATATCAGTAATCATGACATAATATCAATAATCATGACATAATATCGATAATCATGACATAATATTGATAATCATGACATAATATTGATAATCATGACATAACATCAATAATCATGACATAATATCGATAATCATGACATAATATCAATAATCATGACATAATATCAATATCGATGACTTATATACTCAAAGTAATATATTAATTGTTTATAATAGAATTAATTGCATTATCATTGTAACTACAGCAGATTTCCCCTATCATACATCTATTATTTACATTGCTATATTTACATATCAACCATCAAGGTCAAACTTAATATCATTAATTGATGGATTCTCGTTATCAACTCATTAATCTCTAATTAATTAAGCATCAATTTGTTATTCTAGGTCTACAATTGTCTAGTGAATTGACATCCTTCTCTGAATAAAATTGCATCAAGCGTTTGTGACCTTCAAATCTTGTAACTATCCTTAAGCAGTCTTCATGAATCTAACTACTAGTAATTAAAAATGGCCTAACTCTAATTATGTGAAATAAAGACCCAAATCAATCCCCATAATTGCCGACTGTTCCCCTTTAAGACAATTCGTTTATGCAGTTGAATATAAGAAAGAAAGATTCTCTATCTAAATCATCTAATAGAATATTCTTAAAGATTCAACCCTCACTCTCACCTTTATTAAGATTGGCAATGATAGCCTGTTTCCTTAGAAACTCCATACATAATTCACGGCTCAAACCAAATGCTCTCATATTACATGTAAATGTTCTGTAATAGACAATAGATAGGAATTAAACACATTGGAATAAATCCATCACAATAGACATACCTTCTTACATACTAAATCTTTCAATTTCAAACTTGTCAATCTACTGTCCTAGGTTACTATCTAGCAAGTCTGACTGTAGGGTAATGGCGGCAATTTCTTTTTAAATGACAACCAAACATTAGAGGTTTTGTATATTGTTTTTAATCTAAATTCATTCAAACACCCCTTTAGTCTCATTTGGTGACCCTTTGTTTCTGGCAAACTGGAATAACAAATGTTCAAAAGAGCACATGTTGCACAGTTTAAAAAATTCAGTAAAGTCTTGCTTTTCAAACTTGTCCAGTTTATATCATAAGACAGAACCCTCACATAACATGAAAGAACGAGCAGTGAAAATTGTTTTCGATGAAATAATGTACCAGGAAAATATTGAAATAAAACAAGTCCCATAGTTTTGGAATCCTAAAAACATGCAATACATCTAGCATTTAACTGCACATTACATGTAAGAAGGAAGACAAGAGTACAAATTGTAAGTTGGTTTACATGTAATATGGAAAGAAAATTGTGAATTCAATGTAGACATACTCAACCAGTCCTTAGAGTATTCATGAAATTTACAGTAAATTTCCATTAAGTAGATCTAATTAAGTTCTAAACAAATAGATAAAATCTAAATTATTGATCATGTTTATCCAATCTTTTCTCCTTTAGGGCAGTATTCTATCATAATTCTATTAATGAGAGTATAAATATTTCTACCGTGTTTAACTTTAGTAAGAGGTTAACCTGATATAAGAGACTGAGGATAATTGATAAGGGAGTTTGGTTTAAAGAAGATGGCAATAAATTTATAGGATAAATCTGCTCAGAAAAGTAGTTTGGACTTAAATGAAATATCAGTTTTTTGACTATTGTGATGAAGTTTAATTCACTGACTGAAGAGAAGTGTTCTTTTAGTAAAGATTTATACCAATCTAAACTTGATAACAATATGTACAGGGCCTAATCAGAGTTAAAATAAATTCACAAAATAATCAAAAGAAGATGGATCTTTAATGATATTCCAGTAGAATTACTAGGTATTATTACTAACGATGTTTAAAGGATTTAAAATACATGTTTAAACTAAGGAATAATCAATATTCTTCAACTATTCCTTATAATCAGCTTTCTATCTGACTCTTACTATACTCTTTTTATACACTTCGCATTGTGCACTTTTCAGTTTGGTTGAAATGACATGGAGTTTTACATCTTATAGACTTTCGCTCTCCAGCCCATAACAACAATGATTCAAAGCAGTATGCAATGAGGTAAATTCTGTACTATTTTTCAGTTTCAAAATGTCTTAATAACAAGTTATTTATATCGGGTGTCCCCAAAAAAAATATCCCAAAGTTCAACGGGTAGTATCTCAGCTGTTGGTCAACTGATCTCTTTCAAAATTCTCACAGATATACTTCCAGATGTCATTATCAATCCCTAAAAATATGAATGTCATCGAATAAAAATTGTACAAGTACTGCCCCGAATGAAATAGCATGTCAAAAAATACAATATCACTATTTCAACTTGTGTCAATATGACCTCCATCTTCTTTGACCACCAATAGCAAACGTTTTTTCCATTCCAAGATGCCATCAAGACGGGGTTAACAACAGCTAAGATACTACCCATCGCACTAAGGGACACCCGATATATTTATATATGCGTAACAATACCAGTTTCTATCGCACTTGAAAAATCTTCAACTACTTCAATGGATCTAAGATGCCGACAAGTCTCGGTTCATTTTGTTTTGGAATCAATGATAGCAGAATGAAACCAACAAGAAAATAGGATCATACAAATGAATAAGAAAGCAAAATTCAGGTATTATAAAATCCTCGAAAGTGTGAAATATATTCTATCATTGTAATTCCATTTATCAATAAGAGACAACTGAATGGAATATTTCTAGCTTGCGGCATTATGTGTAGATAAACCATTTGATTTGTTCAATGACAAGTCTAATACCAGTCTATCAATAGAAGTTAAATATTCTAAACTCAAGTGAAAGAGAGAAGTCATGAATACATGTTTAGTTCAGGGACCTTTTTCTCGAAAACTTAACGACGATAAAATCCAGGTTTTAATCAATACAACAATCTGATTGGATAATAAAACTTTATTTAAAAATCAATTTTAGTCATGGACTTGTCAGATGACATGAACAATAAAATCATAGTAGAGGAAGTATTGAATAAAACCCCCGAGGATCCAATCTATCAGCTGGTCTTGAGCCAAACGTCCTGGTAATGGTATTTCCAACAATAGCTGAGAACAAGGAAGAAAATAATCTCAAGTACTGGCATCAATTTAGCTACTACTGACAATACAGCCTATGACATCATGAGACAGCACTCTAAATTACTGAGCTACAGCCTTCCCCATGTCAGTCCAACCAGCAGGAAACAAGATGCAATGAAAATTACTGACAGGATGGGAAATAAATTGCTCAATAAGAATGAGATTAACCTTTCTTCATGATAGTTAAATACAACTGTTTTATATCAAATCTTTAATTCTCCTTTTCTACCTCATCTTACTGCTATTTTCAAATCAATAGTATTTTATTTATCAAACTTTGTTGTTAATGATAACCCCCTTGCCATGTTTCTCTGAAAACTATTGGCTATTTTCATCTAATGACCTTCCATTACCGTATGTTAGGTTGAATATGTTACTGCTCGCAAATCAATAGTAAAGGGACTGGGTCAAACATATTATCCTCCTGAGAACTCTTGATACTGATAGAACAATTACCTTGTTTCTCTGACAATATCAGGGATATTTCCATGTAATAGCTTTCTATTTGGAAACATCTATGCTTAGTGATTTCTTATCATGGATTTTTCGAAAAGGGGTTCATATTAAGCACGAAACAAATTTCAAGACCTATATGTAGTCTTTCCTTTCCAGGTTGATTCAGTTAATTTTGAAAAAACGGATGCCTTTTGTCAAGGATAAGCAAGTGAAAAAAATCCTCAAGAACCTCTGTTGTTATCCTTCAAACTATGGATGTTTCTTTTTGGTGAAGTGTTTATTTTTACTTACCCTAATTGTCCAAAAGTAATATTTTCTTGAAACTGCTTATCATCACTTCTTATATCTGTTTCTTCATTACTAAAAATAGATATATTACAAGATTTACTACAAACATCATATTTAATACTTTAAGAAAAGAGCTCTATGTTAAATGATTTACTACAAACATCATATTTAACACTTTAAGAAAAGAGCTCTATGTTAAATGATTTACTACAAACATCATATTTAACACTTTAAGAAAAGAGCTCTATGTTAAATGATTTACTACAAACATCATATTTAACACTTTAAGAAAAGAGCTCTATGTTAAATGATTTACTACAATCATCAGTTATAAGTATGTTCTAGGAGGGAAATCTGAAAGCAATTTAAAAAATACATTAAAGCATTATCGAGATATGATTAAAACTGTAGTCAACCATTGGATTAATATCTTTAGCTCATAGACTTAATCAAACATCTTCAATTATGAACTCATCCAAAACACAAAACACCTAAGAATTCAAACTAAAAAAAAAAAACGTTTTTACATTTCTGTTAAATATTTACAAGCAAATATGATGATAAAAAAAACATTGTCAAAATATTCAAAAAATGTAATTATTTCATCTAAAACATCTTCAACCATACAATTTGTTTAAACACATTCATGAAAAGAACATTAATTCTACCTAACAAGTTACAGTGTGATCATTTATATCCTTCCACTCAAACTTAATGTGTCTGCTTTCTTTTAAATGTCTTTTCAAATCACAAATCAAATTGCTTCAGGAAAACTTTTGAGTTGACATTTTGATAAATGAATTGCAGCAGATAACAAACTTCAGACAGCAATTACGTAAGAGAGAGTTACTGAATTCTGGCTCCTCATCCTTCTAGTTTGACAATTCTCTGGGTTATTGGTTCCAGATATTAGTACCCAATCCACTTTTTCATCCAATCAGCATTGGCTAACAAATGGCTCACTTAATGGTTTTAGAAAACATAATCATGTGACATTTTGTAAGTAAAATAGATCATATCAAGTATTTTTGTTGTTAAGAAGTAGGCGTAGAGACCTATACATAAAATCATATCTAGAAATAAATTGTCCATATAAAAGGAGCTTGATTTAAGATTTAAGACTGAAGAAAAATATTAGTATTGGTTGCTAAGTTAACTAAAGAAGCCAAAACAATTAAAATAAAATTACAGATGCTGTACAAAATAATATCAAAAAAATTCATTAGACCCAACCCAATTTTTGCTGAAAATGACTGAAAACAGAGAATTGACATCTTCAACACCCTAGATAAATGGTGTATATGTTCAGAGACAATTCAAGATGTAATTTAGATTAAACAAATTACTATTGAAAACGCTAACTTTTATTTTAACGTATTTTTACACTTCAAAGTAAATTTGATTAAAAACTCGAGAAAAGTTGTCTTGACAACAAGGGAAAGTAATTAATCTCTTTTAATGAAGCGGAAAACATTTCTTTACTCGCTTTGTTTCTTTAAAAAAACAGAAAAATCTATCAGTCAATGTTGTACATCAGATCAATCACCTTAGATGATGTTTTGGAAATATTGTAAAAAATTGTCGTTTCTATTAATGATCGTGTAGAAGGCTGTAGGAGGGACTACTAAATTGTTTTGGTGGGGCTGACAGTAGAAGACATTTAAGAACGTGACGATACCAAATTTGAGAGAATGGGGGGATGGTGATCATGGCTCTCTTTGGCTGCCCAGAAGAAATGCCACTGATCAAAATTACAATTTGTTCAGAGACTCTCGATGACATTAATTTTATTCTCATTCTCTCATTCGCCAGAACATCTGATGCTAAGAATGAAAGTAATGAAACAACCATTCTTTATCAGGATAACAACTTAGGTTCACACAGATCATATTATGTACCAGCTAGTACTCGGCCAAACCTCATGGCTTTGATCTTTCCTAGATTATCTGTGCCCTTTAACAGCTGGGTTGATTGTTAATGGTAGGCGTACAAATAATCTAGGCAAAAGGATCAGTCAAAAGACTAGCTTCTAGACAAGATCATTGAAAACCTTCCTTGTTTCTTTCCATAATATATTATACAATGTATTAGACGAATATTAGTTTAAGATGCTAAATTGTGTCAGAATAATTCATAGTAACTAATTCTATACATCTATACAGACATGACAGACTCCATTATTTCTAGAACCGTTACACCCAGACTTTGTACTAGCAAGTAAACAAGTTTTAATGGTTCCTAATACATTATTCCATTGATTTTAACACTTCAAAGAAAATTTCAAATAATAGATTCCTTCATCTATTGTTTTTATTTTTTAAATCACATTTTTTTAATCGATATTTTTCTTTTTTTTTTCTTTTTTTTTCCTTTTTACTGTATTGATACTAGTTTGAACAAGTTTTTAATGACAACATACATTCTATAATAGCTTGTTTTATCCATATTTTTTCCAATTTTTCATTTTTACTTTATTGATACAAATTTTACTTTTAATGGTATTACTTTTAATATGCCTTTGTTTCAAGAACATATTCGAGAAATATTGAAATAAATAAAATGTACTTTGATAATTTCTACAGCGTTTTCCTGGTATTATGACAGAAAATACAATTCTGATTCAGAGAAAATAAATATACCAATAAAGTTGGTGTGTGAACTCAACATAAGAGAGATGCTGAATTGCGAAACCCAGGTGTTCCAGTAGAGTTAGTATGATGTCGTTCTATGCTAGTGATACAAACATATAAATATTAAGAGCTCAAATAAAATGATGCATTTGACCCAATAATAAATATATCATGTGAACAATATGCTATGTTAACTCTCCAAAAGGGATGCCGAGTTGACAAACCAAGTCCTATAGTGGCCTCATGTGTTTCAGTAGAGTAAGCAATTTCCTGCCTCTCTCTAGCCAATCCAGACACTATACATATTTTAGTGGAGCTCAAATTTAGTATTGTTTTTGGACTTGATTGCTGAATAATACAATACCAAAAATAAAACAATATTGGCTATCTGGACTCTCGCAGAGTCGCATCAGGTGTTCCAGTAGAATGAGTCTGTCTTGAATCACTAACGACACTTGCAAGAGTACTTATCACTACTAGTCACAATAAGATTATGCGTGACACAGTGCAGTCTGTACCCAGTAAATAAAAATAGTCCAGACTAGCTAAATAAATCTTTTCCTCATCATCCTACAGTCAATACAAGCTATAATAACTGTATCATTAATGCACTGCCATGAGCAAAACCAATAACATAATCTTCATTATAAAGTTAATCACTTTAGTCTTGGTCATCATGACATTACATACTGCTTTCATTATACACACCTTGTTGTCCAGACACATTTTATGTTTGATGTCGGTACTTATTTGACCATTATTAATAAATCTGCTCATGGCCGTAGCATAATGGAGGCAAATGAAACAATGTTCAAACTTTAGAAGTGACCTTTTTCATTATTTTGTATTTTCAATCCACTCAGATCTCTTTTGCCTGATTTTCACATGGATAGCGCTACCTCTTTGCTGCTTACAAGACAGCATGCTCTAACTCCAACGATGAAAAAAACAGTTCAGTTTAGCCTCTTATTTATTAGATTGACAACAACTGTATAACTTAGGCCCTACTCGTTTACAACCAATCTGAAATTGGATTCCGAATCCGTGTCACTCGTTTAAAACGATTTGCCCTGAATCCAAATCCGGATTTCGAAACCGTGAATCTGCCTGCTAGGTGTCATTCATAGGGCACTTATAGTTTTAAATTAGTCTTGCTTTTCGAATCTGTTTCACTCATTTACAACACAAATCTGATGTACCAAACCGGTTTTCAGATTTTTTGTAATGGAGTAGGGCCTAACTGATTAAATTGAACTAAATCAGTATTGATTATTGATCAGTTATAAACTGATTGAATCATTGTCCATTAGTTATAATATAATTGGAACTGCAGTAATTTAACTGTCATATAAATAGACTCTCCGGTAATTTCATGTCATTATACCTCTTTATGTTTTAAACTATAAATAACATTTTAAATTCGTTGTGTAATGATAAAAAACAGGTTTAACGTGCAGTTAATATTGATCATAATAGAACTACATTCAATTCAATTTGTCACTTTGTTTGTAATAAATAGAAAAGAAAACTCCATTAGTTTTAAATCCATTAATGGAACATGGTAGTTGGTGTATTGGGTAATCTCCAACAGAGTTCCATTGTTTCTTGTAATTTCATTTCTTAGCCTGTTGTAGGCTGCTCAAATTATCAACTGATGCTCCCTAAGGCCCAGTTAGAATTGGTAGGTTTAAAAAGGTTAGAGGTCTACTTCACAATGTCAAGCTGTTATGAACTTCCATCTTATACCTTGACTGTAATGGCCACTATTCTTGTATCATGGAATGCAGCAATTTGATTGCATTTTACAACAGCGAATAGAGACAATCAGAGCCCTCAACAGAAAGGCTGTAAACATTATGGCTTTGTGATCACATACTTTTTGTCCAGGCTTGATTGGCTGTATTAGATAGCGTACAATCCAATCAAATCGCTTCATTTACAAACTTTCATGATAGAAGAAAGATGACTATTGCAGTCAAGTTTGTGATAACTATCCTAAATCGTGCTATATCAAATAAAGCATTTTTATTTGTATTTGTAACTTGACATTGTGAAGATGGTATCTAGGTATGTTTTATGGGTTTATGGAATTATATCAATTATAAGCTTATATATTACATCCAATGTTTAATCACCCAATTCATTATATTGTGCATGATATCTCCCTATTAAATGATAACACGGAAATTACTTGGCCTCGTACCATGTCTAAGTATCAGGAAAATAAAAGTTCCTTCCTGGTTATCATGTGAATGAAATGACTGATAGCTAAACGGTTTGGATAATAAATCTGTCATGAGTTTTCCCTCTAGTTATATTAGAACTATAGAAGTTATTGACTGTTAAGATTATAGTTGACACAGCTTACTATGATAATAGTTGACCTATGAACTTTGATATTTACATATTCTCTGTAATCTAATGTTCTTCGGAATCTTTGACCTCTTTTATATGATTGGAAGATGTCAAAAAGTTATTGACAGAAGGAAATTTGATTTAAGTGAGAATTCACAACATAGGCAGAAGTCTTTGAATGGCATTTAGCAATTGAAACGTTGCATTAAACTTTAACCAGTCATTGTTGTTCAACGAAAGCACATATAAAACTAAAAACAAAAGGTTATTTTGAAATGTCAGCAATATACGACCTATTAACATTAAAAACAAGTGCACATATTACAGTATACAGTATAGCAGAATATATGCATTTGTTATTATTGTTAACAGGTTAGGTTATACTGTATGTATAATAATTGGAATATCAAGAAACGTTTAAACATAACATGAGTTCAAATGTACCGAAGACTTTCTAAACCTCAGGCGTGATCTAATTACATAAAACTAAATCAAAATTTCCAACTAGACTTGTTAACAGTATAAAAAGCTTCAATAATGGCCATTAGAGGGAATCAAACATTGATGGAAAGAGCTAGAAATACACACAATGTGAGTTGATGCCAAATCTGTTTCATCTTTAGTTAATGACTTTGATAGAGCAAGTCAAACGTTAAAGAGACACAAACATTGTGTTGGCTTCTTCTATTTATTGTACCTTTAATAGAGAAGAGCAAGGAAAGGACAATAACTGAAAATCTGTACAATTAAAGAACATAACCAGGTATCATGAAAATCTAATGAAAACTGTAGTTTCTATCGTGTTCAAGTGTTCAACCTAAAAGGGACATAAATATTATGTTGGCTTCTTCTATTTATTGTACCTTTAATAGAGAAGAGCAAGAAAGGGCAATAACTCAAATTCTGTTGATTGAAAAACTAAACATCTTACTCACTCAAAACTTTATATGGTGTTCACAAGCTTAAACCATTTTTGGCAATAACAAATAAAAAACTTTGAAATTCAATTTTCTCAGAGATCATATACATGTCTTAACATTACCACTTTAAATCACAATATAACACCAAATTGTAATCTGTATCACATTCAATTGCAGACAGGGCGAGGGCAATATACTTTAACATTCCAATTTGGGAAATATGAAAAGACTTACTTCTTTGGAACTGGTTTCCGAGATCTTTCACCTTGTATTGCGTCAAAGAAAGCAGCATTCCAGAATCTGAGAGACTGCCAGACAGGTTGGTCTCGTAAATAGCTGTAGAGAAAATGTTTATATGTTCCTCCATTAGGATGCTGATCTGAAAAAATAATAAAACTATACGACCAAGAAGTGGAGTGGAAATTTGGCTCCTGAAAGCACTGGCATGGGCATCAGAAACAGCAGATGACAGTCTAAGTATATCAAGTAGATCATATTCATAAGTAATAAACTATGTGGACTCTCAAAATGGTATCTTGATTTGATGAACCATGATACTTGGCAGAATCAAGTGTACTAGAAGGGTAAGCAGCCCTGTCTAAGCTAGTTAGCCGTGTCTTTCTGAAGACTACAAGAGTATCTGTTATTTCAAAAGGTCTTGCTCTGACACAGGGTATATTGAATAGTGGAGCTGAAACTCAAAGAAACAAAATAATATAGGACAAAGGTAGCTTTCTGTAATTTAATCAAAATTTATGTGTATTAAACAGAGTAAACAGTGTAATCTGAGCTCCTTAATCAAAAATCAAAGCTTTTCTGTAAACAAATCTTCCTGACAAAAATCAACTGCAGAAATCTAATCCCTGGTAATATTGCGAATGATAAAAAATTTTCCTTTTAAGTCTTTTTTAATTCTCTCTTATACATGATTGGCACCATTAAAAAAAATATGGTGTCATTAAATCGCGGCCAATGAGAAGATTGCTTTTATACTGCATCATTACCAGATCTATTCCAACCCCACTGAGTTTTATTTTCGCAATACTTTGATGGAATGGGTTAAAGTTAAGTGGTTCAAAGACAATCTCAACCTGCCTCCGGAACTATTTATTGTGGAAGATTTCATGATGGTAATAGAACTCTCTATACAGTGATATCTTCAAGCATCTTAAGACATTAGATGTTAAAAGATAATGATATATATTATAAGAAATTTTCTCTAAAATTTTAATAATGTATAGAAAAGATTTCTTGCAAGGATGTTGGCAATATCCCATTTGAAAAGATTAGTGTCGAAAAAACAATCAAAAAGGATTACAATATAATGTCTCATTCAAAATACAAGATGATTTTCCCATGTCAGTCCCTCTGACCTGCATCACTGAGTAAGAAACCGAAAAATTCCCACATAAGAGAGCAAGGTCAGTCCAACTTAGCGAACGCAGACAGAATTCTTAGATAATGTAATTTTGATATTTATATCACAGTAAATGCTTACCTTGTAAATAGAATGTAAAACACATATTCATCAGAGTTTTGGCGGGAGAATAATCTTCTGCTTCATTACATTCAAATAAGCAGACGGAGAAATACTGCACTAATCTAAAAAATATCTGTTCATCCACCTTCTTACTGTTCACTCTCTGAAATTATATGGTATTATCAAATATTAAAACAGAACTTGAAATATGTTGTCGATAGGTTCCTATATTATAATTGTTTTGGGTTGAACGTATTTTTAAGCAAAATATACAGCTAGTTTTTTCATATTTTCAAAATAACATCTATCCAGATATTAGAGTCAGTGCTAATCAATGCTTATTAACTTTTTCTTGGTAATTATTCTAGTAAGGTATCATTTATGAAAAAGATATCAAACAAAATGCACAATATAACTGTAGGGTATAATAGAAAAAAGAAAAATACAGTCTTTACTGGCATTTGAAGGAAAGCTAAGTAAAACTCTAGCAAGTACTTATTCTTCTTTAGTGCCCTATCAGTAATTTGCTCTCTGTACATTATTACAAAACTCAACTTCAGTATTTTCCAAGTAAAACCAATCATATCTGTACTTGAAGTAGGTCATGGACTATTATTACTAAAGAAGATTGGTAGAATATCAACGTTTCCGAAGAATAATACTTTCCTAAGCAGATTATTTCTGTTCATTAGAAAAAAAAACAGTCAATAAATTTCACGCACTTTACTATAGGAAAGAGACTATTGATAAATAGACGGAAACATTTCTCAAACTACCAGAGTTTTGACATATTTAGAAACAGAAGCTATAAATGGATGAATGAAATATTTTCTACATGAAGCAGTTAAAATCAATGTTCTACCATTAGTTAGAGAAAGGGAAGGGCTTTAACAATAATTGATATATTAGTTAGTCTGAAACACTGGACGTTGGAGTTGGAGTTCGAGAAGCCGGGTCAGCCTCATTTCTGGGGGAGCCATGGCTCTCTTGGCCTCCCTGTAGAAGCTCTGTCAGCCCTGTGTCGGCTTTCACCCCTATTCACATTAATATATATACTCTATTATTTTAGAATTATTTAATTTATAATAAGTATTACTTTATAATTGAATTTCATTACTTTATAAAAATCACGTTGATGTAGCTGAATTTTCACCTCGGCATGTGCTTTCGTAACTTCAATTTTATATTGTTGTTACAACCACTCTTCCCTATCTGATAGTATCACCAAGTGAATCAAATACACAAACCTTTTTTAGCATTGAGTAAAGCAAGACAGTCATGGTGCATCATGGGACAGTGTTTCTGACTATACTATAATTGTTAAAGAGATGATTTATCAACATTAGTACAGAGTTTTGGACTATAATTATTAAAGAGTGATCTATAGAGAATATGACTAGAAAACTAGTTATAATTATTAGTTTTTATCTCTACTCTATATTTACTCTAATGTAGGAGTAATGGAGCCAATAATTTCTAACATGCTCCATAAATTAACTGATAACTCTTCAGAATGAACAAACCTTACAGAAATATATGAATTCAATACAATACAACATTTTTCAAGTTCTGTTTTAATATTTCTTAATCCAATTTATTATAATTTTAACAAAAATTTAGTCCATAACCCTTATCCTTATGCATTGTGCAAGTAAAGGAGCCAATTATTTCTAAAGAGGTCCATAAATTTATTGAATTTCCTCAGAATGAATAGAATGCAGAATCGAAAAAAAAGGCAGGCACCAACAAGAGAGAAAGAAATGTGAAGAAGGTTTCAAAAAGATGTATGTAAATTTGCTTGTGTATTCTATCTTTCCTCAATGTTCTTCCGATCTTTTTTACAGTAATAACCCTTTAGATTAGAACTATGTACAGCTAGAGTAGTATATGCTGATGGATAATAGTCAGTACCCAATGATAGACTGCAACAAATACTCATATCTGTAACTTATTAAGGCTGCCTTATGTATCTGAGGGTAGAGTTTAGGACTACCAATAGATAGCTGAAGTATAATATATGGAGGAGATATCATGTTATCTGAGATGAAATTAGTAATAAGAGTCATAAATACAGAGTAGAATAAGAGCCTATATAATATCAGTGCTGGTATAATATTGATATGACTCATATATCTATAAATCTCATTTCCTCTCCAAACCTTCACCATTTATCAGTTATTTCATTCAGAATCTCCCAGTACTAAAATCTCTATATTAGTATGCTTGGTTGAATATTGACTTTAGACAAGATAGTACTAGACACCCACGCACATGGTCAGGAGATCAGATGTTTCTCTAACAATGAAAGGGAGTCACGAGAGAGTGTATCTAATTTGTCAGATGTGATGCTTCCTATAATAGTGTTCGGATGAAACCAGATCGCCATTATTATAGAAACTTGGCCTTGGGTCACAGAAGACAGATTGTTGGCTGCTCTGTTGGTTTACTTTCCTCAAAAGATTTAGTAGGCACATTCTAAATCAGAAGTCTTATAACTACTAAAGGAGTGAAAGTTAACGTTTTTATTTCACTAAAATATAACAAATATACATATAACAAATATGAAAACATAGCCACTGGCTTCAGAGAGAGAGTTATCTAGCCTTTCATGAAGTTGTATTATGATTTAGTTTCTTTTTTTCTTTCTCAGTAATCATGGACATTGAGTAATGAGCGACTAGTTTCCCTGCAGAAACTTTGGATCAAAAATAACTCCTTGAATTCCACTAAATGGCGTCTGACAATTAACTGTGTGACAATGTCAGTCCAACATTGCAATTAATTGACATTACACAGAAAGTGTTGACATGGTCCACTGGGGACTGTATTAATAGAATGATGGAATACTGGTAGTAAATGGTTCTGACAGTGACAAAGTTTTCAATCAGTCCTATTAACACATAACATGGTTAATGGTATTGATAAACAGAAATATAATGTGTCAATTTTGTTTCAGCACCTTATTGTACCTAATTCTCCTTATGGATGGAGTTGGTGGTCTTGTCTGGCTAATATTTATTTTATTAACTTATAACAAGATACTGGTGTTAACTATCAATTATTACACCATTCTAATAAACAGAACAACAAGCTACTAATTTTGTTTCAGAACCTTACTGAGCCTAATTATCTTTCAGGACGGGGTTGGTGGTCTTATCTAGCATATAACAAGGTAATGGTGTAAAATATCTATCAGTTATTACACTGCTGACAAACAGGAATTTGAGGTGTCATTTTAATTTAGCATCTTATTTGGCAAGATTTGTGGTTCCATATCTCTTGGACATTTTATCCCATGATGGTATTCGATGTACCAAAACTTACTGTATGTTTGAATGTATAATGTGCAGTTTGGCCATGATAGGGTTTGCCAAACTAGAGGTAGGTAAAGATAGTGACTTTTTGAAATATTCTTTAAAAGATTCATGACATTTACTATTTGAAATGTGGCTCATATTTTGAAAATACCACACGATAACGTTCCAATTAACTTTTGACATTTACTCTCTATTATCATTTCTTACCAATCAATGTTTCTTTTTCAAATAACCTGATAATATCTGAATGAATATTTAATGTCTATTTCTATCTCTAGTTTATCTCTTTAGTCAATCACAAATATTTAATAAGAAAAAAATATCTTGTCTTTTTCAAAGATTAATACTGTTCAATACATTTTACAGATACCTTAATGAGATTGTTGAATTACAGAAGGATAAATTAAGGAAAACTTCATTGCTAAAGAAACTTTACATCCTCAAAATAGGCTTCCATATTGAGATACAAAATGTTGCATTTCTTGTTACAGTTTCATACTTTAGAAACTTAACTTAAACAAAGATTTTAAGAAATGCAGTCATCTCATCAAGAATTTAAAATTGATTTTGTGATTGGCCAATTAGATAACTACTACACTAAAATCATTGAGAGCTAAGATTTTTGTGAAATAAGCCCCTAGCTCTTATTTGTGCCGTAACAGCGCATGAGGTTGGATGTGCTTACTACAATGCTTACTCGAAAAAGAGCAGGCTAATGCCGCTGTCCTGGCAAAATTTCCCTCATCGTACCCTGAATGGCGTTGCCCGTCTTCATTAGCCCACATGGTGCAGAAAAGTAGGACGTAAAACTCCATTCATTTCATTTCATTTACAATGCTTACTTTCTTAGTTTCCCTTTGTGATTTTAATCCTCAAAAGCAATTTGTTTTCACATTATCTCGAAGTCTAATATCTTATCAGACAAATTATTCTCTTCAAAATATTTCATAAGAATAAATAAAATAAAAAAAACTTTCGAGACATTTTTAATCTAAATGTGGAACCTCTTGGCATTTACTTTGTTCCATTTACAATAAATACAAGTTTAAGATTTCTTATCTCTGTACAGAATTTTGTATTGGCAGGTGCCCTTTATGTTCTCATAGAAACCAACAGCCTTCATTTATTCTTATCTATCTCATCTTGTACATGTCAGCTAATGACAGACTTACCAGAGATGAGAGGTGAAATGGAAAGAAATCTTTCTTCCAGAAGGAAAACAACTTGATAAAGAGGTCAGAGAATGTATGCAGCTGACATATTTGTACAGAGATTAAGATTTTGAACCAGAATTTCTTGGAAATGGATTAAATGCCAGACAACCTGCAACACCATTCATCTAAAACGGATGACCATTTTTTTGTGGTCAAAATTGCTAGGTTGTGGACAAATCTCACATTTGCAAAATCACTAGCCATGCGACTTCGACTTCAGCAACTTTCATAAAACAACACACTAGCCATTCACAAACACACTAACTCATAGTCAGGAAATAAGCATTTATACAGAGAGCAAAAGAAAAAGCATCGATAAACTATGCAGCTACCATGATCTTGATGGTGCCAGATTTCATCCCCTCAGAGAACAGAAAACATTTTAACTCCATCTTAACTGTCTGTAAATCATCAACAATCAATGTAAGATATTCTTCTTAATAATAAAATATTTATACCTAGTCTTGACATCTAACATAGTCTTATACTATAAAATACAGACTGAGAAAGTTAGATGATTACTCTTGGGATATGGCAACAAGATCAACAGCTCAGTTGTTAGCTGTATGGATAGTTAGTTATCTGTTGTTGTCAGGTGCTTTATGATTTAACTCCATTACGGCACAGAAATATTATAAATAAACCAAGTACTAACAATCCAAACCACAGAACTAAACCCATAATCCAAACAACATATTGGCGAAACATTGGTAGCATCTAATATGGGCTTTTGACATAAGGAAGTATATCAATCATGAATTAGTGAAAAGTGGTATCAGGTGTCTAGAAGAGACTATTTGAGACCATAGATGTGTTTTTGAAAATTGATATCATGTTGGCTTTTAATTCATCCTAAAAAAAACATCACAAGCTTAACCAATTTTAAGTCCTTTGGGTCAAATGAATAGCTCTGAATTTTTAAGTCCAATGATACATCTTTCATACACTTCAAGTATTATTGAACCCTAGATTGAGAAATAAAGGTCCTTGATCAGCATGAATTCTGCCAATACTGGTATTTAAATCAATTGAAATTCTTCTGATCAAGAACTTCATTGGCTTTCAGGACATTTAGCAAAAGATGAACATACAAATCAAAATTAAACCTAGGGCAGGGTAACTCAACTCCTGTTTGAGAACTGAGGTCTCTGATTATCAGAAACATGATTAAAACTGGAATTTAAAACAATTGAATCATTTCCTGTTAATATCTTAATGTGGTTTTGGGATGTACCTTGTTACAAACCCTGGGGGTGGAGTTTGAGCTGTTGGAGAACTGAGGTCTCTGATTAGCAGGAAGACTACCAATACTGGTATTTAAATAACCGGCACCGACTGATGCTATAAATAGATTCTCTCCATCAATAAATAGGTTGAAGGCGTAAGAGAATTGATTTTTCGATTGAAAACTCCCAGAGAATGATTTACAATGAAATAATACCCGACCAAAACTAGCTTCAGTCTTATTCTTAATGTAAATCAATATTCTGAATAGAATCCTTCAATTTTCACCCAGGATGGGTGGCTAGAACATGACTAATACTGCTTTAGATTGCGCACATAGGCCACAGCTATATCAGAGTTCTTGCGTAGGTTGAGAGCAGGGTTGTAATTGACAATCATGTCTAGCTTAACCCCTAAAAATTACTGTAAATCAATATTTTGACAAGATTCTTTTTATATTCGCTGAGTATGGGTTGCTAGAACAGGGCTAACACTGTCTCTGATTGTACAGAATATTCTCTCAGTTTCACAGCTAAATGTCCATTTGGTTACATTAGCCGGTCATGTCTGTCTAAGCCCTCTATAAATTCTATATTTCAGAGTCTTCCTCACTGTAGATAAATATTTCAACAAGATTGTTTCAATATTTGCTGAGTGTGGTGGCTAGAGAATGACTAATACTTTTTCTGATACAGAATATTATCTCTCTTATAGCTGAATGTCCATTTGGCTGTGTTAGCTAAGCATGTCAGATCTAGCTTAAAATCGCTGGGATATTGCCGGAAGATATTATAAAGTTAGTCTTGCTAAGTTTTAAGAATAACTGTCTCTGACATTGCTGGGAGCTATTATGAAGACTGTCTTGTAAATCTATAATAGTAGGTTACTCAGGATGGATTTAGTGCCATCAAGATTTGATTAAATTACCACCAGTTAGTCTTGGTTTCAGAGGATATTGACAGTTTGTCTGATCTAATCAGACGTGTCTAGCTGAAGTCTGTCGTTTCCACTTCTATCACTTTTTATATGGCCTTCATGGTTTCAATTCCTTTAAATGATAGTCTAGCAGAGGGGGTTGGGGGACATGTAATGTTCATTTATAAGATTACCAGAAAAATTCTTACATTGTCTCTGTGGTTGGAATTCCTTTAAGCTTATGGACAGGTTGGTAGTCATGTCTAGTTGATGCCTGTCTCCTGGTTGCTACTGGTATCATAGGGAACAAATGTGGTGTTACCATGCATTGATAAAGTCTCACCTAAAAATGCTGATTTATATGACAGTGCACCAGTTATTTTTTTTGTGAAAATTAGAAGTTGGTAGAGTCATTAGTAAAGATGTCTTTTAGAGGATGGCAGATAAGAGGTGGAGAGATATATTCAAAAGTTAATAATCAGAGTCATAGAGTTCCGTCTTGGTCCTTTAACTGAGTTGGATGGTCATTAGCATCAGTCCAACCTATGTGTTGATCATATTGTTTAGAGATAACTTACCTGTGAATTCACGTATCTAGCAAACCATAATCTTCCTGGGGAATACTGTAATAGACAAATATGACATTTAATTAACCTGTCACTTTCCAGTACAGTATCATAAACAAACAAGATTGTTGCTACCTTATATCAAGCTATTACGTCATGCTTATAACTTGACTGCAGAGCCAACTTTCTTGTATCACAGAAGTTAGTTAATGAAGAAATTAAATTGGACTGTATGCTACCAAATACAGCTAATCAGAGGCCTGGACAGAAAGTCTGTGAACACAAAGCCACAATGTTTACAGCCTTTCTTTCAAGAGATCTGTGTGGCTGTATTCACTGGCACATAATCCAATCATTCTGTGATACATAAATAGTGGCTATTGCAGTCAAGGTATAAGTATGAAGTTTATAATAGCTTGATATTGTGAAGATGGTTGCTAAGGAATTAAAGTTCTACTGAGATCAAATCGCCAGACTCTTCAAACTGAAAACTTTTAATTCTAAAAAGCTTGTGACATTTCCTTAAACTGTTAAATTTCATTATACCGTCATTATTACTTAATTTTAACATTTCAAATAAACACATGCGTTAACAGTTTCACTCTTTTTTCATCTACTAGTTTCAATTTCAACATTTCTAGATAGATTTTCCCGCATTGGATTTACTTCTTCATCTTTTACTTTTCTTTCTTGACAAATTTTGCCTATTTTTGGCTTCAATAACTAAATATTTTTCCTCCGTTTTATTTACCAACCTCTATCAAACCTATTCTTTTAATTTCTTTCCTGGCATTTTTTTTAAAACATTTCAACATAGATGTCATAACATTTTAGTTTAAAATAGTAAATTGAAGGAGACATCTCAGACATTTTCTAAAAATTAATCTCATTTGGCTGTCAATTATTGAATAAAATTGGTTATTTATGTCAAAATGGTTGCAGGAGGTAGTTTGAGATAATTTGTCAGAATGGGTAAACGTGTAGGATTATTTGTTATATCATTTATTATCATTTCTCATCATTTATCACAACTGACAACATAAATACTGTCTAATAAGAGTCATTAACTTATAACTATAATAATTCATATTATATATTATAATAGTCTTATATTAATATTATATATATATATAGTCTGCCCCTATTTGTACCCCGGTTTGATGAAGCAGTCTACTTACAATATTAAAACAATGCTTACCTGGCACAATTCTCCAAATTTAGCTTTTTCTGTTTGTGTGACATCATCACTGGAAAAAAAGCAATAAATAACATTAATTATTCATCTAGAGCCATTCTGGAAAATCAATGATTCATAGAATATACGGAAATTAAAAAGAGAAAAAAATAATCCACACTTTCAAATCTTGGATTATTTTTGATTAAATGCAATCAGCCGGAAAACCACATGTTCACAGTCTTAAGGGAGCAAACCAGATATAAGCTGAAAAAACACATGTTCTTAGGTTTAAAGGTACAAACCAGATATCAACTGGAAAACCACATGTTCATATTCTTAAAGGAGCAAACCCAGATATCACCTAGTAATTGCAGGTCATAATCTTAAATGAGCAAACCAAGATATTAACTGAAAACCACATGTTCTTAATCTTAAAGGAGCAAACATAGATATCAACTGGAAAAACACATGTTCTTAGGTTTAAAGGAGCAAACATAGATATCAACTGGAAAACCACATGCTCATATTCTTATAGGACCAAACTCAAATATCAGCTGATAAACCACATTCTAAATCTTAAAGGAGCAAATCCAGATACCAACTAGAAAACCACATATTTTGTGAATGATACAAGCCAAAGCTGTTGATTTGGCTGCATTTTCAGGACATGACCAGCTATCAGCTCAAATGCTTGGTAACACATTTTTCTCTCTGATATAGCTATGTGATAAATACAATCATAAACCCTAATGATGTGTGTTGAAATATGGGGGCATTAAACACCCTAAAATGAGTGAAAGACAGATCTTGGTGGATTGTGTTAAAGGGGGTATTGGATTTTATAGAAGTACTAATAGAGGTTGTTTGAGGTAATCTGAATACATTGTATCTAAGTGGTCAAAATGGTCTTGTTCTTGAATGTTCCAAAGAGCTACAGCCAGACTTAACTGAGAAATGCTGCTTTTTCAACACCCCAAGTGTTCAAGTGATAACATAGTACATAGTCATGCTAGCTCTCATCGTCTTCTCACCAAGATTGGTCATAAATGTGTCCATAAAAAAGTCACAAAAAGCATTATGATATCCAATCATTTGGGGTTTGAACCATACATGACTGGCAAATAAGCTGAATCAACAACCATGATGGTTTACAGATTGACATAGACAGTAATGGCAGGTTAAAATGAGAATTAAGATAAAAATAGAGTTTCCACATGAGTGGGCTCATTACCATATAATGTGGATAATGGAATTGAGAAACATCAGACTTCAGAGATTAATATGATAAAAAAATGATTTTAGATTTAAGTACAGAATGCGATAAAGATAAACTGATATAACAGGCTGGAATGGAGGAAGCACATTTACATCTAGTTGGACAGATATCACTCTACTAAGTTCCTCAGACCTGGTTAATGAATGTGATTTTGCTAACCACAGGACCAGACATCTAATGTAGCTTTTTTCATTCCAAGTTCATTCAGATCAGTTGTTGGTTGCTAGTTTTTAAGAATTTTCATCATGACAAAAGTTAGTATCTTTACAAAGCTATCAAGATATTCCTATGTCCTTATGCCCTACAAGGAATTTAATATGTTTATCACTGGTGAGGAACCAGGTAAGGCCATTTTTGTTGGCTTCTTTACATCAAAATATTCTATATAAAAAAAAGGGTAAAATGTGGCACAGTTGAAAGCAAATCAATGATTGTCAACTATGAGCTATGCACCATTACCTTAATGGTCAATCATTACCATAATGAAACTTACTTTACAAATTTGATCTCACTTTTGGAGAGTTCACATAGTTGAAGATGCCTTATTTCTCAGTATTGTTCATCTTCATTGGGTCTACCATGAGCAGTAAAGTAGGAAGTAAAACTCTAATTGGACATCAAACAAAGGTTAATTTGGACTGCCAATTGGCATGGTCCAACCTGAGACACTCTTCCATGACATGTGGGTCAGTTGTGCCATTGAACTGTTTTGGATCAGTTCCAGAATTTGTGGAAACCATTCCGTCAACTTTTTCTATTGGAATGAAAATTTGAATAGAGATTAGAAAAGAGAGGAAGTTCTATAGACATTATTAAACACTGGCTTGGTAAATCAATGGTTATAAGGAAATAACAAATACATCTAGGTTAGAATTACAGCCTTCTGTAAACTAGAGATAAATTCAATGGAAATTAACTGCACTCAATGTCACCCAATCTAAATGCTTTTTGCTTCACTTTAAGAGATGTCAATGAAGTAAGAATGTTTTTCTTGTGTGTCTCAAAAAATGAAATGAATGGAGTTTTACGTCCTAGTTTTCTGTAGCATGTGGGCTAATGAAGACGAGCTACACCATGCAGGGTGCAATGAGGGAAATTTATCAGCCCTCACGACCTGCATCACTGACAGGGGGAAACCAGGTTGAAAAATCTGACAACCTCTGCCAGGTAGTAACAGAGCCACCATGGCCAAAATCTTAAACAAAGGTGTTGTAATATCAAAAATGAACTTGAGGACATTTCAAACCAAACAGAACTGAAATCAAATACCTGACTGATAAACACAGAAAAATATCAGTATCTAACTAAAATATGGCAGCAATCTACATGCACTTAGCATTATTGTAATTACAGAATGGCTTAGTTCTGAAAATAATTCCAACAGACTCCAAGAGGACATAAATGGAGATTTAAAAAGAAATTAGAATGACATGGCAGGAAGTACATTGTCTGGTAATTAGGTATGTGATGGGCTTTAGAATCAGCTAAGGAGATAGTTCAGTCAGTGACAAGCTGCATAATATTCAGATGTCTGCAATTCACAGAATACACTGTACACAGAAATTAGTTGGCTCTATCTTTCAGAGTAATGACCTCCAGTCAATACAAGATGGCTGCAATCAGACGAAATCAGAAATCAATGGTTCACTTGTTTATTCTAGATTCTATAGTACATATTGATCAGTTGATAGGTATTTAGTACAGGCACTTCCTCTGCTCTGTTATTTTTACACCATCTTTATTTAAACATCAAAAGCCTTGTTCTTGAAAATGATGATTTTAGTGTTCTAGCCAGCAGGGCTCTATTTGCCTGATGATATGACTGGCAGGGCAGCTCAAATGACAGTCATCTGATTGGTCATTCACAACAATTATTTTAAATTAAGTTTATTTTCTAATCTGAATATTGTATTTCTTAAAATGTGTATTTTATCTCACTTAATTTTTCAGGAATTTGTCGGTTGAAAACTAAAACATTGTTACATGTTCAAAGTTTTGTTAGCAGCACACATTTCCATCAAGCTTCAGCTATCTAAAAAGAAGACATAGACTGATTGTGTCCTGAATTGTTTACGATTTAACCCTACATTCCTTTGCTTTCGTAGCATAACTTAACTGCAATGTTACAACCTAAAATTCTTATATTGATACAAAGCTAGTAATATTCAAATTAAGAGTTATTCTGTTATTGATTAACTATCAAGTATTACATGTTTTCTTTGACAGACAGAATCTTCCATCGGCCATGAAAAAGGAAATTACGAAGACCACAACCTTACTATTCTATCAGTCTTAAATTTCTTCTTTTTCCCAATTTTGTTTCTTAATTTATTGATTTGCTTCTCTATGATTATAATATCAATTTTGCTTGGAAATAGATATTTCTTTCAACTGTTTTAGACTTCTAATAAATTTTGTTTTGTTCTACAATTGCTAAAACGAAAATAATATTACTTGATACATACTTTGTTTTGTTCTACAATTGCTAAAACGAAAATAATATTACTTGATACATACTGCAAGGTGTTCAGGATAGGATAGGCCAAGATTTGTTATGAGAACTATCTGTAGTTATTCTTAATATCAATGAAGATTCTCTGAGATTTTTGTTTTGTTATCCATCAAAGAATAAATATTAGTTGAAGTTTTGTTATCCATCAAAGATTAGATGAAGTTTTGTTATCCAAAAATTAGATGAAGTTTTGTTATCCATCAAAGATTAGATGAAGTTTTGTTATCCATCATAGATTAGACAAATTTTTGTTATCCATCAAAGATTAGATGAAGTTTTGTTATTCATCAAAGATTAATTGAAGTTTTGTTATCCATCATAGATTAGAAAAATTTTTGTTATCCATCAAAGATTATATGAAGTTTTGTTATCCATCAAAGATTATATGAAGTTTTGTTATCCATCAAAGATCAGATGAAGTTTTGTTATCCATCAAAGATTATATGAAGTTTTGTTATCCATCAAAGATCAGATGAAGTTTTGTTATCCAAAGATTATTTGAAGTTTCGTTATCCAAAGATTAGATGAAGTTTTGTTATCCAAAGATTATTTGAAGTTTTGTTATCCAAAGATTATTTGAAGTTTTGTTAAAGATTATTTGAAGTTTTGTTATCCATCAAAGACTAGATGCAGTTATTGTTATGCATAAGGACTATGAAGTTTATCTGAAACGATTGTTTTTCATAATTTAGTTCTAGGCCTTTCTTTAATCATTGAGAAGAAAATATCAAACAGAAACATGAAATGGTTGAATTCAAATCAAGATTTTATGAAGTGTTGACAAGATGCAGATGTTCCTCTGAAGACATGGCATCAGGTGTCCTTAACACAAGGAAGTTGTTTGCCATTTGTATCTTGGGAACAAATAACAAAGGTAATATCAACCTGTAAGAACTGAGCTCACAATAGGTCCAATCTTTTCAAATTCCCTCAGGGATCCATCATGTTGTTCAATCAATCTCAGTACTAAAATACGGAAGAAAAGACGTGGGTAGTAAAAATACTGTAGTAGGATTGAGATTAATTAATTAAGCAAATTAAATATACTCAACTCAATAATCATACATGCCTACGGTTGTTGGAGAAATTCTCTCAGATCAATAGGCTTACAGAATATGAAGAGTCAACTGCAGAAGACAAAAAAATGGCTTTTTCTGAAATATTATGCACATTAATACCATTTATAAAGCCTCAACATAATAACTTATGGTCACTTTTCCAGGGTACAGAACTGGAGGACTGTAAACATGGTATTTTTGTACAAATGTCAATGGGTATAATTTGTGATTATCTCATAGATCATGGCTATAGAGGTGAATCGAAACTGGCAATGATACTTTACCGATTATCTCCCCTTGGAGAGTGTCTGAATGACTACTGCTATACAAGAGTGTCTGAAGGTCAAACACAAGTGAATTCCAGACGCCTACTTGAACAACATACAATTACCTTGATGGAAATAAACCAGGCTTCCGTCAAAGTGATCAACAACCTACACTGACTGCAATTGGTGACCTTCATAACCCAAGGTCAAAGGTTATACATTTCCTTTTTAAAGCAAACCACTGCAAATGTCTACTAGCCTTTAGTTTAAGATTATCTAACCAAACCAAACCAAACCAACGACTACCATTCGACTAGCAATCAACAAGAATTACCATGATCACAATGAGTTTGGAAATATAAAGAAGACTATGTCATTCGAATCATTCAGATCTTATGAATTATCAACTATCAACAACAGTGCAGATGTTCAACTGAACCAATTCAACCACCAACTACTACGACTACTAACATCTACCTAGTTTGCCCACCAACCATCTGCCTATAGTCATTATTGGAATATCTGTCAACTGAATCAATAGTTATGATAGAGACATTAATTGTTTATTAGAAATCAGCACACTAATTAGCATAGCATGTCTAACGAGAATACTATCCCTGACAAAAATCTATCCCAACCTTGTTAATATGGAATAATTAATCCAGCTTAGTTATAGTAATAATATATTTACGATACCCTGGATGATATCTGGTACAAAACATAGCCTTGACGATGTATCTTACTGTAAGCCAACTAGACAATGTATTTTTGTGTCTGCTCAATCATTTCTTGATGCACAAACAAATTTTAATATAGCAAGAAAACCTTTCAATAATCCTCTTAATTGTGTTATACATATCAAATGCATATCAGCAAACTTACAAAGTATAAATGAATCTAGCTTATATACTCTTCAATGTGCTAATCAGGCCTGTAGCTAGAGGGGGCAAAGGGGCTCTGTGGTCCCCCTAAAAAATTCTGACAATTGACCAATTTCATTACTGCAAGTAAACACCATACACCATAGCCCCTCCAGATATATTACTTGCTCCTCCGAACAATCAAGGCCTGGTTGCTGATATAGACAAGCATGCCATGGTATGTAGCGCCTGAAAGGACCTTAATTTATTGTCTCTTCTGAGCACCTCAACCCTTTTTCCATGTAAACACTCCATATTTTAATCTTTTGTTTACGCCATTTCAGAAATAAACTAGGTAAGCTTACTGTGTTCTTTTTTCTGTTTTCAAGCAGACTTTAATATTTTTTTTGTTCTCAGCCATAATTCAATCAAGTGTAATTTCATGTCTGCCCCAGACAAAAGTGTAAAATTGTCTTTTGTCTGTATAGAATGTCACGTACAAAGAGAACAACATATTTCAGACTGATAATTACAATTAATTTAAAAAAAACTTTCCTCAGAACAACTGGTGTTAAAATGTCTGGGAATTTTTTTCTTAAACCCAAATTAAAACTGGTATCATTCCTTAATTGTCCAAGATATTCTTTTACCACATTAATTATTAAAAACAACTAAAAGCAATATGATTAAACATAAATATTGACTTGCGTGATCAAGGAAATTGTGTAATATTGATTTCAACACTCTTACGAACTGCGCTACAGACGGTCCTCAAAAGTTTGCCATGTAACACTTAAAATCTGATATTTTTTCACCTACCTTGTATTGAAGACTTTATCCACGAAAGATTTCATAAATTCCATGCATTCGAGAGTCACTTCATCTGGTTGGGAATCGATGCTGTAGTTGGAGCTCCAGGATTTATCTGATCCGAGAGATCCTGAGCGATGTACTGGGACTCCTCCATATTCAGCATCTGAAGAATCAATACTTGTGTTGGTGTACAATCTGTTGCTTTCATTAGAGTCAATACTGCTTTGACTTGGATGAGGAGAAGTCTTTTTTCGTCGATTTTCTTTCCGATCTTCTGATTGATCAAACGACATTAGATCTCCGGAAATAGGTTCACTTGGTATGTCAGTAATATCTGGAGGAACATAATTATCAAATAACATTTCATCAACAGTGCTGGATCGACGTCCAGTTTTCAATTTGGGTGCACGCTTACCATCACTACGCTCGTTCGGTTTATCAGATTCATTCGAGGAAGAAGACAAATTGTTTTGGCGTCTGGTGTATCTATCTTTTTGTCTCTGTGCAGAATTATCCCGGCTGTCTGCACTATTGCCACCGGTGGGACCAACCCTACGCGAAGATTCTCTGCTGTGTCTAGCCTCAGCAGAATCGGAGCTTCTTCCTACAGGAGCTTCCCTCTTGTTATAAAGAGGTTCATCAAAGCTGACATTCATGCCGTTAACAGTGATAGGATCCTCCATGGATCCTCGGTCAGCGCTTTCGCGTCTTCCTACAGACTCTGACATGCTTCTAGGGGGAAGATGACGTTTTTGAAAACATTTTTCAGAGGGTCTCCTAGTCGGAGGTGGGGGTCTGGGAGGTGGTGGGGTGTTAACCGAATTAGTACGCACAGGTGGTGATTTATGAGCGGTAGGAGACTGAGTGCATTGAGAGGGTATGGGTGGTGAATTCACAGGACTCGTGTTTCCACTACTAGCGCTACTGCTCCCTCCACTTTTCATGCTAAATGTCGTCTCAATTTTATTTGAAATATCACTAAATATTCCATTTTTCTTTGACATCACGGAATTAAAAAATTTAGATGTTCCTTCCGAAAGACTAGACGAGAGTGACTTGCCTTCATCGTCACTACTGCGACTCGAACGACGATTTCCATATCCGTATTCCATAATTCTTATTAGAAAGTCACTAAACAAACAACTATATCACGTTTAATCATAAAGTTAACTTGGAGAGAAACCATAGAAATCCTAGTCAGAAACCAGTCAATTTGAGAAATGGGAATCAAAGATGCTTTGCTTCGTAATTATTCTAATTAGGAACTCAATTGTGGAATCACGTAGATTGTAAATGCCATCTCACACATGGAGTGAAGGCAATGATTAACAAATAGCCAAGTTTAACACTCGAGAGACTAGTGTGAAAAAAACAATGTTATATATAACGTGTAGATGCTACACTCCAAGAGTTCTAAATCAATATTTACAACCTAGACTTTCCAAATCAATTATTCCATGTAATTTCAAATTAATCACTTCCTAGATTCTAAAATAGTAAAATATCCCCCAAAATAACAAGCACAAGGTAAAAATATTTACAGAATAAAACTCACAGTGGTATGTCTGAGCTCCTTACATGTAGCAGAATGATTGAAATTCCAATAGTTTTAGACCAGAGCTGTAGATATTAACCGATAGCTCAGACTTCAATCAATAATTCCCTCGTGTTGACCCTCTTCAGGTTGGTATATCAATACTCTAGTTTCTCTACTGCCAGACACACTGCTGAAAATATACCATACATAATGTTCTGTCAGACATAATTAGAGTTAATTAATCATCATTAACATAAGCTCGTTACATCTTTTAATCATTCTTTGATGAACTTGAGCCATGTCTAAAAAATATCAATCAAAATAAGTGAGCAATATAAATATTGTCACACTTGTTCATTTAATTTGCTTATTTTGCTGATACAGTTAAGTTCAAATAGTGGAATTTAAGGGGGTCGTAAAGTGGTTTTCTCCTTATTCTTATGTTTATCAGGGCCATTTATGGCTTCTGTTTGCATAATTCCATCTGTCTGATGTCTGTGCTTCCTATTTGGCAACCTTACAAAACCAAGAAAGTCCCACATGGCAGACAATTACTTCATATATTACAATTATTAATATATCTATTAATACTTACACTTTGTAACTCTAGTTTCCTTCTAAAGCTCACTAATTTTATTAACAATCTCAACAACACCAATACTGGAAAATATTCAGGTTTTGTTTTGATATTATAAGAGGTTTTCTAAACTTTTTCATATGTGTATGAGGGACAACATTTTAATTGTCATTTTTTAACGCCTCTTGCAATTCCATTAAAACTAAGTATTTTATGACATCACTTTCTCAAAGACTCATTAGAATGATGTTATTAGCAGTTTTTGGAATATTGATGTCATTTAAGGTAAAAAAAAGAGCATAAAAGGTACAAATGGATGCCATCATTGTCTCCTATACACTTAAAATGTTTAGAAAACCTTTCAATTAAACACTGAAACCGGCAAAACAGAATATAACTAAACGCTATGTATGTCCCTCCAAACACGTACAAGTCTCTGTAAATAAACAGATGAAGGATATAAACAATAAAAATAATGAATAATAAAAATAAGCTTAAACCTCATTATCTACGAGAGAATAGAATATCAATATTTACATTGTCAACAGATGTTCTAATTGAATCACATTGTATTAACTATACCATAATCAAATATACTGTAAAGTGAGAAAAAGGGTATTGAATATTTTTTGTGGGATACTTTACATATTCCAGATCTAAAGGAGGTTAAGACACTTGACTGACAGCTAGCATTGGTATGATTTGGATTGTTCCCTGCTAGGTAATAAAGTGTTGTGGGTTGGAATCCTCCTATAGGTAAATGATTCCAAAAGTGGCTTGTTGTCAGCTTTCAAACCTATCCACCAAGTATATATTTAATTCATTTATTGATTAGTAATCAAGATGGTAAACAAAATAAATAATTGATACAGCTATAATCATTTTTATTCTTCCATTAAGCAACTTATATGTTATTGATATACAACCCAAGTCATCCCCCTCCTCTGGTCATATGAAATGTGATGGGAGTTTTACATCCTACACGAATACAGGAATCACCATGCAGTATGCAGTGAGGGAAATTTTGCCATGACAATGGCACTGGCCTTTTCTTTTTGGATTTCTAATGTTTTGACTAATGCCCTTATTATAGAAGCCCTAACCCACTAGCAAGCATGCAAGTACTTCACTTCTACATCCACCAGGGCCTCCCTCCCCATGTTTAAGATTTTAACCCATATTTAAATTCACAATCTAAATCAGTTTTAAAAATTTTATTGGTGTTTTGAGTATATTTGGATATTCAAATTGAAAATGAATGATATTCTCTTTTCTTACTGATTTCCAAATGACTTATTCAATATTGTGTGTGACTTTGGCTGTGCAGCTTTATTTTGCCACTGTGGTAAATAACAGCTGGCTACTTAGATTGAATATTTGATCAAAAATGTTTTCAGTTCCAGGCGAATTGAGAATGTTAGGAATAAACTTCCCGGCTATGTTTTAACTTTTAGTATTATCACTACTTCAAGTCTAGCTTAGGATTAAATGCCTACTGAAGTAAAAATGAAAGTAGAGAATCAGGCCAGTCTATTTTCCAAAGATGGGGTGAAAGGGAAGAAGCATAATTATTGACAATGTATATTTAAGCCTGTGAAATTTGGCGACATGGACGAAGAAAAAAATAAGTAAAGTTCATTAAATAGTAATCTCAAGGAAATTTTTATGTTGAAATAGCTAAGATGATATCTGAAATATCTTTGGACTAAAACGTCAAATCTCAATAACCCCTTCATACAAATAGAATAATCCAACCTCGAAATATATCGCATCTTGCGAGAAACATGGCGGCCCCCATCTATAGGAAAAATATATGAATTTAAAGATAACATAATCTGCTTAAACTACTAGAAATGGACTAACTGAAGTAATCATTTATTTCGTAAGACATACAGTTATGTATTCTTCTGTGATTGTAGACCTGTCAGATATCAGTGTATACTTACAATGAGTTACAAGCCTATGCGAACACCCATGAAACCAAAACAAATTGAAAGTAGAAAACTGACCGTCTCACTACTAAATACAAACACTACTCTGATATTTTTGTAACACAGCAACAACAAAATTTTGAGGACACATATTATTACCTTTTTGCATCCAAAGTCAGTTTCACATCGATTGCTTGACGGGGCGAAAGTGCAACTTCAGTGACCCCTTTTTTTGTTAATTCTGAGCCTTTTCCTATCTTGCATTCTTGGCAAGTATAGATATGAAATGAAATTCACAATATCTTTATATTTCAGGATAGTGTAAATGAATCAAATAACCAAAGAGACATGACTGTGCCATACATTTTCTTGGATTCCATTAAAAACAATAGAATAGTCAGATTTTTCTTCAGTCTTCTTGCGTTATTTCTATATTGTGAATATTTTCACTATTACGTGGTATTACTACAGTGCACTTGGCCTCAATTAGACCCGTCTGTGGAAAAACCTGATAAACCATTGAAAGTAATGTTGTTAGGGGATACCCATTTATTAGGATTTAGAAATGGTCACTGGTGGGATAAATTAAGAAGGTAAATATTCAGGATGTTTTGTGATGTCACTATTCCACAGGTTCTTAAGTATCTCTGGTTTTTGTGTACGTGAAACACGTCAGCTTAGTTTAGGTAGAATTGTGATAACCACACACATGTGCGGTAAATTGGAATGGTGCAAATCGATGCTTTCAGTGTCCCATATACAAAAAAAAGGTTTAGAAAACGCTGAAACAATTCCTTTCAGTCTAACAGGTATCAGATTTATGTTCCATCCACAAAGTTAAAGCAAATGTTTGTGCTGAATGTTAAAAAGTAAAATGCATTTTTATTTGAGCTCTCATCTAATCCTCATATCTTTTCAGAGAATGGCAGATGCAGAGAGCATTCCAAACCACTATGTCGTTACATAAACCTGACATGGTTTTTGTTCTGGGTAAGATAACTATTTATGGCCTTTCGGCATACAATTTTTCCATTTTAGAAATGTGATTTATTTGTTCAGATTAATATTACCTCAGACAATTTGAAACAACGGATCAGTGTTGAGAACTTGACCCTTCTTATCCTGCTCTGCTTTCACCAGAGCATTTATATAGTTTTGTCAACTGAAACACAATCTCAATAGGTGAATCACCGCATGGCAAAACAGTAGACAGCTAAACACAAGTTTGGTCAGTGACCTTCTACTGGATGCCTGTACTTTCACATTTCTGTTCAATAGAGAAAGAATTGCTTGAAAGCCCTTTCCCACACGCCCCCCCTCCCCCATGGACAGTTCCACCTCACCCTCACCTACAGTAATTATTCCCAGAAACATCAATGGCTTTGGTGTTGGGTGTTATAGAAGATACTCTCCTACAGAAGCACTGGCCAAGGTCACAACAAGAGAACATACTTCGTTTACATCGATTATCGCTTTGAGTAATAAAGATTAAATTGAAATGGTACTGTAAATGTTCTAATTTAGTTAAATGGTTGTTTTGTAGGTGATTTATTAGATGAGGGGAAGTGGTGTCTGGAATCAGAATTTAGATACCATGTGGAAAGATTTTATAAAATGTTCAGTGTACACAGTAAGACAGAACTACATCTAGTAGCTGGTAATCATGATATGGGATTTCATTATATGTAAGCTATTTTTATGCTTCTCTTGAAAAGTTCAGTCAGACTGAAGTGAAAAACTAGTAAGTGTTGTGCAAAATAGTTAGTTCTATTTGATTTTTAGTGTTCAGAATTATCCACGTTTGAAAGTTGACTCTGTCATATATAGAAAAAGAAAATGAAATACCTATTTTTGGACAGAATTATGCGATTTTTGTACATTTCTAGTACTTCTAAAGACTATATATATTCAAGACTCAAATCAACAAATGGCGAATCTGTCCCTTTGATAACTTGTAAGTGTTATATTATATGAACTTAGTAAGAGTTATGTGATGTGATGTAAATAAGTGACTTGCTTGTGACAAACATTTAATGAAAACTGTACACCAAGTTTTAAATGCTTCAATTTTAGATGTTTCCACAATAGTTCAAGCAATCTTGTTCCATTATTGTACGCCCTGAAAACATATTTACTAGTCCATCATGGTCCTGGATTGGTTCAGGTTTTAAATATCGTAACACTCTGGGACATGTTTTATCCCTTGTGTATTACTCTTTATTTTCTTGAAATTTTGGTTCAGTGACCATCTGATATCAATCTGTAGAGTATAAGGTTTGATAAGAGATACTCTCTTATAGAAGCACTGGCCAAGGTCAGAGTGGGGACTCTGGATTTCAGTAATTTGATAGGAAATTACCTACTTCTGGAGAGATTTACAAGATTGTAAAATGTTTTTTGTTTATATATAAGTTTATATAATGTATATATATATTTTCAGGATATCAAGGGAAAGAAAGGATAGGTTTGAGAAAGTATTTAATACTACTGGCGTGAAGCTGATAGAAAAACATGGCAATATGTTTGTGGTTGTTAATAGTATGGCGTTTGAAGGAGATTACTGTACAATGTGCCAGGAGGCCAGGAGACAACTACAACAGATTAAAAACCAATTAGATAACTCTCAGGTTACTCTTCATCTATTCTCTACAATGAACTTATTAACTGACTCCAGTGCAAGGCTGGTTACCAAGGATTTAATACCTTCATTATAATGAAAAGTCCGTGTTTAGGCAGGGACTCAGTCACTTGAAATTTAGTCACGCTTAAATATTGGTCAGGTGGCAAACCCTTCCAGGTGACTTCCATTTAAAGCTCAAATGGTTTGGCCAACCAGAACGCAATGACTTGCTCGCCATAGTTTTAATCACAGATTGTTCGGCAATCAGTTATTTAGTTATTTATCGATACATTGGTAACTTCTCGTACCCATGACCACCATTCAATCTCGCTCAAGCAAACTGGCAGTTGTCAAAGTTTCACGATTATTTCTGTACACATTTTATTTTCTTAGAAAAAATGTCAAAAAGATGATAGTAATTGTGAAAAGGACAAAAAGAGTAAATATGTTCAACCAATACTTCTACAGGTGACATTTATATTTTGTTTCTTACATATACACTTATTACACTTCAAAGAGTGGTTTTGATTGGTTAAAATTCACTGCTGTCCTGTTAATATTCACTGCTGTCCTGTTAATTTTCACTGCTGTCCTGTAAAAATGTCCATTTTTGTGCACTGCTTATTACCTCTCTCTGTTATATCTCCTTTCCTACATTATGGAGAATAGTTGGATGAAATACTTTTTATTAGTAAAATTTGTTATCTCCCTTTACATGGTTTTCTTCAGCATTTCCCACTGTACAGAACTTCTGATAAAAAATGTAATTTAAAAGATTCAGCCCCAGAAAAAGAGAAAAATATATTATTTCTTGAGAAGCAAGATTGTTTATCTAAGGAGGCATCAGATTTGGTAAGTTGAATTTATTCTGAGAATTTCATTGTTGATCAATTGATCATATTTATAGATATAAAACAGATAGAGTGTTTTAAATATTTGATTGGCTATTGCTAGAACTCAATTTCACCTATCTGTTACACTTTTCGACTTTAAAATCTGAATCTTTATGTCTTTATTGTACAGAAGAACTGGTGTGTACGGCCCAACCAGTTTTGTTCAAGTTGAGCTCTTCAGAGGAAACTAAGCAAGAGTGAATTCTTGTGATTGTAAAGAAGGTTTCTTTGCTTTTTATGTGTATGGGTGACTCTTTTAGTTGTGCTTTGCACCATTCCAATGGTGGTTCTTGCATATCCACCATTTCCAATAAAGCTTAAGCATTTAATGAAGTCACTATCACAAAAGCTGCTAATGATATCTGAAGGCCAGTCGTAAAATCGCTGAGTCTAAGTGGAATAGTAAGAACTTCAGACTTATATTTGGAAGGATGCAAATCAATGCAATCAGTTCCCTTATACACAAGAAAAATTCACTTTGATAAAAGATAGAACCTAAAATATATTTTGCTATGTTCTATGTGATATTGATATTCATGTATATATATATTTTGTAGTTATTAAATTGGTTGAAACCTAGATTAGTTGTTGGAGCTCACACTCACCATGGTTGTTATACAGTACATCGAAAAAATATTCCAGAATGGACAGTGTCGTCTTTCAGTTGGAGAAATACAAATAATCCAACATTTTTAATGGTAAGTTACAATCGTAAGTAGGCCATTCTTGCTACTCCTGACAATAATCATGTCTTCATTAGCTTGATGAGGATTAGAAAGGTGGAGGTAAAACTATATTCAACTTTTTTTTAACAAATTCTCCATTTTTTTCAGGCTACAATCACCCCAGAAAAATTTGAAATCAACCAATGTTTTATGCCAGAAGAAAACACAGTTATCTATATGTATATCATTGGTTCTATTTTAGCAGTTTTAACATTGTTCATTAAACGAAAAGTAAAATTTAACACTGGGAAAACGCTATGAGTTTCTGCCGAGAAAGGGCCACACTTGTCAAGCAGAGCTTACAGCACCAGGCATTTATGATCTCAATGAAAAGAAATTTTAAACTGGGTTGGGCAAAGCTGGGACCAATTGGGATATAGTCATTAGTCATCTAAATAATTGCTCAATTCAAAGCTTAAAAGCTTAAAGTAATATAATCATCTAAAAATTCTGTTACTCAATTAAAAGCTTAAAGTAATATAATCATCTAAAAATTCTGTTACTCAATTAAAAGCTTAAAGTCATCTAAATATTCATTGTCTCTTCTCAGATTAGATGCTAAAAAAAATATATAATTTGAGTTGTGGTTTGTCTGCGATTAAATGATACATAGGAAAGAAGGGGTAATACTCTAAATTCACTCCATGTTTCCTGTACAGGAAGTTGACAATTGAAGGATTTCGCAGACCCAATCAAGTGTTGTAATTGCTCAAAAATTGACTAAGTCAAACTGTCCTTATTTTCAAAATGTTTCATTTATTGGTCAAATATCCAGCAGGAGATTTTCATGTCTGTAATATTGTATAATTGTTAATTTTTTTTAAATTTTATTGTTAAATATTTTGATAAAGACTATTTTTAAGTTTTCTTTTGATTTAACCCTTTCAGCACCAGTTGCCACTCTTCCACCCACATAATGTTGTGATATGTACTTGAGCGGCTGATGAAGCAGCTGTTATCAAATGATGTCACATGACCTTAACGCCACAAACTTAACTCTATATTACTTGGTCGTTCCCTTCATCACAATGCCAAGCTATAACACACTGTGTCTAGAATAAGACTAGAAGCAAAATTCAATAGTCCCCAATGTTATAAATATTTCCTGTGTTTCTGTAAGAGAACACAGAATGAAGCAGCCCCATCACCAGGAATGTATTGGTACTGGGGCTCAGATATTTTACTCAGAAAATTTGAGAACTAAAGGCACAGAGAACTCATTTATGACCATTTCGAGGTGCCAAAAATATTTTTAATTTTGTACAAAAACACTGTAAATGAATCAATCTCTGCTGAACCGAAGAAGGTTTCGCTGGGGCTTAATTCTCACTTGATGGGGCGCATCCCCCACAAATGAAGTAATCTTGTTTCTTGTTAATCTGTGGGTGACTCCATTTTCACTTACTCAGAATTTAGTAATAGTGAGCTACATTTCATATTGATTATAAAAGCACCAAATGACCCTCTGACACTTTACTACTAAACAGATTTAAAAGTTAAAATAATCAAAAGTGAGTTAAAACAATAGAAAATAAAAATGAAAAGAAATGATGAGTGACATTGACTGGTGTGATAAAATAATATACAAAATATACTAGACATTTCACCGGGTTAAAATAATCCAAATACAGAATATCAAAAAAAAACTCAAGGCTTGATGGAAACAAAATGGCTTAGAACCTGGTTGTTTAATGTCATAAGCAGGGATAATATTGACCAATCAGATTCCTTAGATTCAAAAATTGTAAGTTCTGAACTTTTTGACAACAGACTGAAGTAGAATAAATTAACTATTTTTTCTCTGCCTATCTCTTACTATCAGAGGCTTATAGTCTTCTGATCTGACATTTATAAAAAAATCACAATACATTGTAGTTGGAATGGTGTCTTATCTTCTATGACCTAGTGACTGATAATATTCAGGAGTGGTTTGGTATAGTATTCTATGTAGATAAGACTCATTCCTCAAACGTTCAATTTTCACACTTTGACCCCTGTAATATTGTTATCTTTTCGGAAATTTTATATAAAAAACAACACACCTGACATAGTTACCAGAATCTGATATCAAATATGAGAACAATCAGTGGTGGAACAAAAGGGGGGGGGCAGAGGTTACCCACCCCTCCTCGCAGCCCTGAAGACATGTTTTTCGTGCAAAAATCTCATAACTAGGTTAGAAATTTGGACAACCTCAGGTATTTCTCCCTTGGATGTAAACCTGGCTCCGCCACTGAAAACGATATGTAGTTCCATAACCAATGATATTGCCATTAGATGACTTTCGTCCCTTTCAACTGGCATATGTCAGATTTCTGATAATATGCTATGAGCAGGTCACTATTAGTTTTTGAATCTTCAATATCATCATCAATCCACAAAGTCACATTTAGAAATAAACACAGCAGCTAACACAGTATATCAACATGAAACCATCGCAATTGCCTATTTCAAAACAAGATTACAGATCTAATGGTTGCACAGATAGTTCTAGGACCTTGTCCTTTGTCATTTGTATTTAACTAGACTCTTGGCATTCTTCCTTCATTGACATCATGGTTCCTTTTTATAAATCTTTTTAAATCTTCGATCTTTCTGCAATTCAAAGGGCAATCTTTTAAAGGCATTATTGTAGGATTTCGGAAAATACAATAAAAAAAGATTTTTGGAAGGTTGTCAGCATGCTTATGCACTTTGTGATAATAAAGGGTTACATCACTGGTCAGTCTTGAGCAATTCAGTTTTGGCACTGTTACCCTTCCATAAATAACGTAATAAGAAAATATGGAGGGGGAAATGTGCCAAAAACATTTTGTCCTTCAACAAGATTTAAGCACTTAGCTTACCTCTATAAGTTCTCCAATTATATATTTTTCCAATAATTTCACACCATATTTGGAATGCCCTTTATCTTCAAAGGCTACAGTGGCATCTGTTCCTGCATGTTCCAAAACAACATCGGATCCTCCTGGATGCTGTAACCAATATAAGCATAAATATTACATTAGTTGGAGTTGTACATCTTATCTTTATGCATCTTATAAGAGAATCAATCATAAAAGATGCACATATTTTCTCAAGATTCCAAAATGTATTTTTGTAAACGAACCTTGTCAAGAAATGACGTTACGTCATAAACCATGTCATTTACGACAATCCAACAAGACGTTTCGTTACTGTGTTCAGATACCAGATCTAGTGTAAATTGTCGCTGCTTTGAAGGAAGTTCTTCCATATTTGTAATGTTAGGCCAAGTAGTTGTGCTGAAATATAGTAAGTAAAACGTTAACCACAAAAATCTCTAGGCGCTAAATGGTATTTGTGAAGATGACGTGAAAATTTTGTGAAATTTGTCTGAAATGACGGAGAACACCATGTTTAAGCTGAAGGAAACAGACTTAGACTAGAAATAAGAATGGAGCATAGTCTCTGATATGTTTCCGATATTTTAAGGCAAAAGCTAATAAAAACTCTTTTGAATTTCTTTAGTATCAGTACACAACTTCATAACTCTAATCATAGATTTTACATCCATGCAATATCTAAATATTATATACTAGCAGCCAGTGACTTTGTTTTTAAAATCGTGATAACCACAAGCATTTATCTAAATTAAGCAGAATTTTGCGTGATCAAGTGGCTTCTTATATTTTTCTACGTTTTCTCCTTCTTCTCTTAACAATTTTAATCCTTATTTTTTTACTTTTAAAATCCAATTATGCCTACTTATAGTATTTTCAATACGTTGCCAGAAACGCATTTCAAATTGCCACATGCGAATCGAGTTATTTTTCTTAATGTTTATCAAGACTGTAAGTGGGCTGGAGGCTGTCCATGGAATAGATGAGGTTCTAAACGTAAAAGACCACGTATCATTGAGGTCCCTCAACATGTTAATTAATGGGATCTGGATGCAAGACCAGTTTCGTGAATTTTAAGATCTATATACTGCTAGACAAATGCCATGGAATGGATTTTTTTCACGTAATTTGTACTTTGAACGTTATGGAGCAATCAGTGCCAAAAGCAATATTATATACCATATGGTATTATAGACACAATAACAAAATTGTATTTTAAGAACCTAAAAACAAAAGACTTACCTGTTTTCACCTGTGTTCTCTTTGCAGTTCGACTGTTGTGTCCAAATGATTCAACCTCAAACGACGCAGGGTCAGTCAGAGGTCAAATGTCCACAAATGTCACTCAACACAATATTTGTAGTATCAACAATAATTGCAGATTATTACCTGTAAACTAACGCTAGAAATCTAAAATATACAGCTTTTGCACCAATATAAGAAACCTGACATATATAAAGACACTCCAGTAATTGAGTAATATTTTGAATTTGGTCAGATATAGTCAATGTTTTCAATAATAACGTGTTGTAGGTGTGTATTAGTAAACAAAGCCAACAAGATAAACTAAAACTGCTCCATACTGGTAGGACCTTATCTTTGTTCCTTATCTTTGGTCGACTAAATTAAAATTTTATCACGATCTTTTTATCGTATTATTTCACGAAATGGGTCATTTGGATCTATAAACGATAGAACTATCGGATCCCGTTTTCTAGAACAACAGGTAACCCATCTGGTATTTTGCGAACCCCTATACCCGTCAGTTTAGAAACTTAATACTATTCCAACCTTTCAGAATGGCAGTAAGCAATAGGATAAATTGGCATAAACGAGTATAGAGGGGTAACTTTAATAAAATTCTATGAAGCTATACCTTCAACGCCCACATTAAACTCTACATATTGTTTTGGTACAGCCATCTGAAATAGTGAGAATTGACCTTAGCGCACCTGACTGACATTTTGGAGGCCAGCTTGGTAAAAGTACCTAAAAATTGATGCCAAGCCTATCTTTGATTTATTTACATATTATCCAAGAAGCTAAAATTTCAAGGTAATCTCCCTTTGAAGTTAGTGCCAAAGTTACTTCTCTATTACCCAATTTTACCAGATCTAGTGTACTTTTACTTACAGTGTTTTCCATCTGTCCTAAGAAAAACAGCTCTTGTGCCAAACATAATCTCCTAGTCAGTTGGGCACGTTTATACACCTTCGTATGAAGCGGTAAAAGGCGACCTTTGTCATAGGAGAGGGGTTACCCGAACTAATATAACACATTCACGGCTTATGTCCGTGTGTTCTTATTTACAAAACAAAACATAAACATTGCAAGAGATTGAATGGTCGGTTTTAAAATCGCACGAATAGTATATATTATCTTGGTTTCAAATTCGAGGTTTATATTCTAAAAGGAAACGGGGTAGATAATATTAATAACATCGTGTCTATACCACACCCCCATTCGCCATGCTTCCTCACATGGTAGGGTAATAGTTTCGGACATGACGAAAGTTAAATATCGGGCACATCCTCCGCCCCTGCATACATTTTGGCGCCAACGCCTGCAATGAGTGTGAAAATCACTTCCAGTGATATCAATGTAAAATAATGATGAAATAAAGAAATTGATATCATAAAAAGTAACAATAGCATAAAGAAACGACCTTGACATTCAGTTATCATTTATCACCTGTCGTTATGCCAAAGGTCTCCAATACACCTGGGGTTTCTGTAACCTTCGTTAGAATGCCGAGTATTTATTTATGATAAAGTGTATTACGTTCGTTAGGCATTAATCCGAAACATAGTTTATTATTATAAGTCGGTTAGAAAAAGTATGGCCGATCTTATGAGTATCCAATCATTGTTGTAGAAATAAGTTTTTATCAAATAAAAAAAGTCTCTCCTAGATTGTACAGCACAATATCAGTTGCCCGTAACATTTTCCAGAATGGGAATAAGACGTCGTGTACACTGAAATCCAAGGGCCCCAACCCATATAGCTGAAGCTTTGAGAGGGCGGAATATGATGACCTTGAATAACATCGCCAAGTATCTGAATATATCGGTCGGCAAAATACTCATATCAAAGAGGCACGGCCTTCGGACTAGTAAGATTATAGAACTCTGCCAAAATCGTTCAGGTAAATCTTGGCACCGATATCAGAGGCAATGAGCACCAGATATATCATAAAACTATATCGTTGTGTACGTCATTGATGCACGTGAGCCGGAATTACGATAACGTATAGAATACAGACGCCATTGACGACTCATAATATATTCCCGCCAAATTTAAAGGATGCATCCCAAGTGGGAATTAATATCACAAATGCATTTAATACAACATTGCAAAGGATCAACTGGTGGTAGAATCATAGTGAACCTAAGTTGTTATCCTTATTTAAATAAAAAAAAAGAGTTTTACGCCCCACTATAATGTATCTGATTGGGCCAAAGACAGGAAACACCATGCAGTGTACAACGAGAGAAATTATCCCAGGACAGTGGTATTGACCTACTCCTTTTCCTACTGTCGAGGGATATTCTAAAGGGATTGTGAAGAAGTTTTCTGAATTCTTTACGATAACATCAATTTCCACCATTCCACTTATGTGTTATCAGTGTCCCCGATCATAGAACATTTAGAAAACCTCCCTAGAATCCCTTTACGTAGGCCTACACCCTTTGAAGACAACCTAACCTGGGCTTGTCATTTAAGTGCAAAGAGTTGAACTATACACGATACAATAAATGTCACAGTTAAAATAATCCTGTATCAATAAATCTTCTGGAAGTTTCTGTATGCAATTCATGGGCTCGAAATCGATCAAATTACTTCTTTTTACATCAGAATGAATGAAATTTCACAATTTCTTTCTATGATAGTTAATGATATTTTAAATTCCTCGTGATTGCAGTGTGTGATATGAATACAAAATTCATCCAGTAATTTACGTCGTTGATGATGTGTAAAGTTTGTATCGAGTCCCTGTGACTGCAGCTTGTGATATAAATACATGATTCGGTCCAGCACCTATGATCGTTAGTAATACGTAAAGTTTCCATCGGGCCCCTGTGACTGTAATTAGTTCAGTTTCAACTGAAACGTACAGTATAATTTTGACTGTCAATAACAGAAAATCTAAGGAAAATAAAAACAAAACTTGATACCACCCTCCTATTTTTCCTTTCCTGTTTACTGCCAATATTTTTCTGGTTGCCATAGAAACATATGCTATTCTGGAAACAATTCTTTAGGTTTTTTTTCTCTTTTTTGTACTTCATTTAAAAATAGATCTTTCACAAAAAAAATCTTCCATGACAAAAATATAACAAGCTTTGACAAAAAATATCTACATTATGTGTTTAATAATGTTAATAATGTGTCTGTCGTAATGAGTTTCGCGGGCTTCTATTAGCTGGTTTCTGATTAATATGCCAGATCAGCTTTTCTATGATATTAAAATGTTCTGATTGTCCTCGATTGGTAGGGATGTTGGGTTGTCCTTTCTCTCACTGAAACGTCAGGTGAACATTGAAAATATACTGGCCATCCATGATCTGACGCCATTCTTTTTAAGAGCATTTTCGGTAGAAATTTGCATCAAATGTTGCCTTAATTGAGCGCAGAGCTGTATCAGGCGTATCCCTTGCCTTGCTATTGACACATATTTCTTTTAAAGCCTAGTCCTTAAATACTGCCCGAATCAATAATGCCAATAGGATAGAATTGTAACTTAGTGCAATATCAGCCTCCGAAAAATGGTCTTTGTAGATAATATGGCATTGTCGAACTACTGCACCGGCCCTGTCCGTAACTTTAACTTGTTCATTTTTTCTTTTAATCAGAGTCCTTGAAATACGAATAAGCCTTGTCAAACATCATAGGCTACAGATGCAACTTAGTGCAATATCAACAGCCGACAAAATGTTCTTTGCAAATAAGGCACCGTCGCACTACCACTGCATGCATGAAATGCGCACGTAATCGGAACGTCCTAAGAACGTACCGTTTCCCTTTACCAAATTCATGACCATTTAATTTTAGATGTTTGTATATTTAGTTAGGACTTAATTTTAATCCAACAAAATACGAACATCATAGTTGAAATTGTCTTTCGTGTATTTAAAGCAAGTGAAAGTTGACCATAGATTAGCTATTTCTTAGCACGGAGACTTTAAAACGTTAAAATAGATGACATTTTAAAATGAAGAAAAATATCGTGCGAAAAACATCACACTCTCAGGGCATGACAATCTTTCTAAAAACCAAAGTATAAAACCGAAAAATAACAAACGAAATAAGGTAAGACAATGATTTTCTTTTTGACTAACATAGGATTAGGAATTTGGAATAATGGATTTTTTTGATTTCGTGAAGGGTAAGAGAATTTGAATTGTGACAGAATGACATAACACAGAAGCGTATCCTAGTTGATTATGGGTGAAATTCCATATTGTCCTGTTAACTTGATGTCGTCAGTGAGATCATTCCTTCCCGTAATAGTTCTTCCAAATGATTCCATACCCCTGTTGAGAAGCAATGCTATAGACTATAGATTATAGACAAGGGCTGGACTCGGTCTGACCTTGCTATTGAGAGAATCAGAGAGCAGCTTGAGTTTCAACAACTGCTGGCATCTTGAAGAATCTGCTTAATTGTTGGATTTAGTCGACCTATGCCAGTTGATCGTAGTTGTTATAAGTTGCTACTACAGTTCCGATGAGATGCGTTGGATCGTCAGTCGAACTGTGCTATCAGTTGTTCATGTTATTTTGGTAGCAAACACTGGTAGTTGACCTGAGCACATGGAGTCTGAGACAACCCAGTTGTTAGTTCAGTTCGGATGAGATGCCTTGACTGATTTCACGTTTCACATCTTGCAACGCGTTCGTGTATAATTTAAAACAAACTGTAAGACATAAAATCAAATCATAGCGTAGCGATGCAGGTCATCTCATTCATGTATTTTTGATACATTCTCATTGTATTTAGCTATAAATACCGTGTTGTATTCAAAATATCTTTTAAAATATTTTGCAATACTTTATGTTAATCAGAGCAGATCATAAGATCTATAAATAAAATATTTGATATAATCATGAAATAATAGTTGTAAAACTCAATAGTGACAAAAGGCTATACTTGATGGTGCAAAACAATCTAAATATAAAATAATCTATTGAAATTTGAAAATTGAAAAAGTATTGAAGTTGTAATATTAAAAATGTTCAAATAACATTTATATAATCTCAAAGGTATTTCAGTGTATGAGTTTTTTTCAAGTTTTCATACGCCCTTTTATTGTTTGGAACTTTCAGCTATAGTTTTGTAGTGCGTTACATTATAGTTCTGTGGTTGCATGTACATAAATATGTTTTATAATACTTTTGTGGCAATTAATTATTTGTGATCTGCTAATCAGGAACGATAATCGAATGGTTTGCGTTGATATTGTTCCACATGAATAATGCTTTCATCAGGAATGATAATTTTTGAGTTGATATTGTAACCAATGAATATGACTCATTAATTGTAACATATTGATCTCAGAACTATTTTATTAGTCCTCGGAACAAAGGAAAGTTGAAGCCAAACGATTATGAGAGCACTGTGTCACTACTTTTCTGTACCGGTATGGATAGAAATTTTCCAGAGTATATCGGAACTGCTTTTATTAAAGGATGAATTTCCAATAATTTCAAGGTTTTTAATTTGAACAATTATTAACCATAATAGGATATTTTCATAATTCTAATATTTTCTAAAAAAATATTGTTAAATGTTCATCTTTGTTCGATTTTCCAGCATTCGCTGAATTATATATTTTGAAAATTTAATTTTTCAATAAAAAAATGTCATATGTTCAAGGCTAATCAAGTTACTCTTTTTTCGATTTCGAGAGATTCTAAACATGCAAACCCTGATTTTTACGAAGGTATTATCTCGACTAATGCAGGGACCTTCACTTCAGATTAGCGAGTCAATGAGCCTCCGCGAAGAAGTACTTATATATGTGATACAGAATATTTTGCGATTGGTGACGTCATAAAACACTTGGTTTTAGAGGAATTTGCAGGAACCATAGACGTCTGATTGGTAATTTTACTGGTGCAAATTAATGCCATCATGGTCCACAATACACATAAATTTTTTTAAGAAAATCTCTTTACAATCCCTTTAAAAACAACCCTGAACTCGTGTATCACGAAATCTCTAATTACGGAATATCACCCTTTAAGGTTAATTTCCATGGAAAAATGGGAAACCGTGCCACGGTCATATTTGTGATGGTAAAAATTATTAGAGCATACTACAATCTGTTACAAAATGAAGAGCAGGTCTTTGTCTAGGTACCCGTGAAAAAGCACTGAAGTTAGGGTCGCCATTTTCAAAACTTTTATGCGGTTAAAAAAAATGCGAATTCCTATCTCTAATTCTTAGGTTTCATTCTCCATGTTCAAATTTTAATTTGGGAATATCTGACGTCAATAAACTCGCAAATTCTGTAAAAACTGTTTTTTGTGTTTATATTTGGGCCTAATGCGAGGGGCGTTTCTTCGGGGAGTCAGGCTGTGCCCCCACAAATACTTTCACATTTATACAATACAGTGTATACAACAAAAATAAATTTTGAATTACAATATCGGAGAATCCAACTTGAAATGAGTAATAAATTCTATTAGATAACGAAATTAAATTTGAATTTTTTTTTATAAAAATTATGATAATGATTAAATGAAATAAAAATAATGATAAACAATAGCTATACATATATTAAACATAATATTTATTATTTCGAATTCATAATGATTTACAGCCAAAAAATCATAAAATTTCCATCCCTTTTTTGGGGGGATTGGGGGGCGCGCAAAATTACATCTGGGATGCACAGTACCAAGAGGACGGAATATTTTAGCTGTTATCCAGTACCATATTATACTTCCTTTTGGTGCATTCAGATATTCTTAAAGTTTTAGAGATCGCCAAGAATAGCAGTATACTGGGCTTTTACCAGATTTTGCAGAAATTTCACAAAAAGTTTGGTTTGATTCGAAGATGGTCGTAAGAAATCATAATTTTGGCTAATCATAGGAAATATTGGTTCTCGAAAATGGTAACTTTGACTTGCAAACTGTAATAAGATACCACTTTAATTGAACCCTGTCTTTAATCCACCGTATTAAAAAATGTTTTTTACGTGATTTGCCTGACGATAAGAGCATGTAAACCACATAAAATAAGTTTAGTCTACAGGTAATTTGGCTATAATATTATATTCACCAAGCCAAATATTCATAAATCAAGACAGTGTTTGTCTGATGATATCGAAACCTGATATTCCAGACAACAAAAAAATTGGCAGAGTTTCCACTTTTCTTATAATACTGTTTCATATGATAATATTATCAAAGAGAAAGAATATAAAACTAAAAAGTGTATTATTAACACGATCTTGTATTCTAGATATTGGTTTATTGTCTTAAAGTTTACCAACATCCATATCAAAGGCTATGAACTAAGGTCCGAAACATATGCCTGTACTCCAGCCTCTGATTGATATTGTGGAAGCTATCAGAGACTGGAATAGATACAGATTATCTATGAACCCAGAGGGCTAATATTGCAAAAGCCTCCAGTCGTTCAAAAGGGACTACAAACCGACAGACAAATAAACAGGCAGTGCACGTTAAAGACAGATGGAATTCAAATGTCTATAAATATAGAGAATCATACATCGTTCCGATATTAATAATATGCCTATCGAACAATAGTCCCACAACACTGGCTTTACCACACATCACCCTCAAACCCTGTAAATTAGCCCCAGCTGTGTTTAAAGTACAAAGTAATTATTGAGAAGTTATTCTACAAATTATTTGCATGCCACAAAAACTAAAAATTTGTTAAAAAACAGAGAAGCATAGCATGTCACTCGTGTTGAACAGCATGACTGTGATTATCGACTCGTTAGCGTACCCTCTATGTATGGTTACATATCTGATAACTAATAATGCTATAATGTTATTAACAAAATAGGCTCAATACATCAATTATTTAAGAGCGATATAGAAATATCAAAACAGAACTCGAAACATGCGGTTACCATTTTTACGACAGAAACCTGCCATTGTACGAAAAAAAAAATCGGAGTACAGTGGGCGGCCGACGATTTGGTAAACGTTTGGCGCCTAACTGTACCCAACAGGTCCGGTCGTTTGGAGGTGGAGGGTTAATGGTTTGCCCTTTATTCAGCAACAGCCTCGTGGACTCCTTTTCCAACATGACATTGCAAGGCCACACACAGCAAGATTGACACAGAACTTCCTTGCCAACGCCAACGTACAGGTTTTGCCATGGCCCGCATGTTCACCGGACATGAATCCCATCGAGCACTTATGGGACCACCTCGATCGGCAAATCCGATGTCGCCGTGTGCCTCCAGTCAACGTCCAGGACTTGGAACGATGTCTCCTCGAGGAATGGCAACGAATCACTCCCAACGTCATCAGACGTTTGACGGCATCAGTCCGTATGCGTGTTCTGGCATGTATTGATGCTCACGGTGGACATACCCGCTACTGACTTGACTTTGTGACGTGTGGTGTGACATTTCCCGTTGTTTCTGTGATCAGTGCTCTAACGAAATGTTCTTTTTTCGACCCCACCCATCTTTAAAGGCTTGTCATATTGGTTGTACAGATTTTATTGAAATGAAATTTTTGTACAGATGTTGTGAAAGGATTTCTCAAAAGCATAACACCAATCCTAAACTTCTGCATTGTTTAGTTTTTCTTTTATGTCGTTGCAAACAGGTGGTATCGTTTCTTTTGGACACTAGTTTACTTGTTCGTATTGCGTCTGAGGATTAATCACGTACGGATTTCAAACTTTAAGACACATGTACAGACATGTTACCAATACACTAATTTCAATACGCGTTTGACTTAATTGCACTGATCTCTCTTGGGGGCTATTAACTAATGGATGTTTTAACGGATCTGTTGATTTGCATCCTATAGGCTATTGTATATGAAACGGGCAGATAAAATTTGTTCTATAAGCACTTCATTTGGTTCTTGCCGTAAGTAAACTATTAATCATTTCCAAATTGATACAAATTCATTAGGACTAACAGAATTCATTTAGTAATTGCTACCTCGCGCAATGTGGAACTATAGGGACGATAGATGGCACAATGACCTCGATAAGACGTCTGAAGGCCTGAAGGGATAGCACTTCTAGTGCTGAAGTTTAATATTGATTTAAGGTCTGTACGAATTCCTTGACGCTACATCCCAATACATGGTTCACTGAAGGTCCAGTGTTCAATCCCAGCATAGTTCGAGATAATCCCTTCGCCCCCCGAAAAAATACTGGCCCGGTTTTGCCCCCCACCCCTTTTTCAAAATTTTTATCAATTTAAATGGTGAAAGCATAGCTTGTGCCCACCCTGAAAAATTTTCTGGCCCCTGCTCGCTCCATCAGCTAATGTTTCCTAGAAATGCCACTGCTGAAAAGCGTATAGTTAAACCCAGGCCTTGTGTAAAACAGGCTGTGTACGTTGATCCCTTGGCAGATTGAAATCGAAAAGACTTAATCAAGTGCTAAAGATAGGACGTAAAATTCCCCTTCGTTTCTTTCTAATTTGCTCACTAACTTGTATTGCGCTAAGGTTAAAAAATGAGCTCTCTATCAAACAGATATGTATATAATAATACTGCTCGTATAACATAAAAAGGGGCAGTCCACTTTATAATATACATTTTCGTATATTTATTGTATTTAAGGGTTTCAACGCATGTGCAGCTGTCTCCCTATACACAAAGGAATATATATATTTATATGTAACAACCATCAACTTTCAGACAAAAACAGAACCGATTCCAAGCTGGTACAGTAATTCAGATAACAGCAAAAAGGACAGGTGCTCTTCGTATATTCTTACAATTACGAGTGTACTGAACAATTGTTTCGTTATTTTGGACTCTCAAATAAAAAGTATCGTTTATTTTAATGCACATGCACTGTTTGTATTGCGCTTTTAGATGTGCAAATAGTGCTTTTTGGACACTTAATAAAAATAACATTATATTTAGTGCCAACGGTCATTTCATTCATCAATTTTAGAAAATATGTTCTGCACAATGAAAAGCTGTAAAAGAGTGTCTTTCTAGAGAACTGTACCGGATATAGTGTTTAAAACTTCTGTTGTTTAACAAATGGTTGGTTTTCAGATGGAATACTGAGCAACTTTACTAGGAGTGACAAACAAACTACAGACAGTGTTAAATGATTTACCACAAACATCATATTAAGACAGTTAACATGGCGATGTTACAGTATTGTCAATATTACAGTTCTCAAGGTAACAATTCTACCATTACTATAGATTTATATATACTCTAATCAAATTACTGCAAATCATTCTATATAATGTATTATTCAATATCTACAAAATATAGAGGGGAATGAAATGGTAAAATGAGTCCGATACAAAAAATCCCGTCCGTTTATCAAAAATAATAGTCACGTGGAACCTTCAGAAGACGATAAAAATTCAATTTACGCGCGAAGGTAAATGCAAGAATGCTTTCTTGTCCCCTTAGGTATCATGTATCTTTAAATATAGACACAGCTCTGTGGAGCCACAAACATTGGTTAAATTGCAAATTGGGTACGAACACATCAAAAAGTTTCATTACTCTGTAACCAGCAATTGTTGTTCCATAAAGCAGTGTCTTTATATTTCTTAATTAAAATGTTTTTAATTATCTGATTATAGATATATTTATCATTGAAGATTAGATATAGAGTTGGAGGTAGTCTACATAGATTTAAATTTGTGATAAGAAATCAGCTGAGTGTAACATTGGTATCTAATCAGATAACTGTCTGAGTGTTCACACTCAATGTGCTGAAAACGGCGTAAAAGTTCATATCTGAAGTTGAAATTCTGACATGGCACAAAAGAGTAATGCACAAAGTAGTCCTCACCACAATAGGACGTTAAACTCTATTTCCTTATATTTTATAGACCTACTCGTCCGGATACATTTTTTGTATATATATCTCAATCACAGATGTACCATAACCGAATGTCATAAATGAGGTAGATAACCAACTAAGACTGAAGATTCCAGATTCAGTGTCTCTTTTAGAATCCTTTAGTCATTTAAGGTTATACACTTAATTGATTGAAGTCGTTAGCAGTGTGTTAACGATTAAAAAGGATAAAAAATCATACATATTTCACTTGAAACATCATTTCCACAATAGTTATGCTGGTTCAGATATTACCTTCTGAGAGTAGATAGCCGTATGTCTATAAATCTAGATTTTATCTAATTTAAAATTTGGTGAAACAGAACCCAGGGATTTAAGTTATAATTTGGAACTGTTTACTCTAAAAGATCGCTCGTTGAGATTTCCCAACTGTTTGGTTCGAGATTGTTCACCACAATGATTATAATAATACTCCAGTTCAGATTCTATATTGACTTCTTCTACCGTATCAGAAAGCATTGGAGGCATCCTTTTAGACTTTTTGATTACGATATGGTTCACGATTAAAGATAACATTGCAGTCATACCGAATATCGTCTCCTGAGTCTTTTCATTCACCTTTGGGAAATAATAATACATATTTAAGGGTTTCTCATAAAAATCCCACACACGCACATCACCATTTTCTTTTGAAAAAAATCTTAAAGGCACATAAAATACAAAATCTACTTCATCTCTATTTAAAATTGATTCGAACTCGTCTTTTATCATTCCAATAACTGGGACAACTGAAGTCGGCGGAGAAGCATAAATTGGTGGTAAATTTCCTACTACTTCAACATTTTCCCGCCTTAATCCGATTTCCTCTTCCGCTTCACGAAGAGCAGTATCTGCATCGTCCTTGTCGCCTCTATCTTTAATCCCTCCAGGAAAAGATACAGCTCCTGGGTGGGTTCTTAGTTTACGTGACCGTTTTGTAAAGAGGAGATTAACTTCTCCATCCCTTATCCTTAATGGAATAAGAACACTGGCTTGTCTAGTATGATCAAACCGGAAATCATGACGCTTCAAACCGGAAGTGAACTCCAGAATGGTAGACTTCACAGTTTCAACAGTGTGGTTTTCTGATGATGTCATAGCAACAATACTAAAGTTTAGATATACGTAAATTAACTGGGTTTTTCAGTAAAGTTTGTTCGCTCATGAAATGATAAAAGTCAGAATATTCAGTCAGTGTTGATTCTAGATGGGTGACGATTTTTGGAAAAGAAGATTTCTCATAAACAATGGCGGCTACCATTTGGCATAGGTAAGCCGTTAATCCATAACACCAAACAGACGTAGAACTTGCGTTTAGTTCAAAGAAGTAAGCGAAAATCCCCCAGCCGTAGTAGAAGTGCACTTCTTTCCGACAACTGCTATTGTTCAGAAACTCCACTAAAGGAACACTAAAGGCCTCTTCGACTTCCTTTTTGTCAACAACTGGTTCAAAGTCACTTGGAATCAATCCTATAACGGGAACCACAGAAAAATTAGGCACAGTCCAAGTCATTGGCAGCACAGATAGCACCTCGACATCGTTTGGTGAGAGGCCGATCTCTTCGTGTGCTTCTCTTAGCGCTGTGTCTACACTGGAAGTGTCCACTTTCGATTTTATCCCGCCTGGGAATGCTACAAGACCTTTATGGGTCAATGTGCTTTTAGACCGAACCGTTAAAAGAACGTGAATTATTCCATTTCTAATAAATAATGGGATTAAAACACTTGATGGAGTCAAATGGGGGTAAATTTTCTGCTGCTGGTGTGGTTTTTCGTTGAACTTCTTGAGCGTGATTCTCAGATAGTCGAGTTGAGATCTGGTGTAAGCTTCCACCATCTGAAAATTGAAAAGAAACAAATTATATAAGGCAATGACCAGACAATTGGTCAGTTGATCATTGAACGATTCCCTCGGCAACTCATCAATATCCGTCAGGATGATTCTACCCCGGTAGTGAATGAGACGAAACGGGTATCTATACTCTAACGTGCATGGACGTATAAACGGATATATTTGTAAAAATGTCAATTGCTGAGTTACCTCCCTTCAATACGTTATGGCGGTAATATTACTGTGATCTGATTGGGCAAAACAAGCGGAAGTCAATTTAGCTAGGGACCTATCCATTTCATTGAATCCAAAAACAAAAAGTAGTTCCTTAAAGTTAAAAAGCAACATGAATAACTCTTACTATGGAATTTGAAGCTCATGTGACCCTTCAGGAACCCCTCACCCACCCCCTCCTCTTCTCTTTCTAAAGTTTAATGACCCATAAAAGCGCCCCAAATTTCCCAAATCATTGAATGAAATAGACTTAGGATTTTTGACATTATTTGGGCACGAACTGCGCTTAAAAATGCAATATATTTGTTTTGATCAGTAAGCTCTCTCGAATGACAACTCGGGTCATATTTAGGGCCATATTTCAGCTTGTGGTAAGACTGGCGCAAAACAGATTGTAGGCTTTCTTAATCCCTAACCCCAAAATACCTGGATTGGCAGGTCTTCGTTGATGGAGTTGGCAATATTCCTTGTCAATAGGGATTGTTTCACGTCTTGTAGCCTGAAACAACGGTGCAAAAATGAATTGTTATCAAGGTATATCAATTTGCCCTTTGAACGAACGTGATGAGATATATGTTATCAATTGATAAAAAAAACCGAAGGGGAGATTACTGCTCTGGTTAGCTGATCTCGGGCTCTATCGTGTGTTACCTTGATACGTATATGTCCTGATAATAAAAATACCTAGTTTGCTCAAAAAAGATAAAAGCAAAAAAAATGAATGTCGATCAAAAATCAGACTGCACCGAAAAGTAAATTTCATCTTCTATTAATTCCTAATTTCGTTTCGTTGATTTTCTGTGGGTTACTTTACTATACATGTTAAATAGGCCCTGTTCACTAACGCAAGATATTTTTCACGGATGGGCACTTGTCTGATAAAACCTGTATTACTATATAAATATAAGAACATAACACACACATGTGACATAAACATCTTTAAATTGCGTTTTAAATTTGGTTTATATCTATCTATATATGTGAAATGTTAAAAAAGAAAGAAGAAGAAAATATCCCCTATAGACCATTATCAGAGCTCAAAGTTGTCAAAATAACAATAATTAATGAACCCCAAGAGATAAAGATAGATAATAGACGCCTTAATAAAGGATTATCAAACAATAGTCGGTCAATTATTCGATACGAAATAGATCACAAACAATATTTTTGTTACCGTTATTATTTATCTGTATACCTTTAATACGGATAAAATCCAGAGGGATAAGGGAGATAATAGTGCTATTCACGAATAGCGTCCCTATATCAATAATGGAGTATTCAAAATTACATTGGTGAGTGAATGAGGATCTGTTGACAATCAGATACGGGTCTTGACATTCTGATAGATTGAAAGTCTCGACATACTAATACTTGACATTTAGATAAAGTGGGGCATACAGATAATATATGGGTCCTGACATTCAGAGAATATGGAACTTGCTATTCAGATCATCGGGGGCTTGCTATTTAGAGGATACGGGTCTTGGCATTCATAGGGTATGGGTCTTGGCATTCAAATAATGTGGGTTTAACTACCAGATATACTCGGTGCTTGACATTCAAAATATGCGAATCTTGACATTCAGATGTTCTCGGAGTCTTGTCATTCAAATAATGCGGATCCTGCCATTCAAATAATGCGGATCTAGCCATTCAAATAATGCGGATCCTGCCATTCAAATGATGTGGGTTTTGTCATTCGTTATGATGTGGATCTTGGCATTCAGATAATGTGGGTCTTGACATCCAGAGGATATGGGTCTCGACATTCACATAAAAATGTCTTGACACTCAGATAAACACAGTGCTTGACATACTGATAATGAGGGTCTTTTCAGAGAATGTGGGTCTTGACATTCAGATGATGCGAGTTTACCGTCCAGATAATGCGGGGAGTAACATAACAAAGTGTTAATGTCATATAACTTAGAGGATGTGTCTTGACATCCATAATGTGGGTCATGACATTCCAGCACACCTTACACATTAAGGAGCAGTTTTCGTTTCAACAATGCACTGGACATGTATTACGTATATAAGATGCTACATGTCCTTGAAGATATCAAGTGAGCCTATCCCACTTATAAATTTAACAATCAATTTACAATGACCTGGACGCCTAACACACGACATTGTAATATGCACTAAATAAATATTAAAGGAACATGAAACCATGAATTCAAAAGGAAGCGTCTCATAGTGACAATATAGGGCATGCAAATTTATTCAGTGTAAGTAATTGTGTTCGATTCGAAAAGGGGAAACGAAATCGTTAACTTCAAATACAGACACAGATCCAAAATCCATACAACAATATGCAAAACAAGACCACAGTATACTAAGAGTTTCAATATATAAGGAAAACAAGTAGCCTTTCCATCTTTATATAGGCCCTATGCATAATAGACATGCGTTTAATTTTCAAAATTCTGAAAAGGACTTAACGTATTCAAATAGTTGTTTAGCATCATTTTAAGTCATAGTCTGATAAGAATGAACTTTTGAATTATGGTAGTAGGCTAATTAAGGTGTACTTTGCGCATTCGAACAACTGTTTCGCTATTGATCTTCAGTATAAAGTGCAATTGATCACTTGAATAACAAACGGATTTTTACATTCCAAATAGTAGACGTCATAATATAATACACACATTAAATATACTGTAACAAGGCCAAGTAATATACGTAAATTACTTAATAGGCTGGGTATATTATACAAGGGTATAAAGGGGTTTTAGCTTACTTTTCTCATGCACGTGCGTTAAAGAACAAAAAAAAAGAAATTCAACTCCCTTTTCTAAACCTAAACATGTGCTGTCAGCTTTGAGAAAGTGATTCAAAAATATAACCTTAACCCTTAAAATAGTTGTTCAGTTTGCAATATAACGAATCAATATAATAAGTCAAAAGGATAATCCGACATTGGTCATTTACTTGATTGATTTTTTTCCAATTAACCATGAATTATTGCTAGAGATTAATTTCAATATTTGAGTTGAACCTGCACGAAAATAAGTACACATTTACATTGATAATAAAATCTTATCAATTTTTAAATGACTAATTGACAAAAATATATCAAGTATCCGTCGACAGTCGACACGTGTTTTGAATCTAAACTATCATCAGTGGAAAGTTTCCCTTATTTAGCCTTGGGACTGTGAAATGCTGTGTCAGCAATATCGTTGAATTAAATACTCAAATGGATTGTAAAGATATTTTGTAAACTTTTTAAGTGTGTCGGGGATACTGATTCTATGCTTTCAGTGTCCCCGATACGCATCAAATTTTGAAGAAAGCCCTTTACAGTCAATTTAAAGTTAAGATATGAGCGAATTGTTCTTTAAAATTTGTAAAATAAAATCCCTTCAGTAGAGCGTCCGATGTAGAGAATAATTCAAAATTATTCAACGATAAGGACAATTTTTGACAAAATTATATCGCATATCGAAACAATATTTTATTCAAAGACCATTAGGCGACATGTCAGTCGATAGACAGTCTGGTAGTGTCTTTTAACCATTATCGCCTAGCTTAAGTGTAAGCTAATCTCGTCGGCAAAATATATAGTCTTTCGGAGATGCAACGGAAAGTCTGTCACGTTTTAGAAGTTTGGAATCGAAATAATATTTATGCTAGATCTAACTTGAAAGAAATGCAAAGGAAAAAATAAATTATTCCCGCGTGCGATTGATCAAAATTCACATTAACAATTAATCCATTTTAGATAATTCAAATCTAGTCTAGTGTCGTTTCACGTGAACTAAAGAATACAAGATACATAGGCCACGTAGGTCGAGATAGTACAATTGATAACGAGCGCATTACAGAATAGTATATATACAGTAGTGCAATGATATTCTATGTAAGTGTTCAAGCGTAAAATTACTAAGAAAGTAGACGTATATCTGTTAAATATAGTGATTAATGAATGTTTTACTATATACCCATGGGGTAATTTCTAAGAACTAACACTTGAATACTAGTTTATATTGTGCAATACAATTAAACTACAAAACGGATTTCCCAATTGCTATATATACACAATTACGTAATGTGTGTACAAAAATATTCAACTTCCATTGATTATCTTTCAATATGGATTGAATACTGATCTATGATTGGTCACTAGGTGAATAATTAACCAATGAAAATATCGTCTGTATTCACATTGGATTCTTACCAACCTCAATGTATTCAGAGGCACTGAGGACAAAACACATCTGTAATGTTACTCCGCTGTATCAATGAATTTCGGTTTAAAAAGAAGTTCAGAAGAAACGGCATCAACCCCAAAAGACATACAAACGATAAGGAATGCCATCGGATCATATAGTTAAATTGGACATGAGTGAAACTGACGAAAAAAGCCGAAATTTCCAAAAACAAGGTACGTTATTTTCCAAGATGGCGGCCATGAAATATTTTCTCCCGTCAGCCATTGTTGCCGCACTACTTTCTCCGATATGTTGAAAGATTGCGTCATGACTCTAACGGGACATGAAGTTGACAGTTGATCAGTGAAATAGGATCAACTGACAACGAATCAATCTAATTAAAGTCATAATTAACCTTAAATCCCCTTAATTGTCATTAAATTTGTTTCTGTTGAGGCGGAAGCGTAGACACTCCATATTTGGAATGGTGTTATTATAACACAATATAAGCTAAAAACCAGATTTCAAAGCTACTGATTCGTTCCAACACAATTTAAATGTGTCAATTTGGAAGGGAAGCTTGTCTGATCGCTTGTTAAGAGAATTTACCTTGATTAATTCTGCTGATTCTGAAATAGTGTACTTCTTGTAATCATCATAAAAAAGGTCAAGGACGGTCACGTGTCCTGCTAGAAACTGGGTCAGCTTGCTCAGTAGGGGAGAGTACCGAAATCTTGACCTATTTAAAAAGAAGAGTGTGATTTGCCGACATTCCTTCATTTCCAAAGAAGTATCTGACTATACACTAGTTGTGAGGCTAAATTAAAGCATTTGGCTTTGAAATGTGCCTTAATCGATTTCTTATTTCCATTCCAAATTTCAAAGGGTTTTATGCCATAATATAGGCATATCAAAATGTGCCATAATAAGGCCAAGAGGACAGAGATGCTGATTACAACCACCTCTTTTAGTTGACATACTTAATATTAAAATATAAGAAATATGTGTATGACATTGTCACAAACTTAAAATATATTATTCAAGGATATTTTTTGACAGATTGTTTTATATTCATGTAAGTTTTTGTGTTCTTGTTTTTGTGAATTTACTAAAACACCCTGCAAGTAGGCCAATGTGTGTATTGACTGCGCATATTGGCCTAAAGTTAGTAATTCTTGATAGCCAGCTTGGCTAAATGAATGAATTGAGACATCCATATTGTGGGGACAGAATAAAAGACTCAAATGAATAAAATATTTCAAAGAATACTTTCTGTTAAACTCAAGCTAGTTAGATTTAGTTCACATGAACTTAAGAGGTGCTTCATACTCAAAATAATATATTCTGCCGAGTTGTCCATGCCGTCTTCGAAAAAGGGTTGGTAATATGAAATCACACCATTTGACAAACAGTGACATTTCAAGCCTACTTTACTAGACACAAATATTTAAGTGAAGCTCAATAATGCAAAGTTGGTGTTTAATAAGAGGATATGAAATTGATTGATAAGCAGAACAATTTAAGCAGTTCCACCAGCTTCAATCATAGTGTGCAAAAAGATTTGGATAATGAAAGATCATATATTATAGAATGGCAAAGATTTATATTGTGGGAAAGTGAGGGTTTTAAGGTCTCACATGTACAGGCCTTGGGTGGGTGCTAGGTTTAAGTTAGCTAAGAAAAATTCTGATTCCTGTGCTAATGCTTTTGAGAAATTGCCCAGTGTCGGCTCTCACCCCCTTATACCTATCTTTAAAGTTTTTTTAATATATGCGATTATTGTTTTTTTTTGCTCATTTTCTCCTTTGTTTAAGTTTGAAATGACCCAGAGTGTCTTTTAAGTTTCTGATATTAAGAACACGCCTGTCATTGATATGGGAAAACTTATCATGTAAACTCTCATAATGGGTGTAGACTAATGTTTATCCATAAGGAAGAAATGTTTGATACAGGAATAATGAAAATCAATGAGAAAACATATCTATTCTAAAATTGTCTGTGACAGAGATAGTTTGGAATGTATGGAATGACAATTATTTCTATGATTATTGATTTTCAGGAATTGTTTTTAGCTTCAAGACTCCAGACAAATTTTTTTTCTCATTCATCTCAAAGAACTTCCGCTTTGTTGTTAGCTCGAAATATCATAGCATGGGCAAATAATAAGGAGACTATGTTGAAGTTTTGATAACTGGTCATGGTGCAGACTACAGGCACTTATTTAGTGTTTGAAAGTTAAAATGACAGTTTGTCTATTCTTGAGACTTGAGGATTAACAATCACTTTGCAAACTAGGGAGGGTGTATTGGCCTACTGGATTTCAATATGGATTTGTCTTTTGATAAGATTAAGCAATACTGATTTCTTAAAAGATTTATTTCATTTAGTTTCTTTGAGTAGTTTCTAAAACCAATGACCTTTTTCTTAGCGACTATATTAATAAAAGAAAGTTTCTATTGAGTCATACCAAGAGATCACCATGACCCACATACCTGAATACCTCCTTTTCATGGTTATATCTTTATTGTTATTCAAGGGATATATTCCAAAAAATTTGACTGATAAGTTTGATTTGTACCTTTTAATAAGGATGATATTAAGTGAAAGTGGTTCTTAAGCAATATAACAATTGAATTTACGAAAGCACAGGCCAAGGAGAATATTCATTGAAACCAATTACTGTTATGTGCAGAAAATAGTGGCGAAAAAAAAATTATATATTATAATGATTGGAAATAATCTTGAATGATTTATTGTGTGGTTACTAATTTTACTAATTCTTTTTTTTTCTTATATTTCTTGGATAATACTTTTTTATTAGGGATAATATCAGGGAATCATTTGATATGTTGTCAGCAACTTGTATGACTTTGTATATTTCATGGATGATTGGACATGTATATATATTTCTGACCCAATGGAACCTCAGTTGATTTCTTACAAGTTTAGTCGGAATTTACTGAAAAATATTTATTTTGAGAATAAGAAAAGCTTTGTTCTATAAGCTGTTCTAAGATATGATTACAATGGCTTTAAAGGGATATCGTTGTCTAGAAATTTGTTATTGAACTCTTTCTAGCTATCTGTTTCACGTTACCTATGAAATTGACTATCAGCTGATATAGAAAAAACTCTCTTTAGATGGACATATACCTTAAAAAATGATCTTTCTTCAGCTAACAACAATCCAACTGGGTCACACCACTTGAAAGCGTGGTAATAATAGTTTATGCTAACAAGATTTTTAATTCATTATTGCAACCAGTGGCGGGTTCAGAATCTTGGATTTGGGGGAGCCACTATCCATTTTTTTAGGAAAATGAATCTCTTGTAGATCACACGAAGCAAGCCTTAATCCATGGTTTTTGACATAGTCTTGAAGTATTACGAATGGGGGTGTGGTTTGGACACAATGGTCTTTAACTTGCATTTCATTGAATTTTATATAGCAAGCTGATTCTATTAATTTCTTTTCTTGATGCTTGAGGTCCTCCCCTCTGAGCCGGCACTGATTGTAGCAACCTGTTACATGTAACACAAAGATCATTAGATTACTGGTGTATTAGTCATTTATCAATCATGTATCTGTATATAGCTGCATTAATTACACTGCAATTAACCAAGACTTGTTGCCCTATATGGTTAGGTCAGACATACAGTGAATTATCTATTATTTTATGTATTAATATCTAATTATTTATTGCACACTGCAATTAACGTAGGCCTGCTGTAATATATTGTTTGATGTGTATCAGGGACTCTGATAGCATAAATTTGCACCATTTCAATTTCAGTTAATACATCTGTGACTCTTGCAATTCTACTTAAAGTAAGCATTTGATGACGTCCCTTTTGCAAAATCTGGTAACATTATATATAAGGTCCATATAAGATGCAGGAGAACATAACCATAAATTAGATATTTAATGTCATGCTAGGTCTGTCTTCCTTTCTTATGTTTTTCAAGATTCTAACCAAACTAAAACAAATTTTCATGAGCTGTTGACCTATATATATGAGTGCTATTTACATATCTAATTGAAGAAACATATATCTTGTCCTATAAAGACTGCAATATGTCAAGTTATGTGGTTATGTGCCAGTGTAAAAAGGTGAATAGAGAATAAAAATATTACGTTGTAGACTAGACAGCCATTTATCATTGGTCGATATTCTGTTGTGAAGAATCATTCGTGTCAGCACTTTGTTACTACAAACAAATATACTATTTCATTATTTATTTTGTTGATTAACAAACTTGCAGGAATTTCTATTGGAATTTGGGTTAAAAAAAGTCGTAATATTGTAACATAGTTATTCTTTACTCACTGACAAAATGTGGCTCTTAAAATGTGTAAGCTTTTGTAGTGCTAAAGATTCTAAATGAATTTGTAAAAATTTGATAAAGTTGGAGTTTGTGGATGAATTTTCTGATTTTCTTGTGGGATTTGGGTGTAAAAAGTTGTAATATTGTAATATTCTTGCACCATAACAATTAGTAATTTGCCACTAAATGTGTAACTCTGTGTATGTAGTACTCAAGATTTTATATGATTTGTAGTGTTAGATATTCGAGACAATAAACATATTCTAGTGTGTATTATTTCTGGATGACAGTTATTATCAGGTTTTCTTGTGGAATTTGGGTGTAAAAAGATATGATATTGCAACATTGTTGCACCATAACCATTGGTAATTTGGATAATTTGATTGAATCATGTAATACCCAAGACTCTATATGTAATATTGGATATTTTAAAGTATTAACATTTTCTAGAGTGTATTATTTCTTGATGATGGTTTTTGTCTGGTTTTCTTATCATTTGGATTCAGTCCTAATATCTGAACTGTGTTGCATCATCACCACAGGCAAAAATTTGGCACTTCACAATGAACTTAAGTTTTTTGGAAACATTTGTGACTAATAACATGAAATGGATATTAAGTGATATATAATAAGTAGTGTAACATCAACTTTGGATTGTGTGTTTTAAGGATTAATTTCAATCAGACGACAGAAAAACTTGACAAAATTGTGAATTTGATACACATAAATTATGAAAAAGGAATAGGATACATGCATTTTCAATATGTTACTACTTGATTATACATATAGTAAGTAATTTAGTTTAGTATATCATGGCCATGCCAAGCTAATTCTAATAATTTGTCGCCACATGTTTTTTAAAAAATGGAATACAAGTCCAAATACAAAAGAACATTATTTAGATATAGATTTTAGATAGAGCCACAGCCAGGTCAAAAAATTTTGTTCACTATCCTTTAATCTTGTTAAATTTTATTAAATTTTGACACTGCAGCCTGCAGGTACCACTTATTTTATAAGTATGAAAACTTTCTGTGGGGCTTCTCCTGTACCCCCTAAGCCCTTAGGTGCTCACAGGCACACAGGGAATATTGGTACTTGGTACCCCAGGGTCATGATTGATTACCATGTCAGGGTCTCCTGCAAGAATTGTTAACCCCCAGCTCCTATTGATTTATCAAATTGAACTGTGTGGACACTAGAGGTTTGTCGGACTAACAATACTATTAATTAATGAACAGAAATGTATTATGATGTCTGAGAGAGAGAGAATGGTGATTTATGGCAGACTGACAGGAACTCTTTCCTATTTTTGTCTCATCTTATTATTAGACATATAAAAACAGGACCTGAAACATGTTGTTACTCAGAGTTTCATGCTGTGCAATCTTTAGATAACTGACCTATTTCCCTACTGAATTTTGACAAGTAGTACTTGTTGTATCATGTCTGCACTTCAAGAAAGATTTGGATTGTTTGTTTAAAGATATGTGTTGGTTGAGGGACATTTATTATTGAATGGAATACATGGTCTAATAGACTTTTATGTCTTAAAAGTGATCCAAATGCTACAATGTGATTCACAGTCATACATGACCGGCAAATATAAATATATTATCAATAGCCTGAGGTATGTCTGGTGTCCTTGAACAAGTCTACTTGACTTATTTTTTCAATCAATAGTCTCCATAATACCTGAAAGATCTTTATGTTGCTATTGAGTTGTTATTTTGTTAAATTTGAATATTGTGCAGGAACCCTATATTTGGGATAACTCACTCAGTAGAGAGCCATTATTGTAAGAAAATCTTGTATTGTATTGTACAGAGAATTTGATTGGTTGAATATCTTGAACAGAAGAAGCATATCTATTTTGTCAGATCATAGTGGAGTGACCAAAAAGTCTGGTTTTGGTTTAAATGTGATTTGAATTTGGAAGAAATATTTCTGATGCCAGTCTTTGATCTGATCTGCTAAGAAACTTTGTCAAGTTTTGCATAAACGTGTCTAAAAATTTTAAATTATTTTTTTTTGCAGATTTAAAGGTTGTGTGTGTGCACTAGCTTCAAAATAATAAGTTTTGATTGATATATCATGTCATTAAAATCATTTTAAAAGGGTCATGAAATGTTTGTATATTTTCAGATTATAGTATGACCTCAGTGGCCCAAGAAACAAGAGATATATTGTCAGATTTTCTAGACGGTGAAATAACTCATAGTACTAGAGATACTGCTTCAAATTCTAATCCAACTGAAAATGATGGTGAGTTACTTTATTACATTAGCGTTGTTAGATATTCTTTCTGGAGGTTTGCCAAACCTTTCTTTATTATATCAGAGTTTATTTACCCTAACAACCAGTGTTCCACTTCCAGGACTTTCAAGTTTGAATTATTCAGGTGAAAAGATAATAACACAAATCCTTTTTCTTCCTCTGTAAGTTTTAAAACGATTGTTAATTATGTAAATAGAAACGATAGCCTGATTTTTTCTTCTGTTCATATTCAGCTAAGATTCACCTCACTGAACCTTCAATATTAATATTTTTTTCAGGAATTGGTGGAAATAACGATTCCTTTCACCACATTCTTCCATCTGATCTACAGTTCCTTAGAATGGACAGTTTTCCTCCCGTTTCCAGCATACAGCCCATTTCATCCAGTCAATATTCCCAACAGATGAACACCCCAGAGCATAACGTCACTTCTAAATTTCCATCTTCATATGCAGAGATGCGTGATACACAAAGCATATCGTATACTGTCAATTCACCGATGGAGGTTAACAGTTCACAATATCAGCAGACGTCAAATTATCCAATTGCATCACCATCATCTCACATGTCTTCTCCCAGTCCTGCTCAAACTATCGTACCCAGTCCGACTCCATCACCAATGCAGTACATGATGTCAACTGATGCTCGATCACCAAGTTTTGAATCCATGCAGAATTCTCAGCAGCTTCATGCCAACTCTCCTCAGATGATTAGCAGTAATCCACAATCACCGAACTTCGACTCCTTACAAAATTCTCAACTTCATACTGGCTCGTCTCAGATGATGAATAACGACCAACATTCGTCAAATTTTGAATCCATGCAGAGATCACAGCAGTTTCACAACAATTCTCAACAAATGATGACAAATGAGGTGCCATCTCCTGGATTTGAAACGATGCAGAATTCAAAGTTGCATACAAATTCAACACAAATGATGAACAACAATGCCAGATCTCCTGGGTTTGAATCGATTCAAAATTCACAGCTCCATGTCAACTCTCCACAAATGATAAATGAAGTGTCATCCTCAGTTGAAAATCCAGATAAATCTGTTCAGTTTGAAGAAGTTTCTTCTCAGCTCTCCAGTTCATCTTTAAACATGCCGGTCACCCATTCTAGTCCTTCGCCTGCTTTAATCAATGAACCACCGTGCGGTTCAGTCAATTCGGGCTTGTTACATAGCTTCATACAGCCTACTAGTGGTCCAGAGAAGATCTCCTTTCAACCTACCAATACAGTATTTACAGACAGTCACAGACAGTTTGGTCAGCATCAAACAGCACAAGTTGGTCCAAGGACAGCTCAGTTTCAAAATCTGCCCTCTGGATTACTCACAAGTGTACAGAACGCTGCCCTTCCACCTGGGGCCATCCTGGTTTTGACACCAGGCCAGTTTCAAAACACAACTCAAAGTATTAATCCACAGTTAAATTCTGGTGCGTTTCAGTCTCCAGCTCCTCAGAGCAAAGTGAATCAGTTGAACAATTCCCAGCAGTTTCAAACTCCGTCTCTCAATTCACCAAATCAGTTCAATCAACAGACATATCAAGCTTCAATTAATGGGATCAATCCAAATCAATTTACATTGCCGCAAGTCCAACAAGTCCAATCTCAAAGCCAAATGATGACGACACCAGTAGTTAGCAGTGCTGGTATAGTCACAAGTCCTGTACACCTGAACCAATTTACTGCCTTTAGTCCTGCCCAGTTCCAGAACCAGATCAATGCACAAGGAGGAGCAGTAGTTGGTGCTCCTGTTACAAAACTTGACAAGCTCCCTCCATTAGTGATTCAGCCAAATTCTCTTCAGTTAAATAACAATGCATCTAGTCAGTCTAAAGTCGGTGAAAACGATTTACGAATTATCGGTGATAAATTAGACAATAATGCATATGCACAGCTGAAGGAGTTGCTGCAACAGTTATATCCTGGTAAGCTCAATTCAAAACCGGAAAACAACACTGTGGTCGGCCAGTCTCAGCCTACAGAGAAACTAGCCCCAGAGAAAGTTGTTCAGAATGTTGGCCTCTTTGCAGTTAAACCGAATGCAGCAGTGAACAGTGATATCCCGGTTCCAATTCAAATTGATATCCCCAATCATGTGACTGTTATCCCAACACCAGTGGTTCAACAGGCAGCTGCGAGTAACGATAAGATCACGTTTGCTAAATTACTTGAAACATACCTTAAGGAACAAGTTATCAAGCAAGTCAAAGAAGAAGAATTGAAAAGGAAAAATTCTACTGGAACAGAACCCAATCAAAGCATTGGATTTGACATAAGCCAACGCAAGCCTAATTTAGAAACACCTGCATCCCCTGTTGTGGAAACGTCCCCTGTTCAAGTTGGACAGAAACGGCAACTCTCCCCTACTAGACTTATATTTCAAAGAGACTCAACGTTGGGTGGTGATACTAAATGCTTGTCTATTGATGTGACCAACCCTGAAATGAGTTCACATACGTTTAGAAATATTTTAGGGAATTCGCTCCATGCTTCCAGTAGTGAGCCAACGCTTCAATTGAGCCATATGCAGAATTATAGAAATGTGGAGCAATTTTCTGAAGATATGACCCAATTTCTAGAATCAAATGATCGCATTGAAATTAAGCAACGTCCAAAATTACTGATTTCTGCGCCATCTAACGATGATAATGATAAAAACACTAGTTCAATGCTGCGTAAAATATTGACAACAGATGTTGATAACGGCAACAGTAGCCCGAGTCCCAGTCCAGTATCCAGTCCTGATATCCAATTAGAATCTCCTTCTTCATTATCGTCACCCAATAGCTTGCTTTTTGATGGGAACACGAATTTAACGCTTCTTCAAAAATCAGAAGAACTGAATTTAAATTCGGATAACTTAGATGATCAACCAACTTCTGAATTGTGGAACACAACAGTGTTTTCAGATGATGACAATATGGTGCCACCAAAATCTCACAAATCGAAGCGAAATCATGATACTCATTCTACCACGTTTGATAAAACAATCGCCGTTGATTCCTGGTTCGATGCAGGAGGTGCAACTAATCCCAGTGCTTTTAGTTTTGCTCAATTTGGAAATGTGGAAAAGTTTGGAGAAACACAGCCTCAGACGGTTGAAACACCAACAAGGTAAGTGTAAGAATTGTAGTTTTATAACTAACCTTCAACTGAAGAATTTCAACCTTATTTTACATGTTATGTGCATTGCTACTGAAGGAGAATCAAAGGTTAATTAAGATCCAAAAAATAGGACATAGGGTTTGTTTGTTAATATATTTTCAAATATCTTTGTTTTGGTTATTGCCTAAGACTATCCTTAATCATATGCATAATGGTCTGTTTTTGCTTTGATTTTTTGTTGCAATTTGTTGTTTCATTTAAGTGCGTTAACTTTTTTGGTACTATTGTAAGGTAAAGGGAAAAGTTTTTCAGTTGTTAAACCTTACATTCCTTACTAATGAAGTAATTCAAGCTCACAAGTGATCAAAACTATTAAAAAAATATAAAAAAGTAGCCTGAAGTGTGAACTCAGTATTTCACAATATTGTATATCTATATATCAGATACAGAGCCTCTTGGGGTGTAGATGCGATGACACCGTATTGCCCCAAGGTGATCAATCAGAAGATATTACCCTTTAGGGCAAACAATGAAGTAATTTCTTAGAATCTTAGTGCAGATTCTATTTTTAGAAACAGGGAATTCCTTATATCCTGTTTATCCAATAGAAATCCTTCAAAAATATAAATAAAGGTAGTTTTTTCAGTGAATGAGAGAACATAATAGTGGCTTGATGAGCGGTGAAACATCAGGATGGAAAATTATTATTCTACATATTTCACAAGTCCTGATCAGTATTGCCATAATTCGTGCAACTTCGTTGACGATTTGTGCAGCATGGATTTTTCAGACTTTTTTGAATATCCTTACAGTGCTGCAGTAACTACTCAAACGCCAATCGTAGCTGGTGGAGAATCACTTAAATCAGTGGTGCCACCTGTTGTGAAATCGTCCAGTAGAAAAGTAGCGAATAAAGATGCCAGTTTGAATGGTGTTTATCCGAGTAAAGTTGGTGATATAGAGTTACGTATCTTGACTCAACCTGAAGAGCAGCATCGTGCTCGATATTTAACAGAAGGGAGCCGTGGTGCAGTTAAAGATATTTCACAACAGAGTTATCCCATCATACAGGTTGGTCCAACTTCTCCATTTCTTACAAATAGGGGACAGTGGTCACTATAGAACTTTGGGTTGTGGAGGCTCTGCCAAATGTTTTTTGTAGAAAAATGAAGTGAGTACCAAAGCCGCAAAGCCATTGGGGCTGTGTTCCCTCTTAGAAAACTTCTTTTCTTGACTCAGGAGCTAAATTTGATAGGCTTTGCATGGTTCAATTTTTGCAGAACTGAGAGACTTAAAACTTATTTTTCTGACAAATAGTGGGGTATAATTATGTAAAACTTTTTTTTCGTTTCATTTACATATTTCTACCTCCGTATTTATTTATAAATTATATTTATTTTCTAGTTATTGGGTGTTAATGAACCTACAACAGTTCAGATATTCATAGCTAACGAATCTGGTAAAATTAAACCTCATGGTTTTTATCAGGCTTGTAAGGTCTGTGGTAAAAATTCTACCCAGTGTATGGAGCGAACTATTGATAGAACTGTTGTCATAGAAACAGAGATTATGCCCTCACCTGATATGACACTCACGTAAGTTTTTGGAGTTGTTAAGTAACACTGTGTTATTGATATGTGATATACTTGGTTACTGATTTGTCCTAAGAAGCACTGATTTCTTGTCATTTTATCTTGAAGCCTACAATTTTCGTTCATTTCTCATTGATTCCGATTAAAGTCTCATGTTATAAGCCAAATAATATATATTCACTCTGTGTTTTTTTAATTTGGCTTTATTGTCTTATTAGTGTTGTCAAAATATAAATTCAATCCTTTAGACAGATGATATTTTAAAGGGTGATACAAAAAAAAGAATATGAAGACTTGTTTGCATAATGCAGTGATAAACTTTTTTAAATAAGTAATCCTTAAATCCTTAATTATACCAAGTAATGACATTTCAAAATTTAAAAAACAATACCAATTATAATCTTATGTTTCTACAGTGTTGACTGCGTAGGAATACTCAAACTAAGAAATGCTGATGTTGAAAATCGTATTGGTACAGCTAAGGCTAAAGCCAGTAAAAAGAATAACACAAAAGCTAGAATGGTGTTCAGAGTCACAGTGAAAAAACCTGATGGTAGTTTCCAGGTGTTACAATGTGCTTCAAACTCTATATTATGTAGTAAGTAATAGTTTATAGTTCATTACTTCAGATTGAATATACAAGAGTATGAGACTAATTCAGCCCTCCCTAATCAGAAAATATCTGACCCCATCACAATATCCTACAGATGATTAGACATCTGGGAGAGGGTCTGAGAAAAATGAACCATTTTCTTGAATGAAAGTGCACCTTTCTGACCATCACAATCATCTAGTTTCTAACTTTGCTCTAGCTGACTTGGTCTAGGTCTAAATTTAATCTGCCAGTGCCATTATTGGCGAAGATATTCATAAAGGCAATAGAGGATATTGTACTTCAATCATCTGACATTGTTTACTGTATAATAAGTTCAATAAATATAATTTCTACATGCCATTGACCTAGTTATTAACCTAATTAAAGATCATTGATAGAAATATTATTGATATTAACTGAATAATATTTTAAAAAGATTTACAAACAAATCTTTAAATGTGATTAGATATATTTTGATTTAATGTATGAAAGGAAAATGCACATGACCCTAACTGAAATTGAAAATAAAAGCTAATAAAAAAACAAAAGGAAAGTTTGGTTTTATTTTGATTTAACTAATGCCATGTATTACTACAGGCTGCACAATTTAAAGATCCTCTGACAGTAAGAGAAGGCTAATGCCATTGTCTTGTCAAAATGTCCTCAATGCACACAACCTTACAATGCTGGTCTTCTAATCAGGCTTAGCCTAATCAGGTGCAAAACAGTAAGACTCATTTCGATTTCATTCTATTTTACAGCTCAGCCAAAAGGGCAGCCAGAAATAGGTCGTATTAGTTCAAACAGTGGAAGTGTCAATGGTGGAGAGTCGTTATTTATCATTGGTAAGAATTTTGTCAAAGGAACCAAAGTTTTATTCCGCGAGGTTGCTTTAAAAGATGGTAGTGTAATATGGGAAAAAGAGGCAGATATTGATAATGAATTTTTTCAAAAGGTATGTATTATTGAAATAGGTTTAAAGGTTTGATTTTTAAGTTTCTATATGAAGACTTCCATAAAGCTTTTGTGTATTTTTAAGGCATGAAATATATATATTATTAAGAATATGTATGAAAATACTGTAAAATCTGATTTTTCAAAATATTAATCATTTGTGGAGAAGTTGCACCAAGTTGTGCAGTATCCAAATTTCAATTTACATTTTCTTTCTTCCTTCCTGAATTTGAATTTGATGCCATTTCAGCAACATCTGATATGTACAGTACCTGAATATCATACACAAGATATTTCAAAACCAGTTCAAGTCCAGGTCGTAGTTCGTTGTGACGGCAAGATGAGTGACCCCCAGAAATATATGTACACACCTGGTAGGTCTCTAGATTCATTTTCTCATTTCAAACAGTTCCACCCGCTGGCCTTCAATCTCCTTTATACTGTGAGAGGTTTCCATTTTGATGATTATTTTGTATGTTCCATCCTTGAATTGTTTACAAAGCAAATCCCATTTTAGAAAATTTTCGCATCCAAATTGCCTGAGCTGTAACTGCTTTTTGATTGAATATATTAAGTGGACAATGTATGCTTTCACAAATTTGAAATAGAGTGTAGTTTATCCTTTAAAATAGTTAAGAAATACAGAGATTTTCCAAAATTAATATTTCCATGTTTCATGTTGGTATTAGTAATTTAATGTTAGGCCTTGAAACTGCATGTGACCAGGGAGGCTCTTCCTATATATTAATTTGCGTGTGTTTTTTTTTTTACTAAAATACCTCCAGCTGCAAATATTACAGTTGATAAGTTACATGCAGTTATTCTAAAAACGTAGGGTCACTTTTTATTTTTTTGGGCTAATGCCAACATGAAATTGATGCCAAAAGGTGTCTGATTCTTTCAGTTATTTTTGTACCCTCACAGTATCACTGAGAAAATGTCTACATGAACTGACAAAAGATCAGTCAAAACTCAAACAAAAGAAATATTAGATTTTGGCAAATTCATTCAAATTATTTTCAATCAAGTATGAAAATTGTAGACAGGGCCAGTAAATATGGCATTTCAACCAAGTCAAGATTGGGATAGTGTGTGTGCGTGATTTTTGAAACTGACTGGGAGAGGGGAAGTTAACTTTAGAATAGTACGCATGAAATTTTCATTTTTGAACCAATTTGAACTCATCCAAACTCGCATGGTAATTATTACTAAGATGAGACACAATTTGATTTCCAAATAGTTCAAAGGGTGGGATGCCCTGATTGTCTTGATTTGGTTGAAATGTGATAATCTCATCAGTCACCTCAGACCACTGACATCTACTCTAGTGAGTCCACAATACTGTAGAGAGTCCACTATAGGAAGGCATCCTTGTTGACATTCGTGGCCCCATTTTGTGTGTCCTATATCATGGCTAATGAGTCGTTGGATTTCAGCATATCTTGAAAATCACTGCTTTTGTCTTTGGAAACATGAAAATCTCAAAATCTTGAATCTTGATATTTTAAACTTGATTATTTTATGTGAAATCTTGCATCTTCATGATAAAAGAAATCAATTTTTGAATCTTAAATCTTGAAATTTGTTGGCATCTTGAGTTTAGAAAGCCAAGTAAGAGTACATGGCAATGCCTTTAGGAACATTAGCTTTAGCAGTCGTAGAATTTTAAATCAATAATATCTAGTAATATTTACTTCAGAAATCTTAATTCTTGAAAACAAAGAATACACCAAATTTTGCAATTCCAATTAATTCCAAAAGTTTTTGCTCTTAAATCTCAGCCAATTACTGAACTATTTACAACATGAGAACATTAAAGCAGTGATTTTCGTTTTGCTCTGGTTGCCTACTTGTAAAGAAAAAAGAATAAAACATATCTCTGGCTAATCGCGAGCCATTAGAAAGAGGAGAAAAAACCATTCTGTCGAGGTATTGTAAGCCCTAATTTTATGTTTATTCCTTTTTTCTGCATGTGTATGTACAAGGCTGTCAGGCTACAGTTTAGAGCCAAATTTTTGATTTGGTAACAATTTGGATTGGAAGAGTCTGTGAAAACATTAGAAACAATTTTTGTGAAGCAATTTGTAGTTGATTAGTTGACAAATGTTTGAGATAATCCAGCTTTTAATTAAGTTAGTTTGATAATATCAGGGGTTAATTTTCTGTACAAATGTTTAAGAGGCTTGAGATATACTAAGATATCAAATATAAGCCAGAAACTGCTCTAGAAGCAATTTTTACCCTAAGATTGTAAGTAGTTCCCAAACCAGGAAATCAAGATATAGCCTTTTATAAGTAATTGTACAGGCATTGTGAGGTTTGGAGATTATGGTTTTGTGTGATGTAGAAGGTAACAAACTCTACTACATTTGACATGGTGGAAACAGTTTCAGCTTCAAGCACACACATGTTTACATTAACACATAAAAGTTTTGAAAATTTGAAATATGCATGGAAAGAAATTGGTTTAAAAGTTTCGTTAAGAATGTTGTTTTTGTTTAGTTTGCTTCCTTGTACATACATGAAGTTGAATCATCTAAAGCAGATATTTGTAATCATTTTTGTCCCAAGTTTTATCTGTTATATGTCAAAGGCAGTTGCTGGGTTAGTTTGATTGCTTGTTCTAAAGGTGTCAAAAATGTCTTAACGGAAACTTCCTTCTTCTTCTTCAAAATTATGAAAATTTCTCTGCATTGCATCTATTTGGCGACGGAAAATTTTTTCTTCAAAAAGCCATAGAATATCCTATTTTTCATTGCAACATTTGGCAAAGGTGATTTCTAAACTCTGCAGTCTACAGCTTTGTACATATTCAATGCAAGCCATGGGGGGAGGGACATGAATAATAATTATTTGTAATTTTTCCCCTGTAGAAATACTGAAGGAAGGCTGACATGTCTTTATACATGTAAAATGATCATTTACCGATCATATTTAAAGTTGCGCCATTTTGGCTAGTGCAACATGGTCCGCAGGTGGATAATCATTTATTTCATTGTGTCTCATGATATCGGGTCTATCTTGAATTGCCTCCCTTTAATTTAAAAACAACCATTGATATGTATTGTCATAAAGCAATCTTTAGAGTCTGGAACAATACCAATACACCTGGTCCATGGGTTTAATTATTTGATTCCTAGATTCTTGACCTCATATTTTGATATATTTTTTATCAACACAATAGTTTCAGGCACGTTTCAGTATTTAGTACACCTCTAAACTGATAACAGCTCTGCTTAATATATTTTGAGAACACCTTCCATCAACATCTTTCATCCAATCAAGCAAAAGTTGAAGAATTTTGTTATTTTCTACTGAATGAAACCTGTCATATTAATAGGTACAAAGGCAAAGATGAAACTTAATAATTATTTAATTAATGCCTGGAAATTAATGAATTTTAAGATTTGATAAAAAGTCATATCAAGATATGAGGCCCTAAGATTCTTTGAATTTTCTTCCATCATTCAAGTTCTAAAAGTCACAAAATTTCATTTCAAAATTATCAATAAGATTTTATGAATTGTACCAAATACGAATAATTTGGAAATCTGAAATGAAATTTGGTGACTTACAACAACACATTGAAAATAAAAGTTACATTAGATGCTTTTATTATTTGCTTCTTGCTTCTTACTTTCTAGCTAGATAATATAGTTAGGGAAAAACAAAAATCACTTTTTCTAGAAAAAAATAACTAACATTAAATTGATATTACTTAGCAACAAAGTCAGTTAAAATTCTGTTTGAAAACGTAGAATTCTTCGCTTAAAGCTTAAAATTAGCACATTACATCAAGATATATCACATCCGAAAGGAAAATATGAACAAAAATACATAAATACATTCATAATATAATTAGCATGAATTCAGAATATTTTGCACTTTGGTTTAATTTCCATAGTCGAAATAATCTCTCTTTGTCATTCAAAATATCAGGTTGTGTTTGGAAAGTTTTGTGTTAATATATTTTTTGAAAATTAGAATTTTTATTTTGGATTGATTTGCTAAAATAACCTGATATTTTTTTGAACAAAAACAGGACATTCCCCAGCATGACCAATTGAAAATAATAGATATTCATGTATCAAACAAACAAAAGATATGTTTCAAAATCATCTTTGGACCCAAAATTCATAGAAAGACATCATGTTGTTTGAAACCCAACGGAAGGTGATGGCTCTAGTTTTCTTGAAAGATAAACACAATGAGCATTACATAAGTTTATGTTTATAGGCAATTGTTTCAAAATTTCAAAAATGTAGATTAGAAGTCATTCCATATTTGGGTTTCAAACCTTTTGTCAAGATCTCAAAATATACTTCTGAAATTCTTAGTCTATAATCAACTTCCAAATTGAATGTAAAAGTTCCTGTTTTTGTTCTGTGACAAAAAACTCAAAATACGTTGAGAACACAATTTTAATCTATTTTTATCTTTCAACAGTTCCTACATCCATCAAAAAAGAAGTTCCCATGGAAACCGACGAGGATTCCCCGTTATCAGCAGAATTGAAAAAATATGTGGAGAAAGCCCAGCATAATCTATCAGCATCGCTGTTTCAGATTCCACAAGGATCTTTACCAAACGGATTTAATCCCTCGGGATTAACGACTCAACCTGTCAACTCTTTCTCAGTGGCTGGTCATCCAGGACTACAGGCTATAGCCGGTCATGATAAAATGATTATGACTGCTTCCAACCCACATGCAACAGGTATGTTTTGGATTTAACAGATTCAAATAACATCAATTGTCTGTCTTGATCTAACTTTTGGAACAAGAAGACGACTTACAGAAAATCGTTAAACAAGCTCATTTCATGACACACATATCATCTTTTTCATTTCTTTTCAATTTGCTCCAGCATAAGTTATATTGTGTCTGTCTCTTCTGTCCCCATAAACCTGTCCTTTTGCTTCACTTTTAGTTGATAGAAATGTATGATTCTTTCCAGTGAATCAACAATCTGATGCTGGTATTAATCCCCAGTTGATCATGGTGAACAGTACAGGCGGTTTAAACCAGTCTAATCTAGTTAGTCTAGGTACATCTAGTCAGAACCAGTCTCAACCAATGATTGTTTTACTACCAAATAATACAACGGTCAACTCCAACCCTGTTCTAGCCTCCAACCCTGCATCCACTTACAATACACAAGGTATAGCTAACATTTTTTTATGACCATCCTAAGAGCCTTATTCATGAAAAATTAACCATGATAGATCCATAAGCCTTTATTTAGAAATACATTAATCTGATTGGACAGAAACACTAAATTCACAATCCAGTTTTTTGATTGACAGAAACTCTAAAATCATCTCAAGTTAAGTTATCGAAAATAAGGCTTTGGAAAGAGGCAGCTGCTTCCTCTTTGGACAAAATAGAATTTTGACTATTCAGTCAGATTATATGAAAGCTATCTGTTTGGTGTACCGACTTGTTGATTTTTTGTACTAATGGATAGTGTATTTTTAAATGTTACATGTTTTTGTACATCTAATGAAGAGGTGTGCATTATATTCACAATTATACAGTATATATTGATTGCTAAAGTATCATTTCATTTCATAGTATCAGTAGAAGAATATTTGAAGACATTACTCAGAAATGCATCAACTAATCAAGAATGAAGTTTGTGGCTTACTTAATTTTATATTCTATTTATGGAGTGATGTCTGTGAAGATGCTTGAAAGGCTTATGAATATTCAGTTGAAAGGCTTATGAATATTCAGTTAAAAGGCTGATGGATATCCAGGTGAAAGGCTGATGGATATCCAGTTTGTAGGCTGATAAATATTCAATTGAAAGGCTTATGAATATTCAGTTGAAAGGCTTATGAATATTCAGTTGAAAGGCTTATGAATATTCATTTGAATATTGTTGAGATTAAGATAACTTTGTGAACAAAGAAATCAAACCTCAGAAGTTTGATGATGTGTACATCTGATGTGACTTGAAATTAGCCGGTTTCTTGTCGACGAACCTTTTGTGATTATGACTGAGAGTGAAGTGATTTCTCCTCGTTGAGAAAAAAGTTGTGATATGGAAATCAAATATTAAACTTCCAAACAAGCGTAGTTAGTGTGATTTTAAACTCGCACGTGTAATAGATTTGCTAAGCAGGACTTTAAGCATGTGTATTTGAGAATGATATTTTTAGTGCTAATTATATATACCATATAAAATCATGGAATTCATTTTGTGTCCTAAGCTTTTTTATGTTGTGAAATGTTTTTTTTAGCTTATTTTAATCGTGTACATACCCAGTGCTGTCATTTTCTCGTGAAGTATTTATTTGTGTCTATATGTTTTGTTTATATATATGTTTTTTTTTAGAAATTCATTCCATTTTTATTATAATCCCATTCGTGGCAGTTTTGTACATTAATCCTATATTTTAAAATTTACTCGTACAAAGCCTAGTGTGTTGATTCTTCAGTTATGGTTTGAAATTGTTGATGGACCAGGACTGTAAATTACTTATAAAGTTATGGAAGTGGCAGTAATTCAGACCTAGATAGGGTTTTAGACCCTTTGAGGCTGAGAATTGCCTCTTTAATCTTAAAAGTAATTTACGACTCTATGGACAGCCATTGAAATATAAGGTCAGGGGCTGGTTAGCTGAAAATTAAAAGGATTAAAAATTGCACTAATCTGATTGGCTGATAATACCAAATTTGAGTTATTGACAGATCAGATAACTGACATACTAATTTATTTAGAAATTGTTCTGTGAGTAAAAATAGATGAAAATGAAAATTCAAAATATGTTGATGTTCCAAGCATTTTCTTTGATATTTCATATGACTTTTGAAAAGTAATGATTTGTGATAAAAATACAAAACAAATCATTAGGAAATATGCAGATATTTGTGTGATATTGCGATATGTATATACAGTCCAAAATTTAATGATCTATTAAAATATCTCTAGGAGATTTTCAACTATCAGTCGCTCAAGTTAATGTAAGCTTTAAGACAAAAGGAACTTTGTGAATAACTGAAAGAAAAGCATTATATTTCATTATTTGACTAAAATTTAAAAGAAAGCAAAAGTCATATGATTAGAAGAGATGACAAAAGTGTAGCCTTATTGGGTGTGTCTGAAAAATGAAAAATGTTTACATATTCTATTATTAAGAATATTTTTTTTGTTCAATCATATACATAGAACTACATATATTTGAAAGGAGGTTCAATATTGTTATGTTAAAACTTGTATTAATGTTAAAGTGTGCTTCATTAAATATGTTCAAACAGAAGCTCATTTTAAGCTTCATTTTGCTTTTGAAAGCTTACTGAATAGTGTGAAATGTTTCACCTGTATATTAGTGTCTATACAGCTTGAATCTACAAAAATCAAAAAGTTTCTATTTTTGCGCTAAACTTCGATGAAATCTTTAACTTGTCTCAAAGAACGGTATTTTAAAAGAGAAACTTTGATAGTTTCATAATCTTTGTTTACCAGTAATTGAAACTATACATTGTTTGATTCAAACTATCTTCTTTTTGATTCAAACTATACATTGTTAAACTCAAACTATCATTTGTTTGTTTAAATATTATTATTTGTGTGATTGTAACTCTATACTATTTGATTAAAATTATCATTATTGGGATGAAATTTATGCATTATTTGACTCAAACTATCATCTGTTTGACTCAAACTATTATAGGACTAAAATTATTATCTTACGTTTGACTCAAACTATTATTTTTTCGATTGGAACTATCATTTGTTAGACTATAACTATCATTTGTTTAACATATATAATATAGTTTGAAACTATATATTGTTCGATTGAAACTATACATTGACTTAAACTATCATTTGTTTCAATGAAACTATAAAATGTTGGACCTAACTACCATACTGTTTGAAACTATATATTGTTTGATCCACACTATAATCTGTTTGATAATCTTATTGACTCAGAATATTGTCTCTTATTTTTTCCAAATAATGAATTGAATAACTATTTATTATATGTTGAGATTGACTTTGCTGGAATGTATGAAAGTAATGAAAGCCCTTTTCTATGCTAGAGTTTTTTTTCAGTAAGACTTATGCTTAAACTGTTAACGTTCTGAGAAATGAAATAAATAGAATCTATTTGAAGTTATGTAAATTTAACTGTGTTTAATTTTTATGAAGCTCAAAATGTGAGCTTTAAGTAGAAAATCATTCAATATATTTGTTGAATACTTTTCAGCATTGAATGTTGAACTTTCTAAGGTTTGATATATTTTGAAGCTTTGTTTATGTCTATCAGACAAAGGTTAAACCAAATCTATCCGACAAAGGTTTAACCAAATCTATCTTGACAAAGGTTTAACCAAATCTGTAAGACAAAGGTTCAACCAAATCTGTCTGAGAAAGAGTTAACTACACGTTGTGAAATTGATTAATGCACTGGAGCTGTATTTCTCGCTATTTTTTTTCATATTTTTTTTTTATGACTTGACAAGGCAAGCTTTTTTTTTGTTGATATTAAAGTTATTATTATAGATTACTTCTATTTATTATATAAAAATATTATAGCTATATACTGTGTATATAAAATATACCTAATGATATATTGAAGTGGACAATGAGGCAAATTTATATAGCATATCATTTGATCAGAGTAATTTGCAGAGTAGAAATTAGGGTTCAAAGTTCTAACCTTTCCCTGACATATTCTTATAGACTTATTAATACTTTGGGGAAATAACAGAACAGTTGTAGGGCTTATATAAAAGTTACTAGAAAAGCTATGCTTTATAACATATTGTAGAAAGCAACAATGTTATTGCCTGAAGTTAATTAAGTGCTCAGATATTGGCATTTAGTAGTTAAAATTTAGGTATTCTGTTTGTGCTTGAATAGAGTATATTGTTCTTTCTGTGAAAGTAAATAAGACGACAGGCATATGCCTTAAATTCATTATTCACTGAATCCATTTTTTTTTTGGCTAATTTTATTAATTGATAATCAAGGATACATTATGGAATGACATTAACGATATTGGCTTGTTTCAAATTAATTCTAAACAATAAAAAGGAAATTTAGGAATGCAGACACAGCTATTTGATTGAGAATTCTGAAGGTGGATTCTCAAATTGGAGTTTTGTATCTTTTTACAGTGTGTGGTGCATCCATTAATCTGCACCAATTAAGATTATTAAAGTTGAACATGTTTCTCCAGTCCAATTCATAATGTGTCTTTAACACATCAACTTAATTTATTTGGGGTCTGTTTCACAAAATTTTACGATTACAATCAAGTTTATCAAGAAATAAAGTAATGTGATTGACTCATAAAGCTAATTTAGTGATTGATCTATCTGTTATATTTACTGAATAATGAAGATAACATCGCTTTGACTTGAGTTTTTTGAGAATATTATTTGATCTTAATAATTTATAATGGATTGAACAAATATATAATCAAACTAATATATTTTAACATATTGAGACTGTGGTTCAATCATTTATCAATTTCAGAGATTTGTGGCTGAGCTCTAGGCATGGAGATTCTATTTGCACCATTGCTTACAAAATTACAAGTTCCTGTCAAGTGCTGTGTGGTTTCGGTATTCCACAAGACTTGACCAGATTATGACTGCATTACATGAAAAACTTTGCATAAGTAATGTAATTGATTGAAGACAAATCATTGATATACTGCTTTTTTGTTTTAAATTATCTTCCATATTAGGTCTCAAAAATGACAAAAAATATTGTGAAAAGATTGAACCATGGCTATTGTAAGATAGTGTACATACAAACTGTATATTTAGTTCATCACTAGTTCATTAAATCATTCTTTCAGCCACGACACACTTAACAAATTGACACCCCTCAACTTTCTATTGAACTCTTCCACACATGCATATTTCAACCAGTCTGAAACTGTAAATGTCTATATTTGGAGGAGCTTATTTGTAGAATGAGGGATGTTAAGTAATAGATTGATCGAGAATGCACTTTACTGTCAACTTTGAGATCAGAACAATACTCTGAAATAGCAGGTGCTCTGATTAAAGATTACAGGGAGAAATTTATAGAAAAAAATCTAATAAAAGAGTATACCAACTTTTGTGGGTTTTTTTTAAGTGTTGTTCTATTACTCTATTGTTTTTAAGATGTTTGGCTATTTTCTGGCAGTATGAGATTTTGCATTAAAATAATTGTTAGTGTGTTTGTGGCATCATTCTTCTAGTCAAAATTTAAATTAGAATAATTCCATTCAGTGCAGCTGATCATTTTTCGAATTTCCATGTCAAACTACAATGATATCAACATGTCCAATATCATTCTGAAGTTCTAGTCTGAAACTTGCAGAATTACCAAACTTTGATTCATTTCAGTAAATTGATCAAACATCAAGCATTTTTTATCAGAGGCTGGTAAGAATGAACGAGTTTTAGACTAGAAATTCATTTCATTTCAAATCATTTGCTTTCGATTAGATTTTGATTTAAATTTTGAAGTTTTAATATGAAAAAGTGCCTTAATATTTTCATATCAAAAATTTTAAGGCATATTATTGGAAAATTGGTATTTTTGGAAAGCAAAATCTATGATACATTTTTGGCGTTTGTTTCGCAAAAAATCTTATTATAAATTTTGTTAACCCTTTGAACCCTGAGTGTAAGTGAAAGGTAACGTCATACCCCGAACTCCAAGTAATAAAAGTAAAAGTGTATGACGTTAACTTTGTGTGACGTCACTTAGTAACGGCCGGTATACCGACTGTTCGAGTATATATTGTGTTAGTGTGTGGCCAGTAAACCAGCTGCTAGGGTTGAAAGGGTTAAAGAGCCATATTTTTAAAGAGGCACTTCTGGCAAATTTTAATCATGAGATTTAAGTTAAAGATTCTGGCAAAGACTTACTTTTTTCATCATGACTTTTTGCCTTCACCATCATAATTTAACTCAATAGTATTTAAATGTGTTTCCATGGATACATAAAAAAATGTCCTGCAGATTAGATTCTATGTTCATTAGTCTCAAATTTGTTACTATGGAAACACAAGATGTAAATAAAGATATTTTATACTAAAATACTATATTTATGTAAATATTGATGAAATATTTTAAAATGTTGCTAGGCAACATTATTTGGATGTAGCTATATGTAGTTTCTGTTGCTTTAAGTGTTTTAAAATTTGAATGAAGTGGTTTTTGGAAAAAACATTCAAAATTATATCTTTAGAAATGGATAACAATATTAAACAATAATTACTTGATTGTCAGTGAAAATCACATTTACTACATTTAACCCTTTGAACAATTAGTATTCATAAATCAAAAGGTCATATACCCTGAACTCTAAGTAATATGACTTAAATCGCTTGGATTGTGAAGAGGATTTCTCAATTTTTTATGCTTATTGTGGACACTGATAGCATCAATTTGCACCATGCCAATTTTCAATCAGACATCTGTGGTTCAATTCCTCTAAAACTAAGTGTTTCATGACGTCACCCCTGTAGAATTTGCTTGTATCACATAAGAATCTTTGCGTTGGGTGACATCATAAAACACTTACTTTTAGAAGAATTGCTAGAACCACAGACGTTTGATTGAAAACTGGAATGGCACAAATTGATGTCCCTGTTACACATACAAAATTTAGAAAACCTCTTTACAGTTGCTTTAATGTTTTGTGTTTTGTTCACTGGAGGCTAGAATATATATCACATGATAATGTGACTTGTTGAGAGGCCGCTAATGTTGAAAGAGTTAAATAATTATCAAGCTTTATTTTAATCCAATTTGTGTTTTTGGACTGAAACCAAGAATTCTATTTTAGTGTAGCCAAATTAATGAGAAACCCAGTGATATGATAGTATTGTCTTTATATATTTACTGATATATATCCTTTTATTATATAGTGTGATATTGATTGATTATTAGTTATTGAGGGCTGCATTAAAAATTAGGAATACATGTATTTTTGAAATGATTAATAAGAAAAGGAAATATATTTCGCTAACATAATATTTTTAAATTTGGAAAAATTTGCAATACTGTAACGATATGCATTCACATGTGTTTTTTTTTTGCAAATGAAATCAGTTCCGAATCCTTCAATTTGATATTATTTTGAGATTGTGCCAAACCATATTTTTATTCATATTATCTAATCTTTTCATAAGAATTAATCATAAAAAAAATCTTGTCTGATAGATCATAATTTGCAGGCACATATATAATGAAAGTACAAAGTTTAGTTGGTCGAATTGATAAAAATTTTTTCTTTGTTTAAGCCCTGAAATATGGCATATTTAGAAAGTGAAACTTAGCATCACAAAACTTTAGGCCACCAAATATAGAGAGTAGTTAAATAATGTTCTTTTATTACATTTGAATTTATATTTCAGATTTCTAGTACCTTGTTTCATTTTATTTGAAGAGGATTAATTTATTCATGATTTTGTCGTTATTTTTGCAATTAGAGAAGGGGGCCAGATATAACATAGCATAGTGTATCACCACTTTTCTTTAAATACTCATTTACTTTTTTCTGAAGATTCACAATTGAAAATATTTTAAAAAATGCTACTTAGGTACCTTTTAAATTTTTCTCAGTCAGAAATTTAGTTATTTTATAGGCCTTATTCAATTTTTTTTTAATCTTTGAACATTTACAGTTTTCAATATTTTAAGGAAAGCTACTTAGATATCTTTTCAGATAATTCCTAAGTCGCAAGTTTTGTATCATGATTTTTTATTTGATGAAATATTCATTTCATTTTCATAAAATACATTGTAAATTATGCATAAATTTACATGCTTGCAAACTTTGAAAAAAATCATAAAAAATGAAAAAAAAAAAAATGTAAAAAAATGAAAAACTGTGAAAATCCTATTCATGTTCATCCATATCATATATTTAGCATTATTATTATTATTATTATTATTATCATTAATTATACGTGATATTTTGTTATCCATGCTTTAAGGAACTGTGAATCTAACCTCTCAGTGGTTGGAATGCATGAGCTTAGCTTTGTTTTTCACTTGGGAAATTCTCCCACGATTTTCATGCTTTGTGATTTAATGTGTTTGGACTTTAAGTGTGAACTCATTTGGTAAAAACTTAGTCATTAAGTGGCCTAAGGTTTAAGAAACACGCTTGTTAAAAGTTAAAAGAAAACATTTCTGAATCTCAAAGCATGCTAGCAGTTATAGCTATTTCTTCAGTTTGTGATTTTTTGTATCAAAAATCAAACTGGAGCTTGCTTAGTAATGTTTTCATGGTATGAATTAAATGATAATAATAGTCTAAATTTTAAAATAAAGCCATGAACATTTTAACAAAATTAAATTCAAGTTTAAAAAATTAAAACTTAAAAAATATAGTCATTTTCATCAATGCTTTGCTATATATATAGCATTACAGGCATTTGAAGTATAAACCATTTGGGGTAAAAAAAATGAAAGCTTGTGGGTAGCATACCCAACTAATGAATAATATTGGCATCCCTGAGTTTGTGATAAGTGTGCCTTTATCAATGCTCAAAATTTCAAGTATTTATGTTTCTATGTATTCATTTTACAGTTCTTCCAAATAAGAAATTAAAAATAAAAGTTAAAAACGTAGGTATACAGCCTCTAATTTTTGGCTTTCACATTTGATAAAGTTTCTACCTAAAGCACTTTGCAAACTATATTAATTGCATGGGGTACCAATGTCTTCAGGAGAAAAAAAAATTGAGGTTTAGAACCTTCAAATTTTATGAAAATGGAATCCTTATCTTAAATTTATTGGTGAATTACAATATTTATATTGAGCTTCAGAAGATTTTTTAGATTTGGTAATTTCTTTCAAAAATTTAATAAAATTTTAGTTTTAAGAAGCTTGTCTACACTAATTATTATATGTTACCACCATTTTGTTTTAAGTGAAAAATAAACATGAAAACATCTTCTTTGTGTTTGTCTTGATATACTGGGATAGAAATGGGATGATCCACCATTTTTTGCATACAAATACTAGACAGTGGAGTCAGCCTAGTCCAGTATATCACCCTATGGTCAAAACTATTACTCACCCACAGATTTCAAAGGAAAGACATCCAATATCTAAATGTAACTATAAACTGACCCAGCCCTAACAATTTACAGGATGAAAGATTAGGGCAAGTTCAGTTAAGGGGAGACTAATCCAATGAACAGTGCACATTTTTCATTGATTTTTGGTCTGTAGTCCACCAATGTCAATAAGAAAAGAAAGTAAGATTAATTCTTTTATTTCTCAGTGAAGTCAACATAATATATAATAACAAAAACAATATCACATAACAATTCACCCTAAGATTAGCCATGACCAGTGCTTTCGAGAGCAGGCCTGGTGTCCACTTACCACCCTATTGTATTAGGATAAGATATATTTTGTGCAGCTTAAATATTTGAAACAACATTCATTCAGACCTCAACTTCTCTCTCACAAAAACATACAAGAGATCACAAGTTCTCTTCTCTAAAACCAGATGTCAAAAAACATTACCTTTTTATAGCAATTTACAGCTTAAAAGTTAAGTATATTATTCTTGAAAGAATTAATGTGCTGTTACAGAGCTCAAATTTCATTTTCAAATAGCAATATACATCAAACTATTCTTTGAAACAGCTGTGACCTGTCACAAGGCCCGAACCTCTTTCTTAAAAAAAAAATTGGCGATAAGTAAATATCTACTATTTTCCAAAAAGCATATTTCTTCGAACAATAATAATTCTGTTGCACGAATATCAGGAACTTTTAAACTTTAGTACTTACTTCAGATAACATGTTGATATGATATGTTTAAACTGTGCCATAGCGAACAATGTTAAAAGATTTCATTTTATACTTTCTCCTTGTAGTAAACACTGGTGAAAATTAAAAGAGTAGTTGATAGATTAAGATGAGTTACTAGCTTACTCATATAAATATTCATAATGATAAGTATTGCACAAACCCCTTTAAATAAGATAGATATAATGTTTTGAGATATCTTGTGATTAAAGCGATCAATCAAAAATACCAGTATACACATTCAGATGAATTAAACAACACAAAGAATATCACCTATGTCTCCAACAGATAGACCAATATTGTGCACCATTCATACCATTCCAGTTGATATCTCTGGATGTACATGGATATCCTAAACAGATCTTATTAACTAAGAAACATCTTTGAACAGTTGAGCATTGTGCCTCAAAGATCAAATATAAGTCAGTCTCTTAAAACACACACTTGAGCAGAGTACATGGCATACAATTATTTACATTGTACTTTAGCATACATTGAAGCAGAAAGGAAGCCCATTTATATAATGTGATGTAAGGGAGTGAGGAAAAATGGTGCTAGGATAAGAAATTCCCCTTTAGAAATTAACAATGCATGAGTATCTCAGTGATACCTATTGGAATCTCATTACATTGTTACTGAAAATTACTCTAAACTAATAACAAAAGTGGACAATTCTACGTATACCATTAGTGGGCAGATATAAATAAATGGTTGAAATAAATTAACCATTCAACTTGTAAGACCTACACTACACTCATTGCTTAAAAACAATGCTATACTACCCTAGATTTATTTAAAACACACCATGAGACAGTGTATATCTGGAATGTTTTTTAATGGCCTATAATTATTACTACACTATGTACAATTTTGGACACAAACTAAACGAACTGACAAAATCTAATAAAACTTTCAGGAAAACCAGGCCTTTAATTTACTTACTATATTACTTTGGTCATATTCTTAAAAGCTAAGCCAAATTGGATACTCTCTTTTATGTTAAAGACTGACGGAAGGATTAATAATATACTGAAAGCAATTGAAAACTTTACTCAAAAACTTATTCACTTAATTTACCAAAGCTGATTATGTGAATGTCCATAACTTACAAAGCTTGAAGGCTTTCTTGGTGAAATAACTATTTAAAAGCTCTGACTAATATTCACAAGAAAATCTATGTCATACACAATATAATTTACAATATCAACAAAATTTTTGTAAGAAAAAGCACCATTGGAAGCAAAACTGATTGCCACTACATGTATCAAAAAAACTGAGATAATCATAATTAAAGTTGGTTTTGCACTTGTTTTGGTCGGTTTTAACAATATTTCATTAACAGTTTACTCATGAAATTATACAATGATGTAAGTAAGGTTTTGAAAAACAGTCTTCACTTATGCTCAAAATTCATTTGTCAGTTGGTTTGGTCACATTTTGACCCATACCACTTTATCAATTTTTATGACTAGGTAGTCCTAGATCTAATAAGACACTAACCAATAAAAAGGGGAGTGGTATCTAATCTGGAAATTAAAAATCACATAAAAGACCTCTTTCAACCATACATTCCATTGCATTCATTCACTAAGTTATTTTGGAATTCTCTGGAATTCATGGAATTCAATAACATTCACTTTAGCTTTCAAGTTTAAGCTAAGTATCATTTTCAGGTAAATATCATTACCAAAGTGATTCTTGGTTTTTCAAGAAGAAATGTTCACTAACGATATTCTTTGGAATTCACTGATATAATCTAAAGCTACTATATGTAGTTATAATATGGTGAATATATAATTAATTTGTTAACATGATTTATCCATTTCTTGACAATATGAAAAGACTGGATGAATGATTATTCATTTGATTTATGTATACATTCTTTGGAATTCAATATATCTTAGCTTTTCTAAAAGTAATATTCGAACCTACTTGTAACAATAGGTGATTTTATTTTTCAAGAGAGCTGTTGATTGAGCTATATTTACCAGTCATGTCTGATGATGCTCATAAATGTTCAACGATGAGTTTGGTATTAATAACATTTTGTAATAAAGTATTTGTGGATCATGCTAAAAATGTCCAACAGTAAAAATTTTGAAGGAACAACCCTGATCATGCATTTTTCAAAAATACACATTCACTAACAATATAACTGTCTCTCGCTGATATCATACCTACATATTACATTCATTGTCATTTCGGACAGCATGGATTGTCAACCATTAATACTACATCTATCCCATAATGCTCGACTAATTCCATAAGGAAGCTGCGATCACCCTGTGGATCCAGCCCCATTGTTTTCATGTGGTCTGACGTTAACTGTCGATCCTGAGAATTTGAGATTTCTAATAACATTTGAAATATTCTGTCATTCATCTCCACAAAAAAACTGAAAAGAAAATAAAATTATATAAAAAAAAATCTTATTCCATACAAATAATGTATGTTAAAATACCCCCTTTCTTCAGACACAGTCTGGTGCACAATATAATCTCAAAATTTAATTCACTCAAGATAAACAAATACTCCTTATTTTGATATTTTCCAATCAAATTAAAGAAAGCCTGCATACCAAAGTTGTTTTTTTGTTATTTATTTGTCCCAGCAATAAACATGTAGTGAAACTATTGGTAAAGGTAACAAGTTTTCAATTCTTACTTTGTAAAAACATCTTCTTCATCAAATCCCTGTTCTTCTCCCAACTCTTCTACTTCAAATCTATGGGAAGCTCTGAAATATTAAATAAAAAATAAACTAGGCATCATCCATAATATCAGATGCTGTGATAGATTGATCCATTATAGTACTTTAGCCTTCTAATGATCTTTGTCTTTTTCAAATGATAAGAGTTGATTTTTATATTATCTAGGTGATATTCTTTGCATGAAATTTATAAATATTATTTAACGTGGGCCCCCTTTTTCAAATTTTGAAGATAAAATTTGTTTTAATTATGCAATACTACATTGAGAAATGGCACAATCTCAACTGATGTGTGATGTTTTCTTTATCCCCAATCTCTTCAATCTCCCTAATTCAAACAATGAAATTTTACCTTTGATTATTTAGTTGAACAGCTTTATCTTTATCAGCATCACTGACTTTTAAAATTTCTTTTAACCCTGGTGAATTAACTTTTACAATTTGATTATCAACATAGACATCATATAAATGAGTTTTACTTTCAAATATCTTCTCTGTTGTACCTGTCAAGAAAGAATGAAACACCCATTTTTATACAAAGATAACAAATAAGGATCACAAGGATCCAGTCTATGTTGACTACCAGTTGCTTCATGTCTAAACCTCTCAGTATTAAACTTTCTTTTATTATAATCCATTCCCATTTTCAGCTAGAATAATGAGAAAAGATGGGTCGGATGAAGCAGATCAGGCAAAAATACATCCCTATTGGCAAGTGATTGGTACAAGAAGATTCCCAAAGGATTCCTAAAAAGCATTAACATTTTGAATATTCGAGATTAGAGGGTTAATGATCTGAAAGATCTTAAAAACCAAAAAAAAGGCATTCTACTTACAGGCTATGTAAGAAACTTCATTTTCTAATGCTTCTATATCAGCTACATTAACATAAAAATGTGGTTGTGGGTTTTGTCCCATGATATTGGTAATATTGTGATGTCCTAAACAACATGCACAATAAACTGAAAGTAGAAAGGGATCAATATTTACTGAACAATGTTAATAAAATAGTCTTTCACCGCTTCAGAGAATTTCAATTTGAAAATTGACAAAAATATAATTGCAATAATACTCATGCACATTTATATATTCTTTTTTTAAATCTTTATTTGGATATTTTTTAAACAAATATAAGTTTGTGTGGTAAATAGCTTCCTTATCAAAAGATTACTTGAAACCATATACAGTACAAGTTAATTTTGTGCCTTTCACAATAGAATTGTGCCTAGTTTGCCTCGGATATCAGAAGTACTGTATAGATAAAGCTTATATTTACCTCTATAACAAACAATGCCTATTGGTGGGGGAGAAAAAAACAATATTCTTCTTTGTAATAAAGCTAGTTTCCATAAAACAAATATCTGGTTACCAAAAAATTGTAAAAACTGGGAAAAGCAACCTGCTGGATGGGTTATCTGGAATGGAAAACACAAAAATAAAAAAACAACCAGGATATTTTAAGAAGTTCAGGTAAAACAAGCAAAAACAGGACACCTAGTAATGTCACCTTGGTACATAGTTGACTATGTGCCTTTAATTAGGCCTAATGGCAAATTTGAATAAAACCAAAGCTGAGCAAGGATACATACTTTCATTTCTGGAAGAAGATCTCTGCTGGGGGTTGATGGTGTAGATAAAGGTGAAGGTCGTAAACCATCCATCGTGATTTCATTTAACGGTATTACTCCTTTTCTATCATCGTAAAATACTTTTAACTGCATATATTTACCAGGCGTTTCTAATAAATGCCTAAAATAAGCAAAAGACCAATTCCAACCTTCATAATTTAAAATGTTTTTATTAAGTGAGGTTCTATAACACCAGTGGGTTAGAGCGTTGGTTTTTTACATGACGTCATTTGCTTGGTTATGTCGAGCGAATGGTGGCTGTGGGTTCCAATCTTGATCGGCACGAGATAGTCCTATAACCTTGAAAAAGCCATCTTCACTCATAATTCCAGTCAACCCAGAGATCAATGCCCAGAGGTTTGGCCAAGGACCAGCTAGTAGAAAGGATCCATAATTGTGAACCTAAGTTGTTATCCTTGTAAAATATAGTTGTTTCTTTCTTTTTTTTTTTAAAATACTTAAATAACTGCACAAATCTTAAGTCAGAAAAAATATGCTGAATCGTTTTTTAAGATTTTTGCATTATATTGATGGTGTTAACATCATAATTGAAAGTTTCGAGTGGCTATTAATAAATTGATTTTTTAACATTCAGATTTGAATAAAAATGTTCAATCCATCAAGGAGCAGTAAACATACCGAACTTGTGTTTCTAAAAATTGCATATGTCTGTATAGGGTGGTGTATGATGTTGCTAGGATACCAACAGATTTCATCCGACAACCCCGTTCTATTTCACTCTGTATTCTCATATTCTCGAAACACGCCAAACCATAATAATTATCTTTACGAAAATATCTGAAATAATAACAAAGAAATGAAGAAGAAGCTATGTGGACTCTCTGAAAAGCATAAGGCATTGGCGGTTGACAAACCTTTCTAGTTGAACTAGTTTCTAGTTGAAAAATAATCAGGGCTTATTTCAGGTAACTTGCAATTTCCATACATCATAAAGAAAATCTAGAAAAAGCTGATTAACTTACACAAAATCTGTGTCCTGTGTATGAGAACCACTGACCATAGCTTTAAATTCTACCCCATCTAAATCTGTATCATCTGGTACACACCATTCAATAACATTACCTACAATTCAAACATATAGAGAAATAAGATCCATAGGAGGTAACAATGGGATTTCAGGAATAAGGGGGATGGGGCAAGCCCGTACCTAGTCCAGGGTCTCAGGAGGGGCCAAATTTTTTGAAGGGGGGCTCAACTATGGCGACTCAACAAGTCATTTAAGTCATTTAATTTTTTCAGGGGGGTGGGGGACAAAATTTTCTTAGGGGGCCTCTAGCTACGGCCTGGGATGGGGGTAGAATTATACTGGTCTGGTATGCCCCTTTCCAGTTTCAAATTTTTTATAAAATTCTTAAATGTCATAGTCCCCCTTGACCCCTACACCAATATCTAATGATTCAATGAAACGCCACTGAAAGGTGGGTAGTGGGCTGAGCTGAGGAAGACAGGCACTGTAATACAATTTGAAGAACAGCCTTGCTTCATGGAATCTTATGAAGACTTCCTCTCTGTCAATAATGTAGAAATACTTTATATTCTGAACAGCCAGTTTCTTTCCAGTTATAATGAAGTAGATTGTATGTCTAACTGTCAAAGACTAATGTTATTATCTCAATTAGAAATATTGACAACGACATCACTGACACATCACAATGACAAACTGAGTCTTTACCTGGACTCTTTGCGCCACCACGGCTCCTATAACACCATAGAGAGTTCACATGAAATGACACTCTGGGCCATGAGATAGATGTCAAGGATAAATTGAATGCATTTTCATTTTTAAATGAGCAAAAAATTCAATTGTATGTCTGTCGGCAAGAGAGTAATAATGAGGCCAACTAGATTACACCAAGGAGGGTGCACAATATGACAGGCTGTTGATGTGGAGTCTATTCTTTCTTGACATCTAGAATCCTTCATGCTATCAAAAAAATATATTGAACTACAATGTTCAGAAGTGTGTCATTTTCAGCTAACTGACACCATCATATTGATAAAAAACTTTGACCTCTTTATAAACAGACATTAAAATGTCTGATAATAGTTCCGATGCCAGAAATGTGGCATTTTCAGGTAAATGATACCATAGAATATTCAATTGGCATGACAAGAGTTAGAAGTTAATGTCAACAATATCAATGTAATACAATTTCACACAATTTAATGCAGGTTTCTGGCTCTCTGTGAGCTCAAATGAAGAAATAATCAATATACTTGAATATGTTACAGGTGCAGTTTGAAAAACCAATAAAAATAAGAAAGAACAAATTTTTGAAATGGCAAAAAAAGCACAAACTGGGCGAGTGTTTTTTTTCTAAATCAAAGACATAGAACGATTTGAGCATTTACTAATATGTTTCATTCAAAGTCTTGCCAACTAGACCTATAACCAAATACTGTCAAAGTTAAAAACTATAATCAATTCTGGTGATCTAATTTGTACTATGAGATAACTATTTTTATTCTATTATGGTGAACACATTTTGTGCCTTTTTTGTCATTCCAATAACTTGTTCTTTGACACTTTTATTGATTAAGTGTTTCAGCTTGCTTTTCAATTTAAATCAAATGTATTTTCAATTTTCATAACAGCAATGTCAGTTATCTAAAATCATAGAGGTTCAATTGACACATTAGAGTCAGTATCTAAATAGCATCGATAATAAATTCAAAACACATTTTTCCACAACTTCCTTTAATAACAATTAGGAAACAAAATTATTTCTGGTTAGATCTACTCTCTATTCATTATGAAATACAAACATCAAATAAACAAGTTAAAATATAATGATTGATACTTATTCTTCACAATCACATGTGCTTTAGAGTCAAATGTATTTTTGTCACTCAAGTCTTAACAGAAGCTAGACCGAAACATTTGTCTCTATTTGGACAGATGTAAGCTGGTTTACAGACAGAAAAAAGAAGCCCTATTACACCAGGACATTCTGCATCTCTGCAGGTGCAGAGGTTTTCAAGCTTTATTTAGATACATCAGATCTGCAAAACTCAGATAAAATATACAGTATTTGGAAAGATGAATATTTTTGTAGTTCAGTCATACCACAATTTGCTCCTTGCACCATTTATGCCACTTCTCCAATGCCATAAAAAAATTTTTTTAACCATCTAGCTTTGACCATTTAAAATTGCATATGCAGCCAAAAGTTCAAAGATACTAACAACAACAAAGTTACAGTGATGTCCAACACTAATTTACAATCATCATAAAGTTAATTTAATTTCATATCAGTATCTACTCAAGCTGAAAACTGTCAAAATATCCATCAGAGGCTGGAAGAGGCAGATGTTTCAGACTATATTCAGGCTATATTCCTTATATATGCAGTAACGGTAGTTGAATATATCCCTTTCATGTAGCCTACCGTACCCAAGTTAACAATATATCCCTTTCATGTACCCAAGTTGAACAATATATCCCTTTCACATAAATAATCCAATTAGGCCCTCTTAACGAACAGCAAGACGAAACCCCGAAATCCAAAACAACATTTTGGCTAAACATAGGTAGAAGCTAATGAACTTTTCACATTAGCATGTATATCAATCATAAGTGAGTTAGTGAAAAGTAGAATCAAGTGTCCAGAATACTACACTTGGATTTACATAGATCTGTTCTTATTTCTACTTCCAAGTTTATGCCCGTATCTCAGTCGAGATTATAACAGCAGGATGATCAAAATAATCCATAAGCACCTCACTTGAACTCTTGAAGACAAATCCCATGAGAATCGATTATATTTTAAGAATTGTTTATGTTCCATTCTAAAAACGAATGCGATACCCTAAAAACAACACTGAATACATAAATTCCACCCACCTGATCGTATATCAAAAGCGACGACAAAAACAGCCACAATGTTGTCTAACTCGGTCAGTGTCGTCACTGAAGCACTACCACTGATACTTATAGTCTCAGACGGCGCCCCTTCATTACTGTTAATTAACTTTCTAAGGTTTTTCCTCGAAGTTTCAAACGGATCAAATTCATTTTCATCGTGTTTTAATAGCGGAGCTCTATCGTCCGCCGCCATGTTCAAAATAATTAATAAATAAACAGACGGAGTTGTCTCCCTTCTTACAGTAAATCAAGGTAAGTATATTGACCTACTTATTTTCTTTCATCTTCGCCGCCGTCATCACGCGGCAATAGTTACGCGTGTTTCGATACATCTGCAATTTTTGGTGCAACAGTTTCACCGAGGGACTTGCTTTTTTGGTCTTTTTTATGGGGATTTTTCATTCAATAATTGCGAATAGTTTTTGCAAAATACTTATTCATTGTAATATAGTGGAATTGTTTTTATTTACTATGGCAAATGACTCATTATTTATTGGACAACAGGTGTGCCAAAGTCATTCAATGGAAATAATAAAATATTTATAACATTGTTTTACTATTTACATTTCATCTGATTAATAATTTTTCCATCAAATGGCCTAGTTTAACATCCAAGTATGGTAGGGTCGTTGACATGAATGTCTGTCAAAATTTTGGGCTGAAAATTAATTACAAATTGCCATATAATTAATTTTTAATTATCAATTAGTAACAATATAATAAAGTAACAATTGTGGTTCTATATAAATATTTATATATACAGCTTAAACTTTAGTCATGCACAATGTATTAAAGGGATGCAGTCGACAAGATCATAAAAATTATTTTCAACAGCCTGTATCTCTTTTCAAAATAAAATGTTCAGTCAAGGTTGTGAACGATAAGGTGAAAACCTGTTACAAGTAGATGTAATTGCCAATTCCTAATGTAATTTTACCCAAAAAAGAAAAGGTTTTACAAGTTTACACTAAAATTGCAATTTGTTCAGCTGCTATACTGAAGGATTATACAACTTAATCTCTGCTAATATAATGCATTTATTTCAATGCAAGACAACAAATATACCACATGTTTATGTCAATTCGTAAAACCTTATTTACTCAAAGCCAATATATTGTGATGGAAAATCATGATAAAAAATCATTAAAAGAAGAAATGTGACGAAACGACTTGAGCACACGGGCATCATTTAACATCTTATCTTTCCAGTATGAAATTATAGGCGTCTATAAATGAAAGATAACTGATGAGAATATATGGTTATTCAAGATATTTAAAATAAATTACCATGAAAAAAGTAATTGGTAACCATGGTAACATTTTTATTTTCTTCAAGATTTATTGATTTTGCGATAAATAGATAAGAAAATGTTACATCACATTTAAAGAAATATGTCTTCAGAATTTAACTCAATTGAATGATATATTTTTTAATCAAATACACACCCATAAAATAAAATTGATTTTCAGCCTTGCATCAAAATATTATTCATATAGAGACAACATGCCAAGTGCAGTAGAGTTGAAGGTCTTAAGGTGAATGAACCTTTCCACTTTTAAAGAGCCTTTTTAAGTCCTATAAGCTCTTCTTGATGACCAAAACAAATTTGGAGATCGACTGTACAATTAATTTTTGAATTCCCTTTAAATTAGAGAGAAAATTCAATATCTGTGTAGGGTCACAAAATAATAGCCCATATCACTTTAGTATATTCATTTAAATGTCAATTTGAAGAGGAGTCAAAAGGATCCTTTAATAAGTCTTAATGATTCAAGGGAAAATTTGATATCTCTTAAAGAGACACAAAATAATCCATAGCACTTGGGAACCTTTAGTATATTTCTTATAAAATGTCATGGTGAACTAACAGCGATTACAAGCCATTAGGATCCTTTCACTGATCGGATCATCTTCTCTAACATATCCCACTGTTCATTAGAAACCAGTTTTAATGGATTAAACATGCCAGCTTCACTTGGATATTCTCCACCATTTAATCTTATTATCTGAAAATGCAATATGAAATAAACTGAGTTTTACATCCTGCTATAGTGCACTCTATTAGAGATAACAGTCACCACCATGCATTGTGAAATGACGGATAAGATTTATTTAATTTGCAGCTCTCCAAGACTCTTTAAGTTCAACAAATTGTTTAAAATTGCAATTGATATAATGAGAATTACTTGCCAATTTAGTTACAGAATCAAGAAAGCAAAAGAAGAGGATTTCACCTCTGAAACAACAGATGCCACTTTATCAGATGACGGTGCTAGAATTTACTAATATACCTAGGCCTCTCATTACCCAGGGCAAATAAAATTTTCCAACTCACCTGCCCTGAAATCCACGAAGAATAATCACTGACAAGATAGGCTGCCAAATTGGCAATTTCTTCCACCTCCCCTGCTCTTCCAGCTGGTATACCTCCTATTTTAGTATTCATAAATTCTCCAGTAGGATCTAGCCGACTGAATGCTCCCTGAAAAGAATATCATATGACATTAAATGTTATCCACATTTATTGTAATGGTAAACCAACCAAAGGCAGAAAGTAGGATATAAACATTTAATATTGTTTTATTGAAAAGTCAGTATTGAATAAGCATACCTGAGTTTCTATAGGACCAGGTGAAATACAGTTAAACCTCATACCATATCTAGCCCATTCACTAGCTAATGATCTGAAACATACATTATTTTGAATTTAACAGTACAGCAGTATTTCAGAAGCTCATATATTAACCAAACCATTCACTGAAAACCTCACATCATTTTGCACTATATAAAATTTGGAGTAAGAAGTATGGTCCCCTTGATTTCCAAAAAAATCAAAAAAAAACAATATATATTTTTTAAATCCTTAAAATATAAATTTTGATAAAAAGATTATTTTGAAGAAGCGAGGGCTTGGACTGTGTTACAGCAGTCAAATTCATAAAATAATTTCTTTCTGTTTAATCCTTCAGTTTCAGAGTTGTCCTCACCTGGTGATGGCTTCTACACCAGCTTTAGCAGAGGCACTAGGAACAACAAAACCTGATCCAGAATCAGCATAATCAGCTGATATAGATAGGAAAACAGCTCCTACAAAAAGAGTAAAATATGAGTTTAACTAAGAATTTCTACACAAAAACCAATCCATCTTCCAATACCTTGAAGAACTTCAATCAACAATAAAGTAAATGTGAAGCTACAAAACTGTAGTCAGAAAAGAAAACCTATGACAATTAGGGGAAACCTTATCAAAATGGTTCTATTTCTCTTTCAATTGTGCTAATGAAATGTGAAATTGAAATGTGCTTCGTTAGACTCTCATAAATAGCAGACACAACAAAGACGTTTAGTCAGAAATTGCCAATATTTTTTGCAATTTGTATAACAATGTATTTTCATGGAAAATTAAACAGTTGAAATAGCTGAACGATACCTACCCTGTTTAGCTTTTATCAGTCTCTTTCCAACATCAATTGTGACATTAGCTGTACCATTTAACACTATATCAATAATTGTCTTCCAAGCATTCATTGACAATCTTTCAGTAGGTGAAATAAAGTTTCCTGCTGCGTTATTTATAATGATATTTGGTAACCCGAATGCAGATTCACATTTATCTAACGCTGTTTTAATGGCTTCTTGGTTTCTGACATCAGCTCCTACTGCTAGTACCTACAGAAAGTATAAGAAAGCCATAATTATCTGAGCAAAAAAAACTCATAAATGTACAAATATCTAATTATATGGTAAGATTAAATCTAACTTCTTGTTTCAGTACATTCTAGTGAATCTAGCCATGTTACTATAGTAGACCTGTTAATGTGGTTAAAAAAGGTATCTGGATAAAGAAATGATTTAAAAGACACTGTTAACATTCCTTTTAGTCCATACCTTATTGCCCGTTTCTTTTGAAATTTCCTCAGCTGTTTTCTTCAACACATCAACGCTCCTTTAAATATATTAAACATACAATTCAGCATTCAAATTATCTTACTTTCCTTACTTATAAAATGATTAATAACACCAACATGACATCAAAGAAACCTGAAATCTGATTTCTTTCTGAAATGTGCTACAACTACCAGCAAATAATAATAAACTCTGGAAAATAATAATAAACATGGAATCGAGCTTCATTAGCAGAAAGAACACATATATATTTTGAAGAGATTACTGGATACAAGCTTACACAAGCTAATTCTTTTCTCGTCTTCATTACAAATGGCAAGAAAGATTCTGTAAGATTAAAGGACTGACCTACTGGTGATGACAACATTTGCACCAAGTTTTGAAAGAAATGTAGTCATTCCTTTCCCTAATCCAGTCCCTCCACCAGTGATAAACGCTGTTTTTCCTTTAAATGTATCAGCTGGTAGCATAACGTTAGTCGCTACAGGAAAATATTTGGCTCTGTCTGCTGCAGTGCCTGATTTCAGGCATCTTTGAAGGTAAACCTGTTAAAAATGATAAAATTTCACACAATAAGGTTTTTCTTTATAATTATTACATTTTTTTTAGCTATAATTAGGCTTTAGAATGATGGGCTTATATATCGCTTCAGTAACAGTGTTGTTCAGGGTTTCAAGCCATTAGTTGTGGTCTGAGTTAAACTTTTAAAGCACTTCTTTTGCCAAAATTACCTCCCTTGGATACAAAGTCCGAATTTAAGTAAAAATTGCAATTAGGACAAAATGAACAATGATATAAATATGTTCAGCGTCGAAAGTATGAGGAAAGTCGTCATTTCAGGCACGCTTACTTGAAGATTGGTTGAAACCTTCCAGTTTCCTTTTCCAAAAGAAGCTAATGTTGACACACAGCGGGCTGACATCTTGAAAATACCCGTATGTAAATAACCGGAAGTGAGAATACTTAATTTTGATTGGATTAAATTTTCACTTTCAAAAGGGCGCTGAATAGAAAGGAATCAACTGAACAAATTTTAACGAAATTATCAAGGTTTATTTATGTTTAACAGGTATACCTTTATTGAAACAATATTCTTATGTGCTATGGATTATATGTGTTTTGCTTGTTCCCTTCAAATGATCGTCGATTAGGCCCTATCGATTTAACGATAGCCTATGGCATTATCATATGCCTGGAGACTGACTTGCTTTCAGTTTTTTAAACCGAAGGCGAAAGTTCAGACCAACTACTTTTTAAAATTTGATTGATAAAAAGACAACAATTGCTCAAGAGATTATGGCTAAGATTTAATTCAAGAAAAGACTTGTTTTGACCCATTTCACCTTAAACCGGGCAATCTCAGGAGTTGTTAATGATTTTTACTGAGTGATAGCCTTGATGTCCCATTGATTGACATTGGATTGGTGGATTTTCTTCTGATCTGTATTCTTATTGGAAATCTTGCTACTTTGTCATTTATGTTATTGTTAGCCTATGTCTGTACACAGTATACTTTCCTTTACAGAAAGTTTGCGTAACGATGCCACGCAAGAGAACGGCTAAAGTCAGTAAAAGAAACAAACCAAAATGTCCTGAAGGAGACGAAGGGAAGTCGCTGACAGAAGAAGAGAGGCATGAAAAGTTGGCTGTGTTTACTAAAGATTTTGATATTAAATGTAAGTTTCAAAGTATGAAATGCTATTGAAGCTTCACTGATTATCTGTCACCACACTTATCTTTTAATCACTTCAGAAAAAAAAAATATCAGTGACCTTGATGCATTGTCTGTGATACTGATACATTCCTTCCTTATATTGAAACTATTTATATCAATGATGGTTTAAAATGTAACCTGTCTTAATTTGCTAATGACATAATTGTCAAACAGGATGATAAGTTCAAATACAAAAGCAATAATTTTTTCTTTTTTCCTTTCAGATCAAGAGAAAATAAAGAGAATGGCGCTGGATCAACAGACTTTATTAAATGCTATAGAAAGGAAATTACACTGTCAAATAATGCAGCTTCCTGCGGTATGTAATAGAATTCACTGTCATGCTCTTGTGAGCAGTTTTGTAGATAACCAGCTCTGAAACCTTTCAAAGAAACAAACTAAGGTTCCAATCCTTAAAGCATTTTTCACCATAAAACACATTAAAGGCGATCCTAAAGAGGTTTTCTGAATTTCTTAGGACTATCGGGGACACTAATAGCATCAATTTGCACCATTCCAATTTCCCTGATAGACATTAACAGGAAACCTCTTTAAACAATCATTCAGATCAGATTCATAGATGTAAATAAGTTCATTTCTAATTGATTTTTCTTTTTCAGTGCATAAAAAAGATGAAATTAAAAGATTTTATTGGTAAGATATTGTTTCTGTGATTCAATGTTGAGAACAAAATACTAAAAAACAGATTATTCTCGATGCACAAATAAACAGGAAATTTAAAATATTTAAGGAACAATGGTGAAATGTTTAATATTTCTGAAAATGCTGTCAGTCCAAATCACTGTATAATTACTCATCAATTTCAGAACTAGGTGGAACGATTGAAGCAGCTTTAGCAGAAAGTGAATCAGCCCCTTCTATGCCTTCTTCATTATCTATATCTGGAAAATTAGCCCAGTCCATGTAAGTCTGAATTTTCTTATCATTTTTAGCACGAAGGGTTAATGAAATAAAAACTTCATATACCCTACTAAACTCCAAGTAATATCAACTGGAAGTGTATAAAAGTTATGTGATTTCACTTGATAAAAACAGCTGGTGTATACATATAATTTTGTGGCCAGTAGACCAGCTGCTGGTATTGATCAGATTAAGATGCAAGTCAGCATTTCTTTAAATCAATGTTCATTCAGCAGATGGAGTTTAATGTTTCAGCTCAAAATATTTTAAAACTCTGCAAGTAAAATTTTTTAACATTTTGTGGTGGTATTATTATTTTTCAATTTCCATAGAAATTTAACCTATATATTATAGATCAAAATTGAACCCGAAAATATTACCCACGTGTGAAGTCATCCAAGAAGAAGGGGAGCCGACTCCTGTAGCACAGAAACGAACTGTTAGGGTAGGTACTTGAGTCTTTTGATTGATTAACAATTCAGTGCTCTTCTTGAAGGATTTTTTTCACAGCAACGGTTTGAATCGGAATCTGAGATTTCTGTACACTTCTGTAGCCAGTAGTTTTTATAGGCATCTCTCAGTTGCATGAGAGTTGCGTTCAAAACTTTTGGCTACTATTCTTATTCGCAAATATTAGCATCTGGTGATCACTATATAAATAATATTTTGAAATTGCAGAAGAATTCCAATAAATCAACAACAGGAACTGGTGTGAGGAAATCTACAAGAAAACGAGGAACGAAAGGAAATGAATCTCTGATGGCTCCTCCGTCTGTTTCTAGAATCAGGTATGTGTAACTTTGGGCTAATCGAATAATCCACCTAAATAACAAATGGCACTAAGTATAAGCCAAAGTCCAAAAGAGGATCAATAGATAGATGACTATAGTCTCTGAGGTATCTTGGATGACTCAAGAATGATGTTTATTGCAAATGAACGTTACTTATCTTGCAATTGAACTGACATATGTAAAAAAATTCCATGTTTGAAGTAAGCTCTTTTAACATTACACTAATTAAACAAATTAATTATTTCTTTCCAGAATGACTCCAGCAAGTAGAACTATGTCCACATCAGGATGGCCCACGCCTTTAATTACACCTAAATTTGACCCCAGGTAAATATTCTATAATATTTCATCATCAGAATTTATGATTATCAAAACTTTAATTCCTAATTGAGTCATGTAATCAAAGAATTGGTTCAATAACTGACAGGATTTTATCGGTCATAATTACCCAGCATTGAAAAAGAAAATTTATAACATGATATTTTTGTTTCAGATTACCGTTTACTCCGGGTATGAACCGAGATCCAAAACCAGGGGAGAGAATCCTGTCTCTAGCAGGTAGTCCTATCAATAATCCACAAGATGGTGAGAAGAAAAGTAGAACTGGCAAGGGACGAGTTAGAGTAAGTTTAAGATTGTACTTGAGTTTAAAGAGAACAAGGCCCCAAAAAAAAAAAAAACAGTTGAACTGATGACTAAATCTCTGATTGCACCTTGCATGGATACACTTATCGTTCCAAGCCCAGAAGGAAAATAAATATATTAAACAATATTTCTATTTTCAGACATTAACAGTAAAAAATAAAGTGAAAGAAGAACTAGAAAATCTTGTGATACCAGATTCTCCGACGGACATTAAAAATATGAGACAATCTCAGATGTTTAAAGCTATCAATTTATTATCCAATATTTTAAAACAATCGGATGACGATGAACAGTTTTAGTGTCAGACTTTAACAGACTATTCTACAGTGGATGTATTAGAAAATGAGGAATACACTACAGAAAATTTAATTTTGAATTCTGGATAGAAAATCTGGCCACATATTTTCGAAACGATCTTAGAGCTAGGATGTCCTAGGATCAACGTTAGAAGATAAGAACCTAGGACATCCTAGCGCTAAGATCGTTCGAGAA
>NW_008708358.1:1682791-1801385 GCF_000327385.1 Lottia gigantea
TTTTTCAGAAAACATTAATTGTGTGATAGGATATTTTTAAAATGTAAATAGGTTTTTTATGTACTAATATATAGTTGTTGATATCTTCCTTTTTTCTTTACTCTGAATTTATTGATATATTTGAAACAGACTTAGTTTTTCTAGACTTATGATGTGCACACTCCTTCTTGCTTGCACTTCCTGATTCCCATCATCTTCACAATGTGAAGCTATTATAAATATCTTATATCTTGACTGCAAAAGCCAACTTTCTTATATCATGGAAGTCTGTAAATGCAGTGATTTGATTGGTTTGTACACTGTCATACAGCCAAAGAGAGCTCTCAACAGAAAATCTATTAACCATAAGCTATAATTGTTACAATCTTTTTGTCGAGGGCTCTTGATTAGTTGTATTCACTTGCATACAATCCAATCAAATTGCTGCATTCCTTGATACAAGCCTATACCCTGACATTGTGAAGATGGATTTCCATATGACATCTTGAGTTTTCTGCTTGTAACCTTGTATCAATAATGTGTAAATTTCATTCTTTCTCTTTCATTTTCAGCATACCATGTCAAAAAGTCTTGTAGAAAAAACACACTTTCTACACTTTCCTCTATTTTTCTTTTCATATCTGTATCTATGTACATACATGTATCATATCATCACAATAAATTGTAATACTTATATTACAAACAAATATCTAGAGGCTTTAATGTACTTAAAGTATTGTAAAGAATTTTCGATTAAATGTCTGTGGTTTCTGCAATTCCACTAAGTGTTTGATGGAATCACTAATTGTGAAGGGCGTCATGATGTGATACAAGCATATTTTGCAATTAGTGAACCCTTATCACAAAAATTGTACAATAATTTTCAGTGGAATCTGACCATTTGCATCTTGTGCTATCCTTTACAGAGATTTTTCAGTTTTTTGGAAGCATGTCTATATTGATTGTGAGCATGGTAATATCCCTCCTGAAATGTATTTTAATAATTAGTTGAATGTTATTTGTTGTATGTATATAGATCTAATGTAAAATACTTTCAAAAATATTAAAATATATTCAAAATACATAGAATTATTGCACATTATGTTCGTAAGGCCTAATACCAAAGGGATTTCTATCTAACTCTTACAAACAGTTCCTGAAAATACTGTGAAATTCTCTATGAGGCTGCACTTTAAAATGAATCAATCCATAAGACAAGAAAGACAATAAATGCAATAGAATAACAACCTAAAATTGATTAAGATGATGAATTTTGAAATATTTATATCATAATTGTAATAAAGAGTTGAAAATAAATCTGAAAACTTACAAATCAGACTTTTTAAAAAATCTTCAACCAAAAGAAGTTTATAAAACAAGAATTACTCAATCTAATGACATTAATGGAAAAAACAAAATTGACTTAGACATAAGCTTAGTAACAAAAGTTCCTAATGTTAAACATTAATAGACAGACAGATATATTCGCAAATCTGTTTTTATGAATGCAAATGAACATCTAGTCAACTTGCAAACATATGGCTTTAAACTGCAGAAAGAAACCTGCACTGTTATTTAATTGTAGTCTTAAAAATTCATTATTAACTAGAGTTGTTTCCCTTTGACCATTAAACTTAACGTTGTTCAATGGCCAATAGACTGTAAAATAAAGCTTTATTTACTTTAAACTTACTGTGCCATCCTTCTTGAACAATACAGACGTGGAGTATTGATTGTAATACACAAAATGGCGACTCAGGACTTTGTTTATTATGGAGGAATAGAGGGGTAAATATATTGTACATTTTCTAGTATGTATTTTGGTACTTTACTCCGATAACGTAGTGTACTGGAATAGAAGTAATAGGCTATGGTATACATAAGACCTGATATATGACTTTATATCTGCCCAGGCTATCAGTGAACTATGGAGTAGTTAATATTGGTGTATAAGGCTAATATAAAGAAGAATGGTGGATTTTTTGGCTCACCTAATGCTTTAACAAGGCAAGGGCCTGATAGGTCTGATAGGTCATAGAACTGTACCGGTATTAGTATACAGTACAGTACTATGGATAGGTCAACTAAGAGGATAGAGGATAAATTAAGGAAAAGGAAAAGTTTAATGCCTTAAATGGAATATGTGACACCTCAAAACTAGAGCAAACTCAAGCTTAAGTGATATAGCCAGAAACATGTGAATTAGGAGTCATTTTCACATTTAGATTGCTGTAGATTACCCTTAAGTTAATATCTCTGTATTCTGTATATATTTTTTACAGAGGAGCCACCCATTCGAAAATGGTGATTTTAAGATCTGATGGTAAAATTATGTCTTGGAGTGAAGAAGCCTGCACAAACCAATGGGTACAGTATGAGTATTGATTTCTTCAATGATTTACATTTATGATTAAAACAACTAAAAGCTGTTTATTTTTTTGTTATTTTTCACTGGAAAGGACTTGCTTAATTGTTTTTGTGTTCTGTAGTTGATAGGTTTAGAAGAATGTAATAAAAGAATCAATAATATGGTAGAGGACTCAAAACAGAAAGCTGGTCTTGATAAAACCATCCCTTTAAAAGCTCTGGTGAGTCTTTTTCACAAGAAATCTGACAGGAAAAATAAATAAATGAAAAGGAAACCATAACCTTATTTGAAACTATATTGTTTTAGATAAAATGGCCCCAAACAATCAATATACAAAATATCATGGCACTTAATGAATTTGCATTCTATGACTATGTGGTCATGTCAGGCAAAATTCATGTGACAAATCGGCATAAATCACTTTGTGCGACTTTCGAAGAACTTGAAAACCTTACAATTTTTACAGTTTTCAACAGACAAAACTCTGTTTATTTTATTGTACAGGGAATGTCATTAAGTGGTATTGATGAAGAAGAATCCAGAGTGAATCTAGAAAAACACCTGAAGAAAACCTACCCTCAAGCTACAGAGAATATCTTTCTTGCTAATGATGCTGTTGGTTCTCTAGCTACAGCAATTGATGGCGGTAAGTTACAGGAACCTGATGACTTTAGGTTTGATTGAGTTGATACTGCTTTAAATGGATACAAAGGTCAATGCCACAAGAAGTCGATAAGAATAATCTGGGATGAACTGTATATTCGATATTTCTTTTATGGACAGTCAGTCACAGTTTAAGCTATTGCATAAGCTATAAGATTATTATTTTTAAATGGGGAGTATGTTATGATTATTAGTCAGACTTCTTAGGTTCTTGAGAAATGGAAGATGCAAATAAGATGGTCTCAATACCCATAAAAAAGCTAGAAAACACATTTAATTCCATGTATTTTTATACTTCCAGGTGGAGTTGTGTTGATAGCTGGTACTGGTTCGGTTGGTCAGCTAATTAACCCTGACCTGTCAGAACATAGATGTGGGGGGTGGGGACACGCTATAGGGGATGAGGCTTCAGGTATTATCTAAACTTTTAAGTTTTTATTTCCTTTATTCCATCTTTTGTTGGAAGATTGGAACCGTTGTGACTCAGAAAGTATGTCTTGAGGTCCACAGTTGAATCTCTGCATGGGTGATATCTTTGTTTAGTGGAAGGGCTGACATGTTAAACAAATAGATACATTGTATCTGATCTTTTTATCTAAAAAGCACTTGTTATTACTATGTGTAATTTGTAATATTCAGGATATTGGATAGCCCAGAAAGCAATAAAGATATATTTTGATCATGTTGATAATTTATTCTCTACACAATATGATGTTAGTGTTGTAGAAAAGGCCATGTTTAAATACTTTAAGGTAATGTTATGATGTTTTGTAGTAAATCTTTTAATACTTAAACCTTAGCATTGTTCAGCCTGCCTGCTTCATTGTACATGAAGAGTACTTGAATACTGGTAGGGGCATACTGGGGTGTCTGACCACAGGACTTGGATGTGGGCCTGGGGCCTGAAGACTTCAATTATCTTGGAAACCCAGTCCCTCCCTGGATGCAGAACCAGTCATTTGAATCCTGGTTGTTTCATTTACTTTTTTGGATGAAGTAGATGGTGTATCCAGTCTTTTTGGTAAAGATGTGCATCGTGAGATGTTTGCTAACATGCTAATAGCAATACCCGTAACCAATTTTGGAGAGTCCCCTTGACAAAATCATGACTTTTTACTTTTTAAAAATAACTAACCTATGAAATATATTTCTCCTTCACAGGTAACTGATCAAGGTGGAATGTTACAACATTTTTATAGTAATTTTAATAAAGCTCATATAGCAGGTTTCTGTAAGGAAATATCATCAGGTAAGAAAAGAGTATTTTAATATTTAAACATACACTTTGTCACAATTTAAAAATAAAAACATAGTTTACAATAAGATATTCATGGTACTAATATAGATATTAATTTGTAAATATTCCTGATATCATTTTAGAAACTAAAGACCCATTAGTGTGTCATGTATTCAAAGAGGCTGGTAAACTCTTAGCTCAACATGTTATAGCTCTCGTACCAAAAATGGACAAGGTGGGTTAATAACAACTATTTCTTCTACATTCTTTGAGTTTCAATGTCTTAGGTAATGTGGTTGTCACAATCTACAGTTTACTTTTTTTTTTTCATTAATCTTTGTGTAAAGATGTGGATAAATACTGTCAATTATGTCTGGTATATCATCTTTCAACAAACCAGAAACATGTGTAACTGCATGATGTTGTCGTAGATGGATATATGCAGATACATGTACAGCTAGTTTCACTGTATAACCTAATGTCTGTTAACCTGAAGATAAGTTTTCCAATATTTAAATATTTACAGAGTTTAATCAATGAAGAAGGAGGTATAAGAATAGTTTGTGTTGGTTCTGTGTTCAAAAGTTGGCCATTACTTGAACTTGGTAGGTATTGTACTGTTAATCCTTCTGTAGTGAAGTTTAAGTCGATTACCTGCAATAGTGGTTTGCCCTCCCAAATTCCAGAGTCTAAATGTTTGAATGACCATCCAGAAATATGACTGGGCTGGCACCCCCAGTTTAATTGGAGCTCACCATTCTGTGGACCTACTTAGGCATCTAATCTAATGGTTCAGATTCAACACCATCTACAATTACTAGATTTATCGCAAAGTCAAAGTGAAATATATTTCAATCCATTACAGGTTTTGTAGAAAACTTAAAACAGAATGGTAAACTAATCGGAATAAAAGAAGTCATGTTATTACGACTGAAAGCGTCTGCAGCCATTGGTGCCGCTGTACTTGGTGCCAAATCACTTAAAAGCAAAATACCTCTTGACTATTCTGCTAATTATGATGTTTTATTCCATTCTTCCATTTGATATACAAGATAAATGCATTACTTTGAAAGCTCAGACACAAAAGGCAGATAAGTAACTTCAGTGGGGAAATTAATTTTGTGCTGTTGGTAAAATGATATGAATATTAAATGATGAAAATTAGGGCTTACTATATTCAAATGAATACTTTCCATTCCATTGGGCAAAGTAAATGTGTCCTATACACAAGTTTATTCACAGGGTTTAAAATATTGGTATGCATTCCAGCATGGTAATGTGAATGTGTTAAACATACAGCTACATTTGTTTAATCGAACAGGCCTGTAATTATTTGAATTTGCATTATATGTTTTTATATGGTGTATGGTCAAGATATACGAGAATGCATTTGACAGTTCAAAATAAGTCTTGGTTAGCATATAAGATATTTCTAAGGTTGTAAAATTCTTCACCAGGGGTGCTAATCATGAAAACTTCACTAAGATAAAAATCCAATTTTTCAGAAATACACCAATCAGATGATTGTAACAATTAAATTTGTAAGTTGCGTTTTCAAGAATAAGGCTCCAAGGGATTTGGAGTTACTTCCCTCGTCTTTACTAACATTTCAAGTTCCCTCCTCTTATTATGTCAAAATCCAGATTCTGTTGGTGTATGTTACTTTGCTGGGCAAAAAGCTGACTACAAAATTAAATCTTTTAAATATGAGAATTTTTGCAGAAACAGAATTTCCATATAAGGTTTCATAACTATATTTTAAATAAAGTTTACCAAATGACTACAATACATTTTTTTTTTAAATAGGTCTCACATCATCTTTATATGTTAATGTATATTATTTTTAATTGTTTATATTTTAATATCTAATATTAAATAAATGAGATTTCTATTTTTAATTTTTTTGTTAATTTTTGTCCTTGTTCAGGAGGTATATTTCATAATCAGGTATATTCGTTACAATCAAATAGATATTTGAGATCTTTGTGCTCTTAAGAGGACTAAACAGTAATACGAGCAGTCGGTTATATTTTTTAACACAGACTAATCTACTACCAAATTTGGTTCGAATTGTGTCCAGATATGCACAAAGATTTTTGTCTAAAGATCTATCATAGATAAACTATTGTGTGTATGATTTTCAGCGCTAGAAAATGCATCAATATAGTTTCCATTACTGGAGCCCATTCCACAAAAAATCTAATAATAAAAATTTAAGGAATTTTGCATCAAGAAGTGCCATACTTACGACAAAATTGATTGCACGATTTTTTAGTGGAACGGGGCCCTGTATAACTTGGGAATGAAAAAATAATAAAATGCCGTACAAATAACTAAAACAATACCTGCAATTATAAAGTTATTTTCTTTTATTGTAAAATATAGCACTGATACCAACATTGAATAGTATTATGCAAAATAGATGAAACATTTTAGGTGGAAAGCACTTGAGTTTAAATAAACTTTAAACAATAACAAAGATTAGAATATGGTATCTTGAGCTGTCCTGATGAGGATTATGTTTCAGAAACCCATGTTGGCAGCATGATTTGAGTTCTGGTGATGCAGATAATCTCGGCAGATTTATAAACTTTACTGAAATTTGCCATGGAATTAAGAATCAATTCATGGCCATCTTTTAGCCATTTTATAAGTTTAGAATATCATAATTTGTTACAAAATTATATATTATATTATCACAAAATTTAAATTAAGAGAGCAAATAACGCCAAAATATCAAGAATACATAAATAAATGATCTTCAGAAATTCAATATTTTGGCTAGAATTTCATTCCAAAAATCTTACTCGACGCAAGTTTCAATATGATCCAACAACTTTTGTCCCTCCGCAAAATCTTTACTACATTTTGGACAACATAGGACTTCATTAGCTCTTTCAGTACTTTGCTTTCTGCCTGGAACTGACTTTGATTTCAAAAATGACCTCTTATCTGGAACAGGAACTGGCAAAGATTGGTAGACATCTTTACTCGAAGGATCGAGTATTTCATAATCTTTGAGGTTTAGCGAACCTGGTCCATCTATTACTAATTCTTCTCTTTCACGATGCCCTCTTGATGCCAGTTGAGCCTGAAATAAAAAAAATCATAGAATCACATGATGTAGATCAACATATTCATACCAAATTCTGTATTCGAAATAACAATACAATGACAGACAACTTCCTATTTAGTATGGTTTCGAACTGAATTTTGGTTGTTATTTCAAATTATCAGACTATTAAAATTATCTTATTTGCGAATAGTAAGATATTCTAATAATGATTTCAACAGACAATGCAATAGTAACAAAATAACAGTCAAAATACCCTTAAGAAAAGTAACATTTTGTACTAAGTATATGTGATGTCATGTACAAGTTAAAAAAGACCACTTCTATATCAGTTAAACACTACATCCTTACCTCTACATTAGATTGTACAGCAGGAATGAAAGCTGTTGGTTGGTATAAATCTCGGGGTTGATTTATTTTAGTCTGGTACATCACTCTATACCTATCAGCCTAAAATTTATAACAATATTTACATTAGCTATTATTTTATCCATTGGTCTAATACAAATTCGTGTGGCATTTATATCACTATAAACGCCATTGCCTCATCACCAAAACATTAGGCGTAGTAATTTTAACCAATGACGTTGTTATTCATTGACGTCATTATATCAAATAAATGGTCTACAATCATGTCGGTAGTCCCAAATGTTGAAACGTAAAGAAATAGGCCCTACTTAAATTCATACTAAAGTCTTTGTATCAAAATTAGAATGTCTTGAAAACGTATATATAAGCAATAAACTGTTACCCTATGGCGGTTATGGTCGTATATCAGGACAAAGCTTGGCTGGAAAATTAATCCAATTAATTAATTGAATTTTCCAGCCAATCTTTGTCCTGATATACGACAATAACCACCATAGGGTAACAGTTTATTGCTTAAATACATGTATAAGTTGATGGTTTTTACATAATTTGATATTCCTATCAGATATTTTCAGTGAAAAATTGTCTGTTTAACGACCTTACAATAGATAAAACCTTGGCCTGAAGCGAAACAAATCCATGAAAAAAACTTGCAGTACACTCTCAATCCCATCATATAAAAACAGAAAAGCATTAACTTTGTCCATAAACTATTGTAACAATATAAACCTTGCTAAGTGGACAAGAATTTGAGTCAAATGAGTCAATTGTGCGGACATGCTGACAAAGAAAAGATGAAAAAAAACTAGGCTTACTTCCTTCTTGCTCTTCTCCAGTTGAGCTCGAACATCTGTCAATTCTGATTGAGCACGAGCTCGATCTTTCCTCTCCTTTTCAAAATCTTCAGCACAAATTTGAATCTGAGCCATCAGAACTGTGATAGTTTCTGCGCTATCTTCACCAATATTGGGTCCAGAAGACAAGTTCCTCACACGTTCCTGAAGTTCTTGGATTCTGGCCTGTTTTTCTTCCACTGAATGATTCAATTCTTGGTATAATGATTTAAACTGTGAAGCCTCTTGTTCAGCCTAAAATGAGGGATTTAAATCCATGTACATACAATAGTTCTTGGCTGTGCATTGTGGACTCTCTGAACAATTTTGGCAGAAGATGCAAGAAGAATGTGTCCTATGACAATTAGTTATAATAATAATATATACATATAGTATAGACCTTATTCATGCATCAGCCATATTGAATCCAGAACGAGGCTCATAACCCAAACGATGAAAAGGTAACGTGGTGTCACTGCATAAAATCACCACCTTGACGTCTTTAAGGCCTACTTCTCCAATCCCACTAACTCGAAACTAATAATATTTTACATCATTCAATATGGAATTGATTAAGCTATTTCAAGATACTTTCAGATGAATTTTACTTTCATACATTTCCAAGAAAGGGCAGTTTTAAGCACATTTTCTTGCTGTTGAGCGAGTGTTTAATGACATCAAATTGGCTATTCATATCAATGGATCACTTAATTTGTGGCATTTCCACTATGCAATAAGTATCCTTTTTGGAGGTAAAATCACTTAATCCTAAAACTTTCTATCGCAGCAAATAGATCCCTACCATGGTCCTATTTTACAATAAACCAATACCCAACATTCATAACTTATTACAGTGTATAATCAAAAAAACCAAAAAATACATACTATTGCTTTCTCTTGTTGTATTTGTTGACATTGGTCATAAGCTTCATTTAATGTACTTTCAATCCCAGACGGAAACTTAGTACGTAGACTGTTAATTTCTGCTGTTCTCTCTTGAAGAATAGATTGATGGTTCAATATCTCGGTTTTCTGTTCCTGTATGGTTCTAACTAGTTGTTTTGTATACTCCTGCCATCTTACATTCATTGAAGTTATCTACAAAGGCAAATGATTTGGGTATCAAAATAAGAAACTTCAAATGAGGAACTATAAAGAAAAGTTGTATCAGGTGCCTAGGGCTGGGCGATGTACCGGTATCACTATAAATACCGATATAGGAATTTAAATTGTTAATTAAAAAATCAAAAATACCGATATATCGCCATATCGTGATATAACCTGATGGTAGTTATCATAATATAGAATTTTTGTCCAGATAAGATCATCTATCAACATAATTTTAACAAGTAACTTGATGTATGAAATAGATTTTTTTTTTCATGATATTCAAGACTGGGGTATTTTTAGAGATATTTATTGTTTTATGTTACATTTCTAGTTCATAATTTTCTTTCAAGAACCAGTAAAAAAAAAAATTAAAAAATATCGCGATTTATACCCATATGCTTAATATCCTGATATCAACTTGAACCAATATCGCCCAGCCCTACAGGTGCCTAAAGTAAATATACCCTACCCTGCCTGGCGCCACACCTGCCATTGCTGCTTAATATTACACACAAAATTAAACAACATTACCTCTGTTACTTTACTCTCTAATTGTAAATTATTTTTCTTCAATATTTCTAATTCTTCACTAGTGACGTGCTGTAAAAAATATGGAAACAAATGAGTTTTACACCATCATCTTCCTGGACTATTGGTGAAATAAAATCAAAGGGTGTTTTACATTCTTATGTTCTACACTATAGCCTAGTAATGAAGGTATGAAAGGTCATGGAGGCAATTGCAGAAGTATCTTTAATCAGCCTCAGTTTTTCATCACATATATATGTATACCACGGAGAAACTGAATTGATTTTATATGAAACAGTACTTGATTGCTAAGGCCCTGGACAAAAAGTTTGATGTCACTCAATAAGGGATTCAATTCATCAAAAGTTTTCATTGAGCAAAAACAAACATCAATCCGCCCCCCCATAACCATTAGCTACAGGCCTGTAGCTTATGTTACCCTAAACACATTTGACCTGTGAAAAATTAAAATACAAACCTGAAAAGATGACCTGTCATTAGAAATAGATGATGAAGATGATGATCGCCTCACATTGCTTTCTTCTTTTACTTTATTCAACTTTGAATCTAAATCTTGACATTGACTCGCAAAACTTCTCAAAATTGTTTGAAAATTTTCTAATTCTTGGTGATTTTCTATTGCAATTTGGTCTCCATAACTCTGGTTCTCATAGCCATATTTGTTATTGGAGTCTTGTGCATTTCTTAACTGGTTCTGTAGATGATCGTTCTCCACAGTTAAATTGGTGATCCGTTTATTTAAGTCATCGATAGTCTGAAAATATATTTGATATTTGAATGTAAACTAATAATAAGTTAACCTTTGCCAGAAAGATTGTAATTTACGATTAGTATTTCTGGTTAATTTCTAAATATTTTAGTATAAATATGAATAAAAGTTCAATAATATCACTGCATTAACATAAACCAAATTGTGTTCTTAATACTGAACATTTGTTCAAGTTATGAGTTTCTGAAAAATTACACGGCAACTAACTTGTTACAGTGGCAGTAAGTTAATGTCCTAAAGAGCCATAATGTTTGATCAACAGCCAAATAATACTTTGATTTAATAAGATGTCTTATAATGAAGATTAGCCTAGGAGCCCAAAATTTTAGGGGTACTGACAATATCTGCTCTGCAAAAGCCTCATTACACCTTTGTCTATCGAAGTGAATCCGATTTCTATGGTCTACCATCCGATTTCGATCTATTAAATGATGAAATGAAACCTACATCTTGAAATTTGTTCAAATCTTTGACCTCTACACCATTACCACATTGATGTAGGAGATTCTTCAAGCGGACATTTTCTCTGGACAAATTCTCTAAAGTTTGTGGACAGAGACTGGCTACGTAAACATCATTTTCTTGGAGAGTGACATCATCTGGCAAAGAGTTAATGGTTAATCGGCTCTGTAGATTCTTAACCGCAGCTTCAAGCGCTCGCTTCTGTTTCTGTGTGGTCTGCAGCTCATCACGTGTCTCCTGTAGTAACTTAGTAACAGTTTCTACACCTTTAATCTTAATTCGTTCAGAATCTAATTGTTGATTACTCTGTTTAATCACCAATTTCAAATTCTCTATTTTTTCCTTCAACATGCTGTTTTCTATCGACTCTTCACTTGAGGGTGTTCTGGTAAATTGTTTTTGAGCTAGTGTTTCCATTGTACCTTTTATTCTAATTTCATTCATCTAAAATGTACAAATATTAAAGTGTAATGAAGGCCTTACATACATCATAATAAAAAGTATCAGATACGGTATATTGTTACATTTATTTGTAAAGCAACTATTCACCATTCACCTATCAACATTTCCATCAAATAACTTAAAGCTAACCCTCTTTGATTAAGCCTTTTTGTCTAGCTAATATTATTGATAATTGATTGATACTAAGTTGAAACTGTCAATAGGTCTAATATAATTATTATTATTATTGTATCCTGGACCTCCCTTGAAGTCGTAGCCGGACTATGATTTGATCACTTCCGACCATGCAATCATTATGTATTGAAATTCAGGAAGAACGTTTTTGTAAAAAAATCTTGCATATTAGGTATCAAAACCTTTTTTGAGTATTGAGTATCAATTACGTTGAAAGGAACAATTCGCAAATAGAAAAATCATGTCTATTTTTTACCTAAATTACTAATATTACAATTTTACAAATGATTATAAGTCATCATGTTTACCTTTTCTGGAAATTCCCCTTAAACGTCAAACAAAATCTTGATTATCCAGACCGTCAAATAAAGAGAGTCACTGGGCTGCGTTCGTTTCGTCAAAGAATAAAGATTATGTCCTGAACATAATCCGGTTACTCTGATCATATCTCGCATAATAAATAACACAACTTCGTTAATAATGTAGTGCATTGTCAGTACACAGACTGTGAATTGACTGCAGTTAAGTATTACCTATCGGCAATGCCTGGTGATTGTAGTTTAGGTGAAGGTCATTGGACACAGACCTTGACCAGCACAACAGTCACTGTTGAAGGAAGAGAGGGAGGGGTCAGGTCAAATTTTCAAAAGAATTGCCTATACTTTTCTTTGCTCTGAAGGCTACTGTGTAAAGCTGACACACTGGACTTTAACATTTTTTCCCAAAAAAGTACAGTTAATTGCTGAGTCTGCAACTTTTTTTTCTTTATTGAAAAAAGTGGAGATTTTATAGTTTAATGAATAATAATGTAATTTATAACAGAAAATCATTACAAAACACTCTTGTCACTTTATACAAATTAGATATAACAGAAAAAAGTAGCACATAAATGAAAGGGATAGACTTATCTTGATGAGAATGCTCACAGAGGCATCAATCATTTTTCAGGGGACTTAAACCTCTAGTACCTGGTTGTCCAGAAAAAGACTTTCATGCCTCCCTGCTGTCACACGGTGACAACAGCTTTATTCTCAATAAATGGATTTTAAATTTAGTTTTATTATCCAATTAGATTACTGTATTATTATCTGAAAATCTAGATAAGATCTTGGTAAAGTTTTTGAGAATAAGGTCCTAGTTGCAAAATCTTTATAACTGAAAAACATACATGTTAATCCAGATAAACAAAAAATTCAAATAGGCTATTGTCAGTTAGGTTCAAAAGATCTTTTAATTTATTATAATTGCTCTGGAATTCAGAGATGTTATTTATAACAAAAATAACACAAATAAGATTTCTTTCAAATGAATAACTTCAACAAAATGAACAATTTTAGAGCTAGATATTTTGGTGGTAATAGTAACATTCAAAAAGTGTGTACCCTCTAAAATAGTGACAGTAATATACAATAATAACAATTGGATGTATAGGATTATTAATATACATGTATACAGAACAGAGCTAATATTTACAAACCTATTTTCATCATTACAATTTCATGAAATTTAATCATTAACCCTCCTTGTGCTTTTAGGATGAAAAAATAAGCATGAAATTTAAATACTAAATACTGTGCTGAAAAGCATTTATCTATAAACATTTGATCATTCCATAACATATCTTTCAGCATTTAATTAAAGCCTGAATGAAAAGAGAATCAGAAGGTTTGTATTTGCTGCATCAGGATTTAATTCATTTGGTGAACAGTTTGACGACAACTTTGGGGCTCATCCCAGAACAAATCACAAATGACTTTTTGACATATTTAATTACCACATAAATATATCCTGCCCCGAATTAAAGTTGGCCTACTCTTTGAATTCTTGGATGTCAAGATATCAATAAAAATCTGTACAAACAATTGCGTTAATCAAAATCTAGTCCGAAACAGTCTGAGTTAAAGTTGTAGAGTAGTGAACTCCTCCAAACAGAAGTACCATCAGGTGTTTCCCTTAACTAACAATATATATGTATCAGAATCAAAGATGCTCTAAAATGTGCACTGCCCTACACATAAAACAACATCAATGCATGTCATCACTAGTAATAATAGGACTGTGAACAAAACAAGTTATTGTATAAAATTCTTTTGCCTTGTTTGACAGTTACACATTGACATTGCATATTTTCTTTACATAAGATTATCAACAAATGAAGAAATGTATAATATGTGTACAATCCATTTTTTACACACGGAAATTCCATGTATTAATTTACACAGCTAAATTGCAAGCTTGCTCAAATTCAGCTGATGTATAATCGCTCATAAGCTTACAAAGATAGAATTTGCGATATGACCATTATAACTACATTTCATATCTAAGGCAATATTTCATTCAACATACTGGAATAGCGATTTATGGTGCAGTTTTAGTGTTAGGCTAATATGTTGTGTACAAGTGGTAAGAAATACCCAATTCATGATCTATTATAACCCCCATTATCGCCAAGTCCAATATGAATCAAAATCAAAGTACAATAACACTTTTGATAGCTTAATGAGCTATTTTACATCAGCTCAATCAAACAACCCTGCACATTATAAATAGAAGAAATATCACAAAATTATGAAGCCCAGGCTGCTAATTGGTTCATTTCGTCATCGTCATCAGCAACAGCTGCTTTCCTCTTCTCGACAGGTTCGGAAACAGGTACTGATGGGAGATCGGCCGAAGGTCCAGTGACATCTAATAACTGTTCTTCAATATCTTGCTGTTCAAGTTCTTCTAGTTCAGCCATTAGGTCATCGTCGTCAACATCTTGACCGAAACCAATAGGATTAGAAATGGCGTCTGATATTTCATTAGCAATTTCATTTTGTTCAGCAACTTCATCCATCAAATCGTGGACTTTATCGACATCCATATTATTGTGTGCTCCTTTCAAGGCCTTGGCTGCCGAACCCATAACTTTAAGGACTTCTGTGTTTGTACTAGCGTTTTCTAAAGCTTCTCTTTGATATTCTATAGTTGACAGTGTACCATCGATGTTTTGAAGCTGTTTCTCATACCGTTTCTTCCTCTTTAAAGCCTGAAGAGCTACTCGTTTGTTCTTAGTACCATGTTTTTTAGCAGTAGCCAATTCCTGATCTACTTTCTTTTCTAAAAAGTCTGATTTTTTTGTCAACATCTCCTCAATGTCCCTCAATCTTTGAATTCCTTCTTGAGGGGTAGGAGCTTGGTCCTTTTTCCCACTTCCAAACAACTTTTGTAACAGACTCATTGTTCCTGCTTGAGAGTACACCAATCTACACCAAAATAATTCCTAATATATTGATTTTACTTTGTTTTTAACGAAATATTTCACAAGATATCCTATCACTGACTCACTATCGCAAAACAGTGACACATTCGTTAACCTTCGTCTTCTTCAGAGTCCAGAAGAAGTTTTCTAATAAGTCTTGAATACAGGATAGTTCCCAATTAAAGTTTAATCGCACTGAATAAATAAAATTAAATGGATATAATTATTTTGTTCTAATCCAAATTTTATCAAAAAAGAAATTTACAATCGATTTTTAATGAAATCCACCCTTGTTGATAAAATTGTGTGACGCAGTTCCGAGATATTCGATTATCCAGTGAATTGTTTCTGCTACTTCCGTCTTTTAGACGTTCGGTATGCAAATAGTCCGGTATATTTTGATTAGGAAATTGCCTTTTTTTCAAGGTTATTCGTTTTACTTTTTTTTAAATAAAAAAACGAGTACCTGGTAAATAAAGTGTGAGTATGACGACCCCTTTCGATCCACCACTGGAGCAAAGGCCAGCACATATATTCTTGATTTTGAGCTCCAAAAAGTTTTATGAAGGATTGCATTGTGAATTATTTAGTTTCTTACTTGGCCAGAGCCTGATAATATTTAGTTTACGAAATATGATACAGAAAAATCCATTTGGATTCTAGGTTGAACTCGTCGTTATATTTGCCCGATATGCCCGAACGTACGACTTAACTACATTTAAATCTGTAAGGCATGGAATTTTGTGATCGTAGATATATCATCCAGCCCCATACAGCCACAGTCTATATAATTAGCCTACTCGTAGATCCAATATTTTTCTTTGTATATAAAGCACGTTTATCGAAAAAAGGTGATCAAAATCAAACGTTCTTGTTGCTGAATGATTTCCAAAGTTAGGTTAAGAACGCTCGGACTATTTAATAAGCCGATCACTCGAACAGGCGAGTACATTGGAACACCCGAGAATATAATTACCAGGAAGTTGACGTATCTTCGTTTTATTCGACATAAAGTAATGGGTTAACTAAAAGAGGAAGGACAACAAAATGTATTGTTTAAGGACTATTGATTGAGCTGATGATTTTTCTGGACTGAAGATGATCACTGTAGTACGATTACGTATTCCCGATTCTAGAAACAAGAAGTTAATGAGACTTTTGTCACCAGTCACAGGCTCATCACGTAGCCCGAAAATCTGACACTATCCAGTCACATCTCAGACGTGATGTCGTCACCTACTAGTGATCATCCTCAGATGTGATATACGGCTGTGATAGCATCACCTTCCCGAGATCCTCGTGATATACGGATGTGATATTGTCACTTACCAGTGATTCTCCCCAGACGTGATAAACTGACATGATATCATCACTTAGCGATCCTCCTCAGGCGTAATATGCGGATGTGATATGTGAGAGGGAGATGGGGAATGTTAAACATCTTCCATCATAAAATATGCAATTGCATATAACTTCTATGTATAAAAGGGCCACAGGGCTGAAAATTCTTCTACAAATATCAAAGCACAAAGCTCCAGGTTATAGCATTATTGGTGTTATATTTCAATATCGCTTTACCAAGTCATATACAAAAAACAGGGAATTATTTTAATACAAAAGATAATCGAATACAAACAATTGGAATGGTGATCTGCCTCTGAACACGATTTAGGGGAATATTTCCTGCTCGAAAAAACCTTCGTTAATACACGGGTAGAATACAAACTGAAAGTAAAATTAGAGATAAAATTATAAGCAAACCATAGCTCAAAACAATGGAGTACAATATTGATGGTATCCTCCCATCAGTCATACAGACCATTTGTCACGCACCTTGTTATTTCCAATTGTCATACAGATGCGTTATACCCAATGCCGATTACAGCTGTAGATATATCGTTTCCAGTGGCATTTCTGGAAGAAAGTAGTGATCCTGGAAAGGGTTAGGGGAAGTCGAACGGGAATTAGCTGGTTCATAGCACCATTTCAGAAATCAATGTTGAGAGATTTGAGTGGATCAGAGTGGAGGGTAGCCTTAATTTTGGAAATGTAGAATTTTCTCGAGTTTCTCAATTTAATTTAATAAAAACAAAAGTTTTAATTCTGTTTAAATTCACAGTGAACTCGCTTTGTATCTAAATCTTATAAAATAAACAGTAAAATAATCTCACCTCGTCAAATTCTCCTACAAGGGGAAGTAACCCATAACCTGATCCAATTTGTAAAGGACACTCTGATAATACGATATGTTCATACATTCCTAGTAAAATAGAAGTTTTCAAACACATGATCATATTTGTAACAGAAAGTATTGCTCATGCTAGTTCTATGTTCTACGTAATAGATGAACAGGTTTTGTGGATTAAGATAATGATGTCATTTGTAGTTTATCTTGCTACTCTTGATACTGTGTTGTAGATCTGACACACTATCTATCATTGCACACATATATAATGCTATCCGCCATCGGAGAGACCTGCGAAAAATCGCACAGTTTGTGGTGGTCCATCGTCAGATGTGCCGACTAGTAGGCTATGCGATTGATCCCAATCATATAAATTTGGTGACCTGTAAAGGTCAACCAATAGAACTCCGGTTAACAGCTCGCTACAAGAAGACTCCAAGGAGCTCGCTACAAGAAGGCTCCAAGGAGCTCACACTGCGGGACATCGCTAGCTCATTTCTGTTACACTGTAGCTTGACTGTTAACTTTACCGTCAATCGTTAACAAACCTATTGGCCATATCTAGCATCCATACGTACCCTTTTCCATAACATGAATAGGCTTATCACCAACTTTAAACTGAATCTTATTACCATCTTGTCCTATCTTGATCAACGTTTCTTTTCTTATATCCTAGAAAAAGTGACACCCGTTAGTTAAGTTCTATGGGATAAAAGCTGAGCAGCGAGACATTGCTCGTAGCTTTCATGCCTTTGTGGATATTATGATATTTTGATACAATGTCTCTTCCATAATTTTATATGGAAGCTGAAACTGTCCACCCGGCCACCCTTACGCATTTGCCAAGCAACGATGCGAAGCGATGAATTGACTACTATTAGCCGCCATACAAAATCTTCACCATGTTTTTCTAACATACTTACGACATTAGGGACACTAAGAACGACTTCTTCGCTCTTCATCTCATCGACAGTCAGAACCATTTTCAGAGTCATTGTCGACTCGAGTAAGCTGAGTTCGATTGACGGTCTCGACTCACCACACCCATTGCTCAAAATAGCTATAGACTTTTGTCGATTACCGTGCTTTCCAGTGTACTTGACCTTAAAGGCCATAGCGAAGTATGGTTGTAGTGTGTTCCGTTCAAAAACTGGTAAAGAAATGTAGCCATCGCCAGAAAATACTGCCTTGCTGTCGAAGATGGTGACATCTCCTCTAGTGAGATGTCCACACCGACTATGAGCATCATTAAATGTTACATCATAGTGAAAAAGGCACTGTTCTTTACATCCTGGAAAAGAATCAAATAAAGTAACATGTTCTCAACAAGCGACTCATGTAACCGTGCATTCCTACCCAGAAAATTGAAATGGTGCCAGGCAATCTGGTTTGTAGTTAGACACATTACTGTGGAAATAAAATCAAAATTAAATTGCCTCTAAAACAACAATGTTCCTCAAAATATCATTTTTTTTAGTTTCCAATCGTTATTCAATAATCAATATTAATTAATTGTAGAGCATACGTTTTGGTACACAAACATTTACTGCAGACGAGGCATTTAAACTCTAAAAGCTGATATAATGCCACACTGCAATTAAAATTGCTCAAAAAGCTTTAGCTCAATACAGTTTTGGTCCCAAACGATCTACCGTGAAAGTTTCGCGAGCATTTTGCAACGGATTCAGCTTTACGGAAAGTGCGTGCACGCAGTTCCAAAGCAGATCTTACCTTCCAATGAAGACACACATATTATAGATAAAACCACAAAAATCTGCAACATATTGCTACCAATTTCTATCGATTTACAAAGTCTTGGTTCGTATTCCTCAGTGTTATTATGACCAAACTAAAACTTAGGCAATGTTTGAAAGATATTTTCTTGGTCCACTGTGTCAATAAAAGAGAGTTTTTGTTGTTTCAAGACGTGCTTGTCTTATTTGAGGCTGATTACCTGCATTCGTTATGTTCGAATATTTTGTTGTACATGTTCTGTTTCAAGTCAACTTAATGCATAACAAATATTGCATGACTTCTAGGAATAGTCATCTAACGTTTCGCTACACTTTTCAGAATCTTATATAATAATATCTTTCATGCAATTTAATACACATGGATATTGTGAGACTAAGGAGAGACAATCCTCTAATTTTGCACTGTAACAACCAATTGTAGCACCGGGTTGATTTTAGCAATATTCATTCATATATTATAATTATAAATAAAAGACAAACCATGGTTTCAGAAACAAGTCGAAGATTATATCAACCCGTTATTAATCCGTTTACAGATTCGAGATTCGACATACGTAAACACGATAAGACAAAAATGCATGACTGAAATGGGATATACGTCAACTATATGTTTATTTTAACATTAGAACGTCAAATTCCATTTACTTTACTTTCATGACAGATGCAATGCACTGAGCAGAGAGCAGTGGCTCGAATGATTATTTGACTCATGTGATGCCTACCTCATCGATTTTGTCGCCGTGTGGACTCTCACGTATGAAGCTTTCTTTCCTTATTTTTTTCCGTTAAAAAAAATCAAGTTGTTAGGTACATGAAATAAATATGAGTGCATAACGCACGAAATTATTTTGTCTTAAAGTAAAAGCAGTGATCTATGTATCCGCTTTAAAAAAAAAAACACCTGATTAATCATTCAAAAAAATCATCGATCCTTAAAAGTGTTATTTTTAGAAATATCATCACGAACAGAAATATCTTTTTATAAGTGACAACTCCTACCCTCTACAAAAAAAGATAAACAAAAGAAAAAAGATGGGGCAATTAAGCTGAAGCTGAAAGGCTCCCTGCTTTTCCAGAGTGGTCGATGGGCTTTCAGGGTTAAGTGTTAAGTGAATATCAAAGAACATTCCTTTGGATTTCAATTTGCTTATTGGTTATAGAAGGAAACCCATGGTAACCCACATACTGCTTATATCTTATTTGAGGTTAGCTACATACTGCTGTGGCTTATCTGAGTTTACCTTCATGCATCTTATGACTTATCTGAGGTAACCTACAGGCTATACTGTTTATACCTTGTCTAAGGAAACATACTCAATGCTTATGGCTTATCTTGGGTAACCTACATACTGTGTATGATATATGTTAGGTAACCTACTGTTTATGACTTATCTTAGGTAACCTACTGTTTATGACTTATCTGAGGTAACCTACTGTTTATGACTTATCTTAGGTAACCTACTGTTTATGACTTATCTGAGGTAACCTACTGTTTATGACTTATCTGAGGTAACCTACATACTGCGTACAGCTTATCTTAGTTAATCTACATAATGCTTATGGCTTATCTTAGGTAACCTACAGACTATATACTGATAATGGCTTAGCTGAGGTAAGCTATATACTGATTATGGCTTATCGGAGGTACTACTAAGTTTCTGACATGTTTTTGTTTCGGGAAGTTGTTTTCATCTTGAACTATAAAGGTGTACGGAATAACGCATAGTATTGTAAACATTTATCTCAAACTTTCTAACAGAATGGTGTAAAGAAACACTATATCTTATAGTTTTTAAATTTATGAATATTCCTGAGAAAATTTAAAGGAGTGTGGATGACTCAACCTAGTTTATGATAAATGTGATAGGTTCTGTCATTGTCACCATAAAAACATGACAATATTGATAATTTCTTACTAACTTTAGTCTGGCTGATTGTCACTTGGTTGAATGTTTGTGATTGATGGAGTGGGGCGAGTATAGTTAGTGGTAAGATAGCACTCTGATATAAACCAGTGTCCTGGATAACTTCTCCAGTTTTTGAGTATATTTGTGATATAAGACTGTTTTGGATTACGAAATTACAAGGTAAAATGTATATCTTTTTCTGGGCTTTTCAGGACATTTGAGTATGATATATTTGGATTATCATATAGGAGTATACAGCAAGCCTTCCTGTATAGCATAGTATAGTATGGTATAGTATAGTATGGTATAGTATAGTATGGTATAGTATAGTATGGTATGGTATAGTATAGTATGGTATAGTATAGTATAGTACAAAAATGGATTGTAATTTGTAGAATGATATTAATAATAATTGCATTTCTAATAAAAGTTGATCTTGGCGACACTATTTCGAGTATCATATAAATTCAATAATATTCATAATCTGAATTTAGATTGTTTAAATAGATCTGATTGAAAAAAAAACCGTATCGTTCCCTTACAAAAACTGGGTGTAAAATGCCAAACCGTTTGTATTTCAGATGAAGATTGTGATCCTCTTGGCGTTTCTACTGACAACTGTTTCAGGACAGGTGACCCCAGTTCAAGACCCTGTTAACAGTAGGTTAATAATATAATCTTTAAACACTTGGAGATTCGTGGCACATAAAGCGAAGAAAATTGAGATGAGGCATTCGGATGCACTGTGCAGTTACGTCGGAGCAGATACTGACACAAAAGGTCGGCCACATCATGTTTATCAAAATAATCCTTTACTGAATCATCATCCACGCATATATATATATATATATATATGAACAACAATAAGTGATAACTGAAATATCTCCCATGCAACAAAACGCTAGTTATACACAAGAGTTCCTTATGCCCTTTCCAGTTATCAAATGGCCTTGTGAACACACACAATATATCTTCTTCAGGTTTTTGTCAAAGTAAAATAGCAGCAACTGGCGTAGATTACTACAGAATTCCCGGGTATTGTAATATATTTGTCCACTGTAACGAACAAACCAAACCGGAACTACAGACATGCGCTTCCGGTACATTCTTTGATGGTGCTGGATGCCATCATGCTTCTGCTGTAACCTGCTCGGATGGTAAGGGAATTTATTGATCCTTCTCTTATCTTAAGTGAAGAACAGATATTCAACGTTATCTTGAGCGACTATAAGATAACATAAGATTGAAATACTTGATTGATTAAGGTCTACCACCAAGTCATATATACCGAAGTTCCCCGACGTAAACCTTTTTCACTTCTAAAGTATTCTTATATTTAATTCATTCCAGATCCGTGTAAAATGTTACCAGAAGGCAAGCAGTTTTCAGATGGTGGAAATTGTTTTGGTTATTATGAGTGTCGAGGCAACAAGGCTTTCTATGAACATTGTCCTCAAGGGATGGCGTTCAATGTGACAGCCTGTTTCGTAGACCCAGCTTGTATTCATCCTGACACTATTTCTACTCCTGTCGATACTAGAGGTAGGTCATGATGGACACCCAATTGAGTTTTATACAGTACATTTTATTTTCTTGAACATCTCTTTATATAAATTGGATGGCAGCTCGAGGATGGAAAACCCTTTGTGCTGAACACCTCTTCAACCCATGGAATAATAATTAAAACTAGCTCTTTGAGACATGTCATCATATAATTTCACTTATAAAGAACAGCAACTCTTCTTGGTAACCAGAATGTCCTTGAGATCATTGTTCAGCTGAACTGAAGGCTCGTGATGGTCATCGCTACCATATTTACCATGGGGAAGCAGTGCACCCTTCCGGAACACCTGTTGATCTTCCATCGTCTCAATCAATAACATAAGACCAAGGCTGGTCAGTGGAGGTATCCACAGAAAAGAATCGAATCGAACCACGTGTCCCTTACTTTCTTTTTCAGCTAATCTAGCGGGATGCCTACCATCATAAAGGTTGTTACTTTTGCATCACATTGTGCATCATCTTGCTCTATGTTCCCTATTCTTTTTCAGTTAATCTTCCTGGATGCCCACCACATATTAAAGCCGATACTGTAGACGTTACTAAGTATTACATGATAGAAGGAACTGGAAATCCAGTCGGTAAATTCTGTGCAGCGGGTTTAGTTTTTAGTCCCACAGTTTGTGGCTGTGATTGGCCGGATCCCAGCTTGGTGACACCTTCTCAGGTCACACAACGTGTTGGTGAGTATACTATAATGCATACTGCACAACTCGAGAACGCTGGAGTGTTTAGTTGCTCTAGAACGTCCAAAATTGTGAGATATGTAACATGACGTCAGAGAATCCCAGAATCAGAATCTGACCAATCAGATGTTACAATCAGTTCCATATACATGTATATATCCTAGCAACTTTGTACGAGAAAAGTTGTTTATTACGAACCGTCTGACATAGATCATAGATTACCAGCCGATAAAGTTTCAGTTACACATGATAAATAATGAAAGTTCTGAGAAGATTTCGATTCTATTTTCCAGTCGGATGTAATTCAGTCTTCAGTTTCCCATTCACCAGCGACTTTCAGGAACTGTACAACCGAGTCTACCTCTTCAGCGACGGTGGTGTTTTCGTCAGGAATAACAAGGCCTACTTTGAAATACCTGGGGTCTTGGAAATTCCTTACATGTCGAATGTAGAGTTAGGATCAAACTTTGCTCTTGGATTTACATTCAAATACGGCGGTAAGTACTTTCTTTACAGTGCTTTCTTCCAAATGTATGTATCTTCCAAATCGTCCAGATTGGAAAATAAACCGTGGACCTGTGTGCTACGGGCAGGGCGCATTCAGTCATGAACATTGCATTAAATGTCGATATATAGGCTATGTTCATCTTTCTACTGTCAATAAGAGAAAGGTCGTTTGGGGAGTTGCCAGTGTATTCTGTTAATAAACCATTCCAGTTTTTACAGTGTGCATGTCTTTCGAGTACTTGTTATACGATTTCGGGCAACTGATCTCATTGCATTGAGCATAATTATATTATGAATCTTTTTTGTCATGGACATTTGATTTCAACCTCTTGAACAGATGGCATGAGAACGCCAGCATGGATAATTCGACAAATATCATTGCCTCTCATATCTCCCCATATGATCAAGGTTTTAATCGCGACGTCCCCATAAGACCTTCTTTACCTTAGATCATATAGACGAAGAAGGTCGCCATAGATCAATGCCTCTAAGGTTGTTGACCACCTCTCAATCTGTGCAATCTCGGCATTCGTCTTTTTGAAAGGATCTTTCAAATATCGTTGTAGGTAACAACGAAACTGACAACGTGACAATCCTGACTAATGAAGATACCAATTATCCAGCAACTTATAGTGTTCGGCTCCATCCTGTAGACGAGAAGGTTACAGTCCAGCTTGTCTTGATGGACGGCTCTACAGTCTCTCTTGCAGCTTTAAATGTCGTAAGTAGACATTCTTAATTCATTGAAATGTATTGAAACAACATTTCGGCATGTTACACTGTCAGCCAGGACGATAGTACTTTAGTTTCATTTTGTTGAATATCCGTATTATTCGCTTCACTTTTTTTGCTCTTAAAACACGGCTAAAAATGTAAATGTGATTTATGGCAGCAATCCGCATTTTAATTCAAGCTATTTTTTGATAAATGTGCAAATGTTACGAAAATATATACAAAACTGTCAAAAATGGTTTTCTACTAAATTGTGCTTATATAAATCTATCAAAAACACGTCAAAATTTTCAAAATATACCTCAATATATGTCTGACGTAAAGGACATCAATCAATTTAGGGCAAAAATATCAAACCATCGTCAGAGGCATAAAAAAACAATCAGAACCTGTCAAAAAAATGACGACAAAAACTGAACTGTCTATAGTTAAAGATGTCGATGGGTACATTTCCTAGTTTGACAATGTTTATTATGTGTTCAACAAACTACAAATAGATACAGATATATTATATACAAAGGGAATATCTTCCGTTTGTAGTATGACAATCTACGATCCTTTAATTCAAAAATACTAGTTAAAGCGCAGTTTTTTTTTGTGTTTTTTTATTTCCGGTTCGGATGGTTCATGTGCCTGGTTGGTTGGGATTTAAAGGAGCACTTTCACTATCCGTTCGACCAATCATACCTTAGTTTCAGAAACAGGAATTTTTTTTTGGCTTACATAATCAGTAATGTGCACAGCTCATCGTTGAAATTTGAGCCTTCAAATCCATGTGTATCCATAATTATTCATGTTTGAAAGTTAAAAATTCGACTCGAATTTTAGTGAGACTATGCCATATATAGAAAATACATATATAGGAATAGACAGTGAGGTATATTCGAAGGGATTATTATTGCGTTTTAGTGCTTCTTAATACTATTAAAGCACAATAAAGACCCAAATCAATCCCCATAAATGCCGACTGTTCCCCTTTAAAACCCACCGTATACCAATGAATTAACCATTTATTATAAGATATCTACGGGATTAACCACTCTTTCAATTTCATTTGATATTTTTTACTATTGATTTTATATTCTTGCAGGATCCATTCCTACAACACACATTCAGATTGGGAAAATCTGGTGATCTGATCAAATTACAGATCGATAATCAATCACCCATAACCAATACAGCCTGTAAGTAACATAACAGTTATTTCCTCTTTATATGTTTTCAAGGACTCTTCAACAACTCACTCTTTGGTGAAATGTTTTGGCAATTATATTTATCCGTGACCATTTACAGCTAGGGCATCTGTATCGACTTTATATAGTCCATAGAATATACCAAAAACAATATTAAGTATGTACACGAACGAGTTGCAATATATTGATAAATTCATTTGCAGAGTGGCACCAGGTGATTCGGAATACTAAGTCTGTCCTGTTTCGTTAAGCTATTATGTCGAAATTAAGCTCATGATGTCAGATTTGATTCTGTAATTATATTTTTAATTTCAGATGCTGGTTTGGCGGGTCAGCCTTCTCCTCTATCTGTTGGTTCAGGTGTAACTGGAGAACCATTTATAGGATACGTTGATGATGTAAGTGTATATAATTCTATCTATTTTTCATTTAATGTTGAATGTGGATCCGATTGGGGCTCTATCTCGCTTTATTGAAGACCGATTTTGTGATCTCGTCACTGTTCGGATAATACCATTGAATACCATGTCTAGCGTTATTAATATGCCTTCTCCATGATGTAGGTCGGGGAGAGTACATCTCGGTATATGCAGCGGCTGCATTGGTACATTCTTCTTCTTTACCCCTAATATCCAGGGCTTCTTACAAACGGGCTACCGTAAGGGTTACGATAGCGCTCTGCAACAGATTTACCTTTTACGGAAACTGCCGAGGATTGCCGAATTATGAACGATCACTGTTACGATCAATTTCTCGTTTTCTATTTCAGTTATCGTTGTTCAGATGTCAACCATCTTCTTTCTACTTTTAATTCCTTTTATCTTTCAATCTGATAATTTATTCCTAATACTGGCATAATATTTCCTTTTATCAACATATTTATACAGCAATATCAATCGCCCGATCGCACTTACGTTGATTAATGCTCAAAAGGGTATTAAAAGGGGGCTCATAAGATGTCGGAAACATTTACAGCTTTTATGGTAGATATCATTGATATTTGTAATAATAGTTTCGTAACCTGGTCGGACTGTAATGCTATAGAATATCAGACTAAATTCCATAAAGATATGTTAAATTCATGCTTTTAATTTGTATTTTGTAATTTGTAAATAAAGTCTTTGTTTGTATGTAGTTCGTTTTCACTGATTTTTTTGTAGCAATCGATATAAGTGAAGAGCTCAAATCGAGAAATGTACCGACAACTAGAAACCATGGATTACTGATTACGATAACTTATTTTGTTGACTCGATTTTTGCCATAAAGTAGAACATATGCATCTGAGGCACCTGATGCAACTGTGATTTTCCCATCGTTGCTGCACGGAGCTTAAAGGGACAGATTCGTCTTCCGTTTGACCAATCTTACCGTTGTCTCAGAAACGAGAATTTGTAAGTGAAGCTAACATCGTCGTAATATTAGCCTTCAAATTCATGTGTGTCCAGATTTCTGAAAAAAGACGACTTGTCTTTTATTGGGACTCTTGTCATACACAGAAAAAGAATTATGCGATTTTCGTACATTTCTAGTACTTCTGAAGACTACGTATATTCAAGATCACTAAATTTGTTCTCAGCAACTTGCTGTTAGTAGCAAGGTTGATCTGAGTTATGGCCAAAGACGGAAAACTGCAGTAGGTCCTTGGACTGTGGTCCTTACAGTAGATTGTACCTTAGTAACATTTATTTTCAACAGGACCACATACAGGTTTTAGGAGTAATATGATCAAAAAACCAATTTTAATTGAGATTTTAATATAAATAATCAGTATAACAATGAGATCCTGTCCAACAATAAATACAACATTAAAATATTCAGGTAAAAATAATAAAAGTAATATTAGTATCGTAACTTACGCCGGAATGTCTACGCTTTTATCAATTTTGAACATTTTGAAGAATGATATGGATAGAATAGCTGAAATTTGATGCTACCATCTTGTTAAGACAATATTCAGACATCTAAATGCCATGTAAATGCTCTTTATGGAGGCTACATAATATAAACTATCGGAGATTCGAATAAAGCATTTGAATTCAAATGTAATGCAGCTTCACTGGCATTCGAGTTTTGGATTTTATCTTAAATTTAACAATATCACAGAGAAACATTATCAAAATAAAATGGTAATGTTACTAAACATTAACCGCTCATGATACAGGTCTTTTTTGGCGGGAATATATAACGTCAAACGTATTTTATAAAGGGAAATTTCTAGTAAAATAACCAATAGTTCTGATAGAATATGAAGAAATCTATATATCAGCTATACAGAAAGACTGCCATCTTCAGTCAAATTATAACGAACTCCATCTCATACCCTGACATCGTCACGGAAGTTTGATCGGCTAGCGAAATAAGCCATGCAAATCCCTCGGTTACACGCGCAGTCATGTTGTTTTCATTCTTTCCACTGGGGGCTATAATTGCCTGAATTCCTTTACGTATAATCCATTCAAATCGCTGCATATATCCACTCACCTTATACATGACAAGTGCATAACCATGTCAAGGTATTTGACAAATCGCATTAAATGATATTGTGAAGATTAAAGGCTACCAGCACTGTCTTGTCATTCTAGAATATATATATACACATTAAATATATACATTACAAAATAGTAAATACACGATCACGATATAATTAATATTGCTGGTGAAGGTGATTACCCAATAACCACAGGTAATAAAAACTACTAAAAACTAAAAACATAAATATCTAGAATTACAAAAATGGCTTAAACGTTAATCAATTTGCAAATAAAAGGGGTGGGAATGTTGGTATTATGGTTTTATAATGGTCCCTTTTACTACTCTACATGAACTAGAATTATCAAAATCTCAATACAATTACCAATTAATAATAAATAATAGGCTAATTAAAAATAAATATCAGTTATATATATAAATACATGTGGACTACCCAAAAGAGATGTCGATCAGGCGATTATAAACAAAAGCTGTGAGACAGTATATTAAAATAAGGGTTTGCAAGGTCGGTGAGTCTGTCATAAAAAATGATACAACTATTCAACTGTTCGTTTTATGTCTGAGGAGCGCATAAGTTGTTAACAACTTGAGATAATTTTTAAAACAGATCCTCGACTCATCTCTCTATACCTTAAAAAAATCACAATATTGCTGGAACATATTATTGGACGCCATTTTGAAAATAATTTAAAGTCTTTCAGTCATTTCCACAAAACCCGTATTTGTATGTCCATCATTTTCTATTTTACCATTGCTAGTTGTCTCCCCTTCTGGCACATGCCCATTACATAACTGGGTAGATGACTGATAGCCATTGGCTAGATTTGAAAGATTGTTTCCAGATGGCGCTGTGTCCAGTTTGTTCAGATTTGCCTTGGAACTGATGACGTAAAGTTTCTTTTTCTGTTTAGGTTTATATTTGTACCTGAAAATGAACGAAAATGTATGTGAAAGGAATATCAACAGTACTCGGTCAACAACTTCGGCCGAGAAAGTGTCTCCCATGATAAAAACGAACCATTTGAATGCCATATAGGCCTACCTTAACATGCAATCCTACTTCGGATGGATATGAAATCAAGTAGTAGGCCTATTTTACCTGCTACTTTGCTGCTGCTAATGAAGATTAGCCATAATATAATAAGACCGATCGATTGGTAATGTCAAACATTTGCGTTTTCAATACTCCTCAGTAAGGCCGTGTACACCTATGTCGTATTGGAGGTCGAGGAAGCCATGTTGACAGATATACTCACCAATAACATTCTATAGCCAGGGTGATGAGAGCTAGAGCTGAACCAATCACAATGACCAGGAAAACACCGCCGATATTCTTTATACTGATTCCGTTACTCTCATCTTCAATATCAGGACAATCTCTTTTATCTTTCTTCCACCATTTTGTTTTATATTCTTCTAATTCTCGCTGATTGATCAACTGAAGAATTCTGCAAGTTCAAAACAAGAATTGGAATATGGGTCCTTTAACAGAAATGATGAGTGGTTTGATGTTAAAAATACCACATTTGGTTAGTCAAATTTCAATGGAAACGTTAATGTTTCTGATTCGCCGTAGGTATATTGTAAAATGAACAATAGTGAAGTATCTGATCTATCACCAACATAGTAAACCATTGAGAAAACGAGCAAAATATCGTTCATGATGAAAAGCTTTCAACCTAAAACAGTATACGATTGGATATATTTTTGACTTTGAGGAATGAAGATTACTTTCTATGGAATAATATTTTAGTATCACAATAATGCAATAACACATGCTGATAAAGGGAGGAGAGTAATATTAGAATGGAAGCACCACTTACATTGTAGACAACTGACTTCTTAAAGGCGATCCTTCTTGTACAGCCAGAGCATATGGTTTCCTAGAGAACTCCTCTCCAACTTCCCATAGGTCACAATTTGTTAGTTTAGCATATTTATTTACTGTGGCATCACCTGAAAGAAAGGGGCGATGTTCATCTTTAGTACGCTAGGGATTCTGGATAAGGTAAGGTAGAAATGACATGAGAGATGATGGTTGGAGGAACTCGAGCAAATGAAGCGAATACCCCCCCAGGAAAAGAAGCATTTTAGGTACTCGTGGATACAGTCTACTGACTGGCTCTTAGTTCTATTGAAAATGGTCATTCTCAAATCATCTGGGACGACGCGACAATTAATAAATGCACTCCTAATATGCACTCCTAATATTATATTTCAATTGGCGATCAATGAACATGTGTCTTACCAATATATGCAAACTCTCCGGTCAGAACTCTTTCTACAGCTTCGTCTTTATTAGAAGGGAATTCCGATTCTAACATGGTCTCCCATAGTTTGGTATATTTATCACTAACAGGATAGTCCCAGACAGCCAGTTTCGCTCGTTCTACAGCTCCTAGATTATCATCTAAACTCATGTTCTTCCAAATACTGGAATATATAAAATAAAAATATTAATGAAAAGGGCGTACCTGTTTCTGTAATGCAGAAAAAGCAATTCTTCTTCTCTTGATATACTAGTATATGTTGATCTGGAAGCCAACACACATTCGTACCTGGAGCCATGTTTTGTTATATGGTTATTTTAGCTGCCGTAAAATGGACGATTTTTTGCTTCAGACTCATCCTTTGTAGAAAATGTCATTTCTCAAACCACCAAACTAATTATGATATTAAAAGCTTAAGAAATATACATACCCATAAAATCTATGTTCAATTTCTTGCATTCTTTTGAAATAAATCAAAGCATTACTGCCATTCATTGGCGCATATTTAACCTTGAACTGTTTGGAAAGGTCATCCAAGGATTCAATAGGTGTTTCCAATCGAGAAACCGTCAGGAAAGCAGCCAAGTTAGCGGTGTAGGTGGCAATGATGATAAATCCAAACAACCACCATGTAGCAGCTACTAATCTACCAGACAGGGCTCGTGGTGTCTCTCCACCTCCTGTAAAAGATTAAATATGAGAATATGCGAAATAGATGCAAATGAAACGATGACCAAACTTAAGAAGGTCCTTTTCTTTTCCATTATGTATTATAAAACCACCCATGAGGGCCGTACATTACGTTAAGGCCTTCATCAAGTCTGTAAACGCAAAATACACCCTCACATTGGTCCAAATTAAGGATTTTGCAGCAAGCAATTCTTACCCTGGGGTGTCAAAGACATCATACAAAACCAAATTCCTTCCTTGAGGGTAAAGACTCTTGGTTCTGTGCCTTCGCCATTCCAGTCCACAGTGTTATTCTGGTAGCTGAACGGGCTTAACTTATCAAAGACGCAGATAAGAATGCTGAACAAGAAGAAAGCTCCAATGATGCAGAACCAGACATCTTCGTCCAACACTGTCAGGAACTTTCCAAGAGTATAATCAAATTCCGGCTTCTTCATCAAGATGGTCAAACCAACCAGATCGTAATAAGGTACCGTAAAATCAACCACATTTTCTCGTTCTGCCATTACGGATATCGGACCAACTGCGATATCTGCTTTCTGAAAACAGATGAAATGCATTAGAATCGGCTCTTTAAGTGATACAAATTGCAAGTATGTTGATGAAGAGAAATCAAGTCGCATGGTTCACAAGGGACTACATGTGCGTATTTTCTTAAGGGTGTTAAGACTTAGCTACAGATAGATTTCCAACAATAAAGAACTATGTTATTCAGAACGATCAGAAAAGACCAGGGTTCTTGTTGTGTAAGAACATGACCTTTTCCATCTTTGAAACCTTTGACATTTCAAGTTACCAACAAAAGCAAATCCCCATCGGTTCTCAAGGTAAATCTACATCACAGAAATCATTGATTTTTTCAAATTATTTTCTGGTTGAATTACCTTATCGATTAGTTCTTTAATTGCGCCATTCCAGTTACCATCGTCATCCATTGAGCCGTACATGCCGTCCGGACTATCATATAATATGTAGTCAAAGTCTAATAAGTAGGATATTCTCTTTAATAGCTCTATACAATAACCATCATACATATCATTGGTGTTGGTCGTATTACCACTGACTTTTTTATATACAAATGGCGGCATCTTGAAGCAAACAGAGAGAACAATGATGCAGTTGCAGACGTTGTAGGTGTTATTGGACCCGTTACGATGTGCTCAGGTCGACTTTGGGATCGAATTTTTCAATTCAACGACCGAGAACTTGATCAATCGCTACATTTATTCGACATAATAGCGACGCAGAATGAAAACTGCCATCAGTTGCCCAATATGTATGTTCGGATATTCATATATCAAGACAACATGAAAAGCTACTTTGATGATTTTCGAAAAGCTTTTGATTTAGTATAGCACCATGACTTTCTCGCCCATTTTGATTTTTTTTCTAATATTGACTTACGTTTGCTACAGTAACAACTCGGTATAATTTTTTCTTGTTGGATTTTGTTAGAGAAGTAATACCAGGTTTTAACACCAATCTTCTACCGTCCTCGCCAGCTTCAGTCCAATTACCAACCTAGAAAACAAAAGAGAATACTGTGTATCATTGTGTTATTAGATAGAAATGACCTAAATAGATTTAAAGGAGATGCAAGTTGATAGAAGGTGAAAGCCGACACCCGGCATATTCACGGAAACACTAGCCGTGGCATCAAATCGCCAAATCAAATCTTTGTGAATACGTTCATTCAAAACACCTGATAGATTCTTTTCAAAAAACTGGGTCGTATTAGAAGCCAGAAGACATGCCGGTCATGTACATACACAAGTTCTAAACTTTATTTTAAGGTATTTTGTTAACAGGAATCTGTTCATTTCTACTCTTACAAGTCTAAACATTGATCAATACTTCCACACACAATTTCACCATATATAGTCTAGGATTAATCCTACTAGACAATTAGTTTTCTTTTAATTAAGCTTTATAATTACTTATTAAATTTATATCCTGTTAACAGATGTAGCCATCCTTTAATTAATGTTACTTTACGACTCGCATGATTCGCTTCCAGTTTCATAAACAGAGAATAATGTATGAAACATTTCCATACATCACAGCGACTTTGACAGATGTAGGTCTCTTGAGAGTTAAAAAAAACTAGTCAAAGATACGCTTCGGGCTAACTGGATCTACTCTCTGGGTTGAGAGAAAAAAAGGTAGCATCAACGTCTTTCCTCTATCCTGCGAATACTGTTTCCGAGAACTAATTCAAAGTAAACGGACCCTCTCACCATAGCGATCACCAGATGCGTATGGTTGCCTTCAGCCTGTACGCATATGACTAAAGCAACGGTATATGCTACAATACAAAGTATCCACTTTTCAATATTCAGCGGCGAGGCTTCATTGGAAATGCAGCTATTTGTATCTTAGATCTGAATAGATAGAAAAGAAGACAAACCTCTCTATTATTGATGTTATTACCAGATTTAAAGGTTAATTGATTAATAAGCAAAGTAAATTTATATCTTGTAATATCATTTTCTTCCACCAATGGTCCATAAACACCTTCTAAACCAATCTAAAACACATATTATAATCAATGTCATTTAATTAGCTACAAATCGTATAAAGGATTTATAAGGTCATCATTCGTAGAAAAGAAAGGCTAATTCTATATTTCCTACGAGTTGGTGAATTAGACTTCTTCGAAACAACAAATACATTTTATGTGTCATTTTCTACAAGTTATGGCTTCCCAAAGCACAAAGTTACAAAACGAATATAAGATTTTCGTTTTCAACTTCTTCGAAATATCGGTGTCTTTTTCCGCAAGTTATGATCTGCAATCTCATTTTTTTCTGTAAGTTATTGAATATTCCAAGCACTACAATACTACATGGCTGTATAGAGTTTGATGGCATTTCACTTCAAATGACCTAATAAAATTTAAATGCTAATGTACTATTGGAAAGGCATATTGATGGTGTCTTGGAATTTTATCACGAAAACATAAACTTGGCATTTTGATAACAGGAACCACAAAATGTCATGAAAAATACTCATGCAGTGAATCTGTTAAAGGATATCAGCCCTAATTGAAAAAAACTTATCTTATCAAAGCAAGTTTTAAATATGCAATTCATCATCAGGACGGATGGAAATCTTAAGCTATGCATTGATTAAAAGAAATGAAAGAGAGTTTTACGTCCTACTTTGGTTTAGTAAAGATCAACAATGTCATGCAATGAGTGACGTGAAAAATGTTGTCTAGACAGCGGGATAAGTTTACTCTTTTTCCATTTGTAAGTGTCAAGGAATCTTTAACGTGAGGGCCATAAATATGTCATAAAAATTTATCAGGGCAGTGGCTTTGGCCTACTCATTATCGATTTTCAGGGATCTTAAATGCAAGGGCCTGTATCACACAGGGCCTCGGTTTATTATCCCAAATCCCCTATGCATTGATTTAAGTCACAGATCCCCTTCCATACAGTATGTTGTACCCGGGGCAAATCAAATGGTACTTACATTCTTTAAAGCTGTAACAAGTTGTTGACTCTGTTGTAGGTAGGTCTCATTAGTTGTGGTATTCAAACACTCATTATAAACTATCGGCTGGATATCAGTTACATTGGTTATCCCCCTTTTTATCATTCTCATCAGATCATATACCAAAGCTTCGTCAATCTGATGTATAGAATTCTTTTTTCAAATAACGGAACACAATTTCACGGTATTTTGAATAACGGAAGCCATTTAATGGCATATTGAAAAAATGAAAAAATATTATGAAAGGCTACATAGAATAACGGAACATAACAATTTTATATCAATCAAATAACACAATTCCATGATATATAAAATAACGGAACACAAGTTTCTGGTAAGTATATCAAATAACAGAACACAATTTCATGGTTTTTGTCATGGTTTGTCATCATCAGGTGATGTGTACCATAAAACATCTAGACGTAGTATGCCATAAATTGTGTTCTGTTATTTCATGTGATCTCCAACCCGAAAACTAAATTTGCTTATTGAACAAAATCGTATATACCTTGAAGGAATCCCGACCAAAGATTCCACCATTTAGAATATCCTGCATGAAATTATCATACTGTTTTTTAACAGAGTTCTGTGGAGACGCTGTTATCATGGTTACTCGTACTTCCATGTCACATTTCAAACAGGTTAGCTTGGAATCCTGAAATTAATTACAAGACTTTAATGTTTCGGATGAAAAATATTCAACAGAACCTTCGGAAAAAGTAGAAATTGGGGTTAAATAGTGAACTAACTGTGATAGTTTGGACTTTAAATCGTGAATGTGTAAAATAACAAAATACTGAAACGTAAGAACCGCAACTCTGAATTGAACACTGTCATAAACCAATAGCTCAGAAATCAGTACCGGAAATTCCATTAAAACGCCATACCATAATATTTGTATAGCAATATTTACCTTAGTTAGGAAAAACCAGTTGACATCAAACTCGTCACTAATAACATTTGCCTACAAGCATACAATATACAGATATAAATTAGATCTGATGTTTTTACTCAAGAGGCATTGAGTGATTAGGTGCAGGAGACCAAAACATCAGAAGGGCTTGAGGTGGGTTGGTGAGGCAGTGGCATTTTTATCAATCGTTGGATGGAGCAGGGGCCACAGTATTGTCAAAATGGAGCTGACAGCGCCAATGATAAAAATAAGTCTGCGATATCAGCTTCTGTAAGAAGCGGAAGTTAACTTTTCATCAAACGTTAACCAAACTTGAAGAATCTTTGAAACCCAACTTACAACTTCGAGAAAGTCTGGTGCTTTCCTACTGTTACCAATAATAAATATATTCTTAATTTCAATTCTTTTTAACATTTCAACTTGTCGTTTGGTTTCTGTAGGATCGCTGCTCATTCTGACATAGAGATGCTGGGCGGGAACATTGGTCAGTATCCTTCTTGGAGTATTCTGGATGTCTATAAATATAATATCGTATAAAGGCTGCTGAATAAAGGCTGCTGAAAAAATGTAGTATTGGACCTCTTCCTCTGTGTATTTGGTGTCCCTTGGATAACATGGAATGTCATTATACTGAATATCATCAATATCACAGAGGTCCCTTAAATTAGAATTGAAGTCACAAAATTGCATGATGTCACGTCACCTACAGAATACAAAGATTTTACACTCATATGGAATGAATGAAATCACAGTGTTGATACTGTTGCCACCTAGATTGCACTGAATCTATCTTTGGATGCCACCTTGTTTTGCTTAAGATCAATTAGATTGATATCATTTTGTACATCACTTAGATCGTATACTGGCCCCATACGTATACGTATCATCTGATCTAAAAAACAAATTCCAAATGATCATCAAATAATGTTATTTCATAGATTCTGTATGTTTATGATTACTATAGCAACAGAATTGCACATTATTGAAAAAATATTATTGATAATGTCCGGTAGTACAAAGATCGATCCATTAGATCTACTTATAGATATTATAAATACATAGGTACTGGTCTGAATTATAGGGTTTATAACAAAGAATGGGATAAAACATAACGAGTGTCGGGAGCCCTCGTAATATATAATCAGAGGATGGGTTTTACTGAAGGTTTACTAACCAGAGGTTTCACTGGAGGTTTACTAATCAGGGGGTAGATTTCACTGAAGGTTTACTAATCAGAGGATAGGTTTCACTGTGAACTTACCAAATGTTTCATCGTAGACGATAGCCACATTATTCAGATCATCAAAATTAACAATATCCGCCACTATCTGTAATATCTCTACGGCTGTGGGCTCGATTTGATAGTGGATGGTCGAGTCTCCAGATCCGTACCGGAAGTAGGACTTGTCCACTACGGAAATATAGGCTATACCCAGGGAACTTGCATAGGATCTGAGTAAAACTGCGCTGGAAGGTATGGACATATCAATTAGAGCCACTGCCCCCTTCTTCATCTCAGCACAAACTGAAAATACATAAAATTCTATGGAGTTGTTCGTCCTTATTCTATGAACATTATTTGATTAATGACGAGCTACGTGATGTACCATCGAGACAGGTGGTATAGTCCAGCCATGAGCTGTGAATTTTACTACGCATTCGCGTTAGTACCGTCTACGCATTTGACTAGGAGAGGTGGTGTCTCCTGTATTTGTTCCTTGATGCCTTGTTTAACATGGGTTTCTCATGGACGATATTGTGATGCCTTAGAAATGAAAGCTATTTTATGTCTGTCAGCTCTTGAGATCCTTACCATCCTCTATGCATATAATGACAAACTGTGTATATAGAGATTGATAAAAGCCATTTACCAAAACGAAAACAAATCATAAAGACTTGTAAACCGTAAATTAATCAAACGTGTTTTAAACGTGATACATAACAGCAGTATTTAAACAATGGGGGTTTATTTTTCAAACTCGTTTAGCATGACTAAATGGATTCCAGACGCAGGCAATTTCCTGTTTTATTAATCACGTATATTTATTATCATTCAGATTCAGTTGGTATAATTTGCTTTGTTAAAATGATATCATAGAACGTCGCAATGAATGAAGTAGGGCATTACGGTGATGCGGTAAAGTGCAATCAGAACAAGGAACAATAGTACAGAGTAGTGCCGAAGCGCGGGACATCATAGAGCTGTACAGTGAAGCACAAGACAACATGTGACGATATACCACGTCATACAGCAGTGCACAGACAGCACTAACAACAGAGTACAGCACACAGCTAAGCAGTACACAGCATAGAGCACAGCACAAAACAGCCAATTGCATCTATTGACTCGACTTAATTGACAGTGGGCTCTGAGACAATGGCGTTTATTAATCATTAATAGGGTCTTCCCCTATCTTTAATGAAATTTGAAATTGGGAGAACCAAATCCGGGCAAGCCTTAATGTTTTAGGGGAGAGGTTGTGATCTTAGAGAGATAGCAATACCATTTGAAATTTTGCAGTAGTACTTACCATTATCAAGTGTGACTAGAGAGTCGTTTTTGTCAGCTATGATGATCTTGAACTCTGTTTGAGCCAGATTGACTCCCTGGTCCACCAAACTATCACTATTAGATAGTATCTTCTCTATATTTTTATTATATTCTAAAATAGTGTTATCTATCACCACCACTGAAATGAAAAATGATTTGGTTAAAGGGATGCAGTCGTTTTGCTATGTCAGCTCTAAAACTTTAGAGCTCAATTTCAGCAGCTTTAATGACTAAAATCTAAGGTCTGGTTATTCTGCCATACAACAAAAACGTACATATACTTGAAGATTAAACTATCGTTACTTCCGGGTAAATAAAAGATCCCAACAGACTGTAATAATCGATGGCGTTATGATATGTCTTTGTTGACATATTTGAATCAATAAGCATAATTGGAATACACCAGCTTATAGAATTGAAATTGCAATGTATATATAATAATATAATGCAGTATAATATAAAAGAAAAGTAAGGGATAATAATTATTATCGTATGGCCCACATTAATAATCGATGATACATAAACAAACCCTGATCAATTTCCATTAATAGTGGAAAAGAGTAAATATTAACAATTGGAAATTTGGAAACCTTTCTTCGTATTTGAATAATAGCAATTAACACGCTTATACTTCTAGATCAAATATTAACTGTGTTTAAAACAATTTACTGATCATGGCCAAAGTATATAGAGTTGTTAAAACTTTTAGTTATGTCATTATCATTTTATTTTTCGTTTCAAGAGGAGTCGAAGCAGGGAGATTTGTGCTTAGAGAATGCTAGACGAACTTTGCCCTCCCCTTGCCCAATCAATTATATACAAACTTTATAAAAACATATTTTTCGTTTGGTATTGGTTGGGATGATTGTATGACTCAAAAAGGAAGTAAAAGTCTCGGTATTTTCGGTTCGTGTTTTCGAAAACGGAAGTATATTGACCCCTCCGCACTCTCCTTTTCGCATATATACCAGGCTTTACCAATCTGATTAATAGTTTGGCAACTCTCGCAAGCTTTCGGTAACTTCTGGCAATTTCCGTAAAGCTAACTTTTCAGACCGCAAGCGGATCTTTCGCTGGCCAATTGTTGATTCCCTTTACATGAGAAGGTGTAATCACTGTTTGCCAGTGGCCGGCAGGAGAAGGTTTCTATTGGTGGTGGTTGTTCACAGGGAGATAAAGTCAGGGCCTCACCCAAACCTTATTATAGATCATTGAAATGTCAGGACGATTTCCAAATGTTAATGAAATCTGATAAAGAAAAGATGCAGACATTTTCACTAATGAGTTAAATTATAGACAAAAAAAATTGTTATTTCAAAAGGATTATAACATAGGTTCCAGGGCATCGTTAAAACCATCTCCCCTATGTATAATAGTTTCGCCTAGTTTCAGACGTGTGGAAGAAACAATGCTTCCAGAGGATTCCTTTCTATAGTGGGTTTTTGGCTCTAGCTCAAATTTTAAAGCTTATCGCTATGCTTATTACACTTGAGCCTGGTTGGTTTTATGTATTTCTTTCATTATCATAAGCGAGAATGTTCGGAATTCCGTAACATCAGATGCCACTCTTACTCATAAAAAAGCTTTTTCCTGAAGACAACAATTAATATTACAATCAAAATTTGTCTCAATTGAACAGTTGCGACAAATGTAATCGTAAGATTAAGATACGGGTCCCAGATGTATGCTACATGTACATCCGATTCAAGGTACGTCATTTTATATTTACAAAAATAAAACAGTGCTTGATAGTCGAAAACTAGTTAAATCAGCTTCTTATTTCATTGAGGAAGTTAGAGTTCCGCAAATTATTAAATGGGCATCATCTTTTTGTCTTATTCTTTATCCATCAACACATCCACCATGGCTAGTCAGTAAGTTTCTTGCAAATACAAATTCAATGCCATCGATGAAATTTTTCAGTGAACTCATCCCCAACCCTTCGCCAACCTTATACCTATGGACCTGGATTTGGCAAGGGTTGATTTGAAATCCAAACTATCAAACCCACCAAATCGGAAGTAACACAAAATCTGTGATATTTGTAATTAATATGAAATTTGTTCAAACTGTATTTCAGAACATTGTATAACAAATTATTACTTTATTACGGACACATTCTTATAGAATTCTAATAACAGCGCAGTTAGAATAAATTGTTTACGAGTTGGTTTTGCTCCATTAGTCACAAGTACTTTCATTAACGTAAATCGGAACCGTTATATCGCATTTTTGTTATAGGTATCGTTCCATTGAACATGTTGCTATGTATCTGATGTAATTGTATCTTATATCAAATATCTTGTGTAGCCTAATGGGTTAAAATATAGAATATTATTTTTGTCTGATTTTAATGTTAGAGAATAACATAGCCTACACCCCACAACATATATTGGAGTAACATGTTGTGTTTCATGCTATTGGCATTTTACTTGTGACGGAATCATTGTCGTAGTTAGATCGTTGACGGAAAGGTCGAAGAAAATGAAAATTTGTCTTCCCAATTAGTACAAAGACTATAAATACAATCAGTCGCCAAGTTCATCTCCGATTTCTTGGATTACATTACATGATAATTCAAACTGGGGCAAATTTGTTTTTGAGTCAGTTTGAACATCTTGATTTCAGAGGCCAGTACGTTCTGGTTTCAGGTATTCCCATTCCATGATTTAAAGAATAATATATGAAATAGTGACTTACCTATTCTATGAGTTTGTGATCGTACATGTAATAAACAATTAAGGTAGGCGATCAACACCGTCATCAGCATTACGTACAAATTCATCTTAAATACCGGATTTCACTAAGGTTTACGTATCATAACAACAATATTGAACAATATAAAGATATACCACGATTCCGTCTTGAGTCTTTACAAAACGTTACCATCATGTGCTTCAGGTTCGAGATTCGGACATCTTCACGGTTCCATGACAAACAATACCACTGTTGATCAACACGGTATATTAGTTGAGTCTGTGTATGACAATATTTGTTATATCCAGGTATTATGATAACTCGCAGGTAATATACCTGAGCCTCGTGCTATATAGGTCTCCACTACCAGCAATCAATAACTAGGTACCATTAACGATATTTCTCTCTGTTATAGAATGTCAACTCAACTCGACCACGAGTTCTATCTCATTGTTAGAATTATTTATTTATAAAGTCATTTATGTACACTAATTAGATGACAGGTTTATTTTCCTAATACATGATTGGTGATTCCATCGTTTTTATTGGCTGGAATTTCTTTAGTTCTAATCCGAACAAGTTCCAGCCAATCGGCAAGTACTTGTTGAATTAAACAGTGCAGGTGCATTGATAGGTAACTGTGAAAAACAGATATAGCCCAGAAGAGTAAAGGCATAGAAAACTTTGCGCGGTTGAAGCTATATATTCACTACATGAAATTGTTCAGCAAACCACCCCGCTCGTTAGCGCCACCCCACCCCTTCTCTTATCAATAAATAGATTTGACCGTGGTTCACTTATCCATATAGTTGACTTTATCAAAATTATTTCGTACCAGGCAGTAAATTATAACCCACCAAAACGACCTTTTTGAGAGGGGCACGTTGCTAAGGGATATGTGAGAAGGTTTCCTTACAAAACAAAAGGTAAAAATGGCTACAAGCAAATGTTTTGATTGGCCGGTTTGAGATACACGTGATAACATGAATATTTATTATCTCGGTCCCTGATACGAAATTTAACTCCTAAATTCATCACAGCAGAAATATTTCATAGTTCGTACGTGTTGAAAAGGCGATGCGTATATTCTTGATAGGGTCTGACCACGGAGCTTTATTAGACTATTAAAGCTCCTTGGGTCTGACTTTATGTATTTGGGTTTCTGACAAGCTAAAATCTTACATCTAACAGTCGACGATCCAACTGTAGTTATTTCTTTGAAAAACGACGGCTAATTTACAAACTGCGAAACACGACACTATGAGTGACGCATACAATTAGTGAGAAAAATACTAATTAGGCCGTCTAATGATTGGAAGCTTATTAGTGATCATTAAATTATCTGATGTCTGAATTACGTGAATTTCTGTGATGTTTTGTAATCCCACGAGATGATAACAGGAAAGGTGAGATTGCTGTTTTCCACCTATTATATTGGCATGTCTGAACACCACCTGATGCTTTCTGCCTTTTAATGCTTTTGTTTGTAAGTGGAGTAAGTGTGTGTGTGTTGGGGAGGGGGGGGGGGGGGATCTTTTGTCTAGACATTGTGTTTTTTCGGTCTTTAAATGATATACATTATATAGATTACCCAATGCGTTTAGGTGCGCAAAAGGCAGATGTTCAATGTGCATCATAAAATGTTGAAAAAGTCTTCAACTTTCAAAGAGAATATCAGCGTATAATCATGAAAAATATGCCACTAGAGGCAGCAAATTATGCAAGATTCGGGATAATTAACTATGTGAATTCAGCCAATTATTTGTATCACAATTAGCTATTTCCACCTTGAATTATCTTTTTATAATGCCAATTTGCAAGATACTGAATTTGGTTTCATACCAATAAATAATGATAATAAGAAAGACCAAATCCATGTTTTACATTATCCAACGAACATTTACACCTTGTACGCGTAACTACTCGCGGCTTACTCTACTTCCGATGGCGCCTGACAAACATTTCACAAAACACAATCTTTCATAATTTCACGAATTTTCTTATATAATCAGAATGAAATGATCGGAAATTCAATGCAGAATGAAGAGAAAGTCGGCAGAGGTTTTGGTGAATCCGCCCATAAGCAGTGGCAGTGATGACGATGATTTTAAAGAGCTAGATATTCAAATAAAGAAAGCAAAACAGTTGATAAAATCGAACTCGAAGACAACTGAACTCTCCAAGTCCAAATCTGTGACTTTGAAGAATGGAACAAAGGCTAAAGCCAGAAATTCTAAGTCAAAGTCTTCTACAGGACCCAGAAGATCTGGCAGAACTAAAATAAAGTCTTCATCACAATTAGAAAGTGATCAACAAGTACTTGGTGAATCTCCTTGCCGCACTGATTGTAATGAAAGTACCTCCATTAATGACATTATTAACTCTAAGTCTAATCAAGCGACCATAAATTCTGAATTTGACTCTAAAGAAATTTTACCTTTAGACACAAATGATGAGCATGCTTTTGAAGAAGGAAAAGATCTTGCCACATCCAAAACCAGCAGTAGCAAAGCAGATAAACCCCAGGAGAATAAAAAGTCTCAGAAATCAATAAATAAACTTACAAAGAAGTCTAAAAAAGGACTGGCTCTCAAAAGTCCAAATATTATTTCCATATCAGATGAAAGTGATGATGAATTTAAGTCCACAAAAAAGCCCTTCAGTGGCCAAATCTATGAAATATTTAGCCCTAAAAAAAATTCCAAAACAGATTCTGAGCTTTTAGATTCCAAAGATAATGATTCTAAATACACTAATGGGTCATTATCTGATTCTCAACAATTAAAGTCCAAAGTTAATGGAAAGCAAGGAAAGAAAGTTAAGAGAACCCCTAAGAAGTCAAAGAAATCTGCAAATCAAGAGGAACAAGGTTGTAAAACTCCAGAGAAAGTTCCAAAAATAGTAGATGGGTTCTGTCCCTTTTGTCAGATGCCATTCTCTGCTTTGGGTATTCAATCACCAAATTGGCATTCAATGGAATGTATGGATCTACCTTTGATTGCCGATGAAGGTAATTACTTCTAAACATAATGAGTTTGACATGTATCACATTTTTTCTCCTCTCGTAAATTCTTGGAATATGATTTAGGAAAAGTGAAGTTAAAAAAAGCGTTTTCATGCAGAAATTATTATTCTATAATTTTCTATGCACACAATGTTTTAGATAGAGTTTGTTGTTAGTTAGTAAAAAGATCACTAAGTGAAGTTACTCACGGGCTACACAGTTGCACAATAAACTAAATCCATTTAAAGTTTTTCCTTTAATAATATTTCCCTCATTATTATATAAGGACTTATTTTTATTTTAGAGTGTGAAAATGGTGTTAAATGTGATTCAACCATACCAAGCCACTATAGACGATACAAACATACTGTTTTAGCCCAATACAGAGCCTCAAATACTGTTAGTTCTAAACGCTTTGATGATGAAATTAATTTAGAAACATCAGCACCCTCTTTCAAAAGTGAAGATCTTTCCAAAATAAATGGTGAATCAAATTTGACAAAATTAAAGAAGTCTGAGGAAGTTGAAAATGAAACTTTTGGAATATGGTCGTCACAATCAGAAAACCAAAGTAAAATCCTAACTGGTGAAATTGAAACGCCATTGATCAAAGCTAAAGATACAGTAGCTGATAAGAATTCAGATGATATATTATCCTGTGTGTCTGTAGATAGTGATTGTTTAAATTCAGTCAGTGAAGATAATTTTGACAGTTATGGTTGTGATACAGAATCAGATGAGGACATTTTTAACATCGCTACTCCAGAAACGCCAAATTATTTTTCTTGTAATACGGAAGTCGATAAAAATCAAAACTTGAAACCAGTTAAAAACATTGAAAATGATTCCAAATCTGGTGGATTTTTGACTAATGATGAAAGCTGTGAAAGTGCCAATGAGTTACCTCCCTTAAATACAACTGCCGTTATTGATCTCTCCAATGAAGAGTCAAACTCTAGAACCTCCACAAGTGCCTCTACCTCAACCAATCCAGGCATTACCAAGCAAACCTCACTTTTTAATTTTTTTCAATCAAATTTACAAAAACCTAAAGTTAGTGCCAATAAAATGACTTTTGTAGCTGAAGAGAAAGTTGTCACAAATAAAAGAAAATCATTGTCAGCTTTAAAGAAAATTAAATCAGACCCTTGGGGCTCTTTAAAGAGACCCACAAAATCTGTCTCTACAGCAGTTCAAGAGACAAAGTCTGAGAAGAATTCAAGTGATAGTGTTAACCAAACTGAAGCCATCTTGTCGTCTGAGACAGATAGTTACTCCAACAAAAATGGACGTCATAAATACACTTGTCCATTTTACAAAAAGATTCCTGGTAAGTAAACAAACAAACACTTTTATTTTAACATTTCTTGACAGGAATTTTATTAATACACATACTATGGTGAATGTTAGGCTGGGAATGATCATCCTCCTAGTAGGTCTAACATGGGTTCTAATCCTCTTTAAGGTTAGACAAATTCTGATGCCTGTGCCAGTGCCCCACTAATACCTTTCTGTGACAGTTAATAGATTTCTTTTGAGAGTTTCCATGGATTATAATGTGTAATTGTATGTCGATTGTGACAATTCATTAAGTTTTCTCTACTATGATTGAATATTTGTGTAGTCCAAAGAATACTCTCTGGACATCATTTTTTTTTTTAGATGACTGAAAATCATGAGATTCGTTTTAATCAAGGTTCCTGTTCTCTATTGTAGAAACTGGTTTTACAGTGGATGCATTCCGCTATGGTGAAATACCAGGTTGTACAGCCTATATACTGACTCATTTTCACTATGATCATTATTGTGGTTTAACTAAGAAATTTAAACAACCCATATACTGCAGTCAGGTAGTACATTTATATTACTCTCTATCTTACTCTCTATATTACTCTCTATCTTACTCTCTATCTTACTCTCTATCTTACTCTCTATATTACTCTCTATATTACTCTCTATCTTACTCTCTATCTTACTCTCTATCTATACATTGAGTTCAATGCAAACCTGATGTCCCTGGTTTGATCCAAGCGTAGATGCAGTTGATCCAAGGTCCCATCATAAAATATCCCTCCTAAGTTTAAAATAATAAAGAAAAGGTGGCTTATACAGCTGTCCTAGAAAAATTTCCTCAATACACACTGCACGATATTGACTGTCTTGATTGAACCAAAAGTAGGACATATAACTTATGTCTATCAATAAAGTTAAAGCAAGTGAAATTTCCCTAATAATGCAGCACATGGTATAGCCTATCTTCATTAACATAGTCAAGTAGAGAAAAGTAATAAGTAAAGCCTCCATCGATTTCATTTCATATCCATATTATTGGTCAGTCCATGGTAATAGCAATTGAAATTGGGTTTTTCTCATTCAGATAACTGGTAATTTGGTGGAATCTAAACTGAAAGTAGAGGTCCAGTATATAAATAGATTACCAATGAATAAACCATGTGCAGTGAATGGTGTAGAATTGATGTTAAGAGAAGCTAATCAGTAAGTCTAGAAAACAGTTCACTTTGTATGGAAATTTGATGCACTTAAGGGTATGATGCAGTGTATCTTTTTCGAAGCTCGAAAGCCAAGGGCCCCATTTCTCAAAAAGCACAGGGTTTTGTTACAAAGTGTAGGCTATAAATGGATTATAATAATTTTTGTTTTGCAGCTGTCCAGGGGCAGTGATTATATTTATGCGATTACCCAGTGGAAGACTAGTTCTACATACAGGAGATTTCCGAGCACATCCAACAATGGAGGACTATCCTGAATTAAAAAATAATAAAATCAATGATTTATATTTAGACACTACGTAAGTTTAGATGCCTTTAGATTTAATATGACAGTTTTGATTCAGTTTTAAAACCAGACAGAAGTGTACTCATTGATTGATAGAGGTCTGGGGTAGATAAAAATTAGTTTTGATTGAAGCCACAATAAAATATTGTTTAAATTTAAGAGACAAGATAGATTTAAGTATAAAAAAATTTTGTCTAGGAGTTTATCTGGGTGTGTATCTATTCTCAACTAGGAAATTTATTTTACTTTACTTTTTATGTTACTTTACCTGCTCTTAGAGGGACAGTAGCGCCATTTTGGGTTGATTTTAATCTTGAATATATGTAGAGAGTCTTCAGAAGCACTAGAAATGTACGAAAATCACATAATATCTTAAAAAATATTACGAATTAAGAATTATATATAAATATAAAGAATTTTACTCTCTTTTCCTATACCCAGTATATGTATTTTCTATATATCACAGAGTATCTTAAATTGACGAGGCATCATGTTAACATTCAATCGCGGATAATTCTGGACACACATGGATTTGAAGGCTCAAATTTCAACAGTGAGCTTTGAGCTATAACTGATTGTCTTAGCTAAAAAATTCCCGTTTCTGAGACTAAAGAATGATGGGTGGAAAAAAAATAGTCTACCTGTCCCTGTAAATTTAAATTTCAAATATATATTAAAATGACTTCTCCCCTTTTGGGTTTCCAATGTTTCATGTATAATATCTATGCTTAGATATGATAAAAAGATCTGATATTTTTCATATATAGGTACTGCAATCCAGACTATGCCTTCCCATTCCAACAAGATGTGATCAACTTTGCTATAAAGATAGCTGTAAAAACACTGGCTGATAATCCTAAAACTTGTATAGTCTGTGGTACTTATACTATTGGAAAAGAAAGAGTTTTTAAAGGTATGTAGAGCAGTGTGGTTAAGTTCCCTTCACAATATATCTAATGATCAATGGCATTTCTCAATGTTCAATTCCATTCTTCCTACAAATTCTTATTTTGTTTTTATTGCCTTGACTACCTTCAAATGAGTTCAATTGTGCCTGGTCCGATGAGCTTGTGTCTTTGCTTGACTACACTTTTTGGGTTTCTATTTCCTCAATCTAAGGGAGAAAACTCTGTTTACTGGTTTCTTATTGTTAGCATTCTTGCCAGAGTTTCCACATGTAGTAACAAAAGATGACCAAACTTTAGAAATGTTTTTTTTTTAAATTAGGTATGGTAAGTCAACCCTAAAACTCCTTCCCACTTGGATTGTGCTATGACCATGTTTAAATTTAAAATTGAAGGCATGTTTTTTTCAATATGTTTCAGCTGTAGCCTCTGCAATAAACAGTAAAGTCTGTGTTAAAAGAGATAAAAAGAGTATATTAGATTGTTTAGAAGATGAAGAATTAAATAAAATGGTTACATTAAATCCTGCTGAGGCCACTGTTCATGTTTTACCCATGAAATTACTTAATTTTAATGTAAGAATTTATTTTTATGAATTAAGAAGACATCCATATAAATCATCATATATGCATATCTGTATCATTTAATTGACATTATTTTGGTACACACAAAATATATTATCCCTTTGATTTCAGTGTAATCCTTCAATTAGAAGCACAAGTGTAGATAATAAGACAATTTAATCCATAAAATTGACTTACTTATTTATTTAATTTAAATGTAGATATATGTTAATTTGGTTGATCCAGGGTTCAAGTTCCGCTAGAAATGTAGGGAGGAGAGGGAGATTACAGGGGTAGACCATCTTGTTGCTAGTCAATGATCCTAGATGTTTCCCCAACAGAATGAAATGATTAAGTGTGTTATTATTCTATTTTTTCTTCTATTTCCAGAGTCTGAGTGAATATCTAGAGAAACACCCCCAGTTTACCAGTATATTGGTATTCGAACCTACTGGTTGGACTCACAGTAAAAAAACTATATCATTAGAACATGTACAACCTAAATACAGCAGGAATGCCATCACACATTATGGTAGGTATAAGGTCACTGGCTGCATATTCTCAAAATGATCTTAGCGCTAGGATGTCGAGGAGTCTTAACTTCCAACGCTGTGTCAATGATATCCTTGCACTAAGATCGTTTCGAGAATACATTGCCTGAAAGTTAGTCATGGGCCACAGTAAATAACACAAGGGTAAAAAATCTTCTGATCTTATGTATTTTCTATTACAGGCATACCATACAGTGAACACAGCAGTTTTCTAGAGTTAAAAAGATTTGTTCAGTTTTTAAAACCCACTCGTATAATACCCACTGTGAACAATGGTAACCCAGCTAGCAGACGTAAGATGGAGGATCTGTTTGCTGGTTGGTTGAAAGAAACTGAACAGGACACTCCCACAAAATCTAAACAGTCGTCTTTGAATCAATGGATGGGCTAGACTCACTAAGTCTTCTTGACGTTCTTGTTATGGGCATTTATTAGTTTACTGATAAACACAGGGAATTTATGTGGGCAAGCCCAGTGGTGTAAGATGGAATCAAGGGGCCTTCGACCTTTTGGTTCTCATCTCAAAAAGTACCTGTCATTTTTGTGTCTTCCACCACTGATAGTAATATGCTTTATTGCTATTTTTGTTGGCATTTTTTTGCTCCTTTACTTGCTATGGACATTTTGGGTTCCATTACTCAATACTTCTCACCAAAAGCATTTTTGGATTTATTACTTGCTATGAGCATTTTTGGGTTTATTAAAGTATCATTTGCTATCAGAATTTTTGTCTTCTTGATTTGGCATTTATTGAATTTATTTTATTGACAATGCATTTTCCTGTACATAATTAATAAATATTTCTCCACTTTGTATGTTTATTACAATTCAAACTTGGCATTTTGGATTTTTTTGTGTTCTGACAAAATAACTTTCAATATTATATTTGATAATTATATTGTATATTTTTCATATTTATAATATAACTTTTTAATCAAAATTAAGTGTAATACTTTACAGAAATGCATGGACCAGCTCCATAATCACTTTCAATGTTAAATTATGAAATATAACCTTCTAGTAAATAACAGCCATCTGCCTATACATGAAACGACTGACGAACTTATTCTTCCCCATCTAAATCTCCTTATTTTCCCCACAATCCGAAATAGGAATGCAAAAACAAAATGGGATGCCGAAAAATACCACGCAACACACGTACAGAATCATTAGTAGAATTTTCTGTAGTCTGATTCCTATATTCAAGATAACGTTAAAAGAAGTTATCTCCCTTTGACCATAATTTTCAAACGAGACACTGCACTCCTAGAGTCGTGTGCTGCAATGACATTCCTTCTCAAAATGAAGTGGGCCAGATCACAAGAGACCATTTCTTTGTTGCAGGTTGCACACTTACAAAAATTGGTTTCAATGGTACTGCTTTGTATTACGATCATTTGACAACACTGGTCTCTGCCCAATTCCTATCTTCACCTACCCATTTGTAGCACACATTACATTACCTTTGGTTCGATGTGTATATCGTGTAACTTGACAGTTCTATTAACCATTTCTTGCTTTATCATGTTTCAGGGGCATTTCCATCATTTTCGCTGGAACAATGGGGCAGGGGAATTTTGATCAACTGATCTTTATTAAAAGTGGGACAACACAAACATTAAACATTTACTCAACATTCTCTCACAGACTCAGATTCTAGAAAAACACACACTAGCTCACCAACAGCATTGTATGCCGTGAATTGTTTGAAAAGACTCATTTCTCTTTTGGGAGAATTTGGAGGGTTCTAAAGGAGAACCCAAGAGCAAAAAAAAAGATAGACCAAAAAAAAGGTAAAGAAGAAGGAAGAGTGATTGGTATTGCTGTACAGTAGTGATTGATGATGACAATGAAACAAAACAAAGACAAACACGAATATGAGGCACACTATCTCAGTCTAATTATAGTAACACAGTCACATGATGAATTGATGAATGGACGAATTACGACTATGAATTTATCGATATGTAGATTAATGAATTGTGTTCGTTAAAATCAGTCTAACACGACTTAAGTTTATGTTGACTAGGATATCAGTTCGCACTTTCCATGTTGCGTTCTTTTCGGCAAAAAATTCACAATCCCACAAAATAATCTAAAAAAAATGTCCATTCTTCATCAATATTTGGCAGTGTTGATGTCTTTAATGAGCATCTTCTGTGTTATGATGTGACTGACGGCACATTCTTTAACTCTAGGCTTTGATCTTCAGTGATGAAAGATGGATGAACGAATCACATTACCACTGGATGAAGTTCTAATTGCACTACTCTTACTATTGAACAAAGTTCTCTCTAAACACGGGTCATCTTCTTGGTATTAACCACAACGAGGAACTCTATCTCTGCATCTTTGTAAGTTCAGTTATTTCACAAAGTTCTAAACAAAATCACTTACAGATTTATCAGTGATTAAAATAATCTCTAAATATCTTAAAATCTAAATATATCTGATGGTCCATAAAAATATATTATCACAGGTGCCATTTGCTATTTGGATTTTCAACAAAAATTGAAACCAGTTCATTTTGGAAATTAAGAAGTGACATAGAAAAAAATTAGGTTTAGGATTATCAATGACAAAAAGGAGGGCTGCCTCGATACAATTAACATAAAATTTTCAAAATAATTTCATTTTTTGAAATTTAAAATCAACTTTTACCGAAAATTTTCTAAAATGTAAAGTCATTGAGTTTCTGACATCAAATTTAAATTCCAATTTTTGCATCAGAAATAAAACATCCAATTTGATGGGCAGCCCAATTTTTAAGAAGCATTAAAAGTTAATAAATGTATAGATTTGAGATTTCGATTCACTTAGGTCTGAAAGGCATTTTGATAAAGTTAAGCTTAACTAAGAGCGGACAGAATCGGTGCACAAAATTGTTCAAGAACAATTAACAAATCACAAATAATAGAAAATAAAACGTGCATAACAAATTAACAATAATGTGCATTAACTACTTAAGCTTAAACAATTAATTACAATTAGTAGTAAGTCAATTAACGAACATGATTAATTTAATTAAAATAATAAGACGAATAAATTAAATTCAAAAAGAAAATATTTATCAGACAATTCAATCTTTGGATTTTCTGATTAAAATTTAACCAAGTGACAGATAATTTCTGATCACAATTTTTGTGAAAGAAAACCATTTGAATGAAAAGATTTTTGGCATATACGAGAAAATGTTGAAAGATCAACAATTTACCTCAATTCATTTTAAAAGAAATCTCAAACAAAACATTTTGGATAAAGCTGCAAGTCATAGAGTGACAACTCTGCCATTTTTTATCAATTATAAATAAAAAATATGACAATCAAAAGTTTTTGAAAGAGTAAGAGTCTTGCTAACCTTTTGATTGCCTTTCAAAAAAAAATTTTTTTTTGGTATTTTGTGTTTTTTTAAAAAATAAATAATCATCTCAAAACTGACTTGCAGCAATATCAAATAATAAAATTCTTCAAAAGAGCACCACAAAGAAGAAAGTTGCTTCCAGGGTAGCTTTACACAAAAGAATTGATTAAAATTAGACTTAAAAAGAGAAAAAAATGAAATATCACATATCATGAACTGGCACTTTTGTATTAAATAGCAAAAACATTGGTTAAGATCTTATTTTAACTAAGCACCTTCTCCAATTATCCATTTCCTAAATATACAAACATATAAATACTATACAATAACCTAGAGTAGGAACACTATTTAATAGCACGTTATGTTCAAAACCCTGGCCGTGTGCACTATTTCAATGATAATGTTAAACAATTATGTACAATGATCACAAAAAAATAAAACTGTACAGCAATACCAATCTAATGAAACTCTAAACAGAGGCTAAAAAGGTCACAACCTTTTGAACTGTGACCTAAAAAATTTCCGAGAAGATGGCCGAATTATTAAAAAAAAAAGAAAGAAGAAAAAGAGATTACATGAAAATACAATGATGTCATATGACAAATATGGATTGAAAATGGACATGGTTTAAAAAATCAATGGATTTAGAAAATCCCTGTGTATCACATATTCATCAAATCACAAATACTGGCATATTCAATTCATACAAAAATAACATTGGAATGACATTCGATTTTGAGACGTAAATGTCCCTAAATTAAGAGCATTTCCATTTAGTTCATTAATTGTCTGTTTTCAATTAAGATGCCTCAACACTAACTTTCAATAACATTTTTAAATGACTGGACATGTCATCACACCTTGCTGGGCCAACACCTTCAAAAGTCATCCAATGCTGTGGAGGCTTGGGTAGAACCTTTGGTGATGGTGGATCATTGAATTTTGCACCAGCATATGCAGCCTCCATGAATCTTGTTGGGGATGTCGTTGGACTGATAGCTGCCGGGTAACATTTGATGTTGGATGGCTTCTTTTTCCCTTCTGGTCTTCCATGATGAACATAAACTGTCGTCTTGTTCTTTTCGCCTTTGGTCATCCATTCTGGAAGACTTACTGGCACATTTGTATGAATCAGGGGTGTCCTTCTGTCATTTTCTTTAGATCCAACATGTCTCTTAGGAATATGTTTTCCCTGAGTTCGCGTCGTTTTGCTGTCTTTCTGGGGCACGCCTGAGCTGCGTACGTTGGCCCTGATTTTGCCCCTTTCTTTCATTGTTGTAGGCATATTCTGTATTCTTGATAGAACCATTTAATTGGTCACAAAAATCAAGTTGTAAGAATAGTTGAATCGTCGTTGATGACAACTGAATTCAAAGTCAAAATTTTTTGGTACTTCTTTGTTTACCTCGATTTTCAATATGGCGTTCGTCCTTGGCAAATATCTTCCTTGTTCCACTTTCACAGGTTTTTGAAATTTACTGAATAAATTTCGAAAATTTAGGATCAAACTTATTTCACTCAAATCTACGCCAAATTTATGTGTTTTTTAACACAAGATCGATCGAATTTTGAATGTTTTTATGGCCTTACGCCTCTGTTAAATTTCTTCAACTACCGCTTAGTTTTCATCCTTCTTCTCCACCTCTCTTCTTGTCAATAAACCAACAGCCAATCAAACGAGCACCTGTTAGCACGTGACTAAATCAACCAATCGTTTGATCATTCTAAAAATAACTGGTCTCGTCATATGTTTATTTTGGGATTAACCCGTCATTAATGTTTTTCTTATCATAAAATCTTAATTAGGGTGCTAGAACAATTAACACACATTTCTAAAAATTGAAGCCATTGACCCCTTTTTATTTTTAATCACTGAATATTTTTGAAAATAAAAGAATAAACTAAAGTTGGGCAAAAGGTATTTCCATCGGATGTGACGTCATTGTAGGCGGGGAATCCTTTATTTGATTGCTACTCTACAACATGAAAAATTGAGTGTTGCTTTGGGGAAAGTAGAGACAGATTTTCACCGTTTATTCTGTCCCCCAATATCCAAAATTTATAAGATCGTAAGTACCACAGTTTATTCGACAATTATCAAAATTTGAAAGGTTTCTTTATTCACTTTATCGACTTTTTATTTGTGTTTCAATCGACCTATTTTCCCGGCCAACCAGGCTGAGTGACACAGACAGAACACAGCCATGCTTGTTCACCAGTTGTGTACTTTAGCCATCGGCCTCTAGGTTTGCACACTGAATTTCTGAGCCTGTGTTATGTGAGATGGTTGCTAGATGAATGGGTAAATTTTGATTTGGTTTTCAGGCTAAAATATAAATTGGTGTATGCATTATATTATGGATTTGGGCCTAGGTCTACTATTTGTATTATTGAAATAGGCCTATTATTTGTATCATTTTTCGTTCAAAGTATCTCAGACTCACAGAAAAAGGAGGAGAGTGTCCACATTTTGAGAACTCCTCACTGAATGAATACCTGATCTTTCTAAAAGTTTACATTCATAAAAAAGGAGTAAGCCAATGCCTTCATAGGAAGTAGAATTAGGACTAATGCATTGAGCATTAGTATTGTTAAAGTGTTGTATAGCAAAGAATTAGGTTTATGAGGCAATTTTATATTCTGAGTATTGAGAAGACTATTACATTTGTCCCTAGTGTCATGTTGAAATTCTCCATGTTTCTTGGATGACTGAGTGAAGAATGATTCACTTACAGAATCCAATATATATATATCGTGTGAAAGCCTTCATGTATATTGAAAATTTGGCTTTGCTGCAAGAATAATAAAAATCTAGACTAATGTATAAAATGAAATGAATGGAGTTTTATGTCCTACTCTTCTGTACCTACTGGGCTAATGAATACAGGTAACTCTGTGCAGTGTGCAATGAGGGAAATTTTGCCCGAACAGCAGCCATAGCCTATTCTTTTCAATTTCCAATTATCGAGGGATATTTATAGACTAATGCGCAGACTTCATTGGCAGTTTATCAGATATAAGAAAGGCAATCCTAGCCAATGTGAAGACATACAATCATGATATTGCCTAGTATGAAGGCCCATTGGTATTGTATGTCAAGGCAATATGGCTGGATTACTGAATTGATAAAGATTTTGGCAAAATACCAAGTCTCTACCTTATGTGTAATAGTGAAGATAGAAAGAAATATCAAATTTGCATTAGCTATGGGAACTCTCCAAAGGGATGTCAAGTTGGTCATTCAAATTTCAAAGTGATAATCTGTATTCATGTTTTTTTTTTATCAAAGTGATATTCCAATTTCAACTCACATAAGAATAATCAGAAAAACGGAATAAGGAATGAATAAGCTATATATATTATTAGCGTGTGTTTCATGCAAAACAGATACTGCTTACTCTTTTCGAAACACCTGATGGTACTCTTCTATTCTTTGTCCACTCCTATACAACTTTTACTTTCAATTGTTCCATGCTTGGGACGAGATTTTTGTTAATAGAATTGTTTGCTTGTGCAGACTTTTAATATAGTATTTTTGGTTGCTTTCAGAAAAACTCCATTGTGCCTGTAGAATGCCAGTTGCCTCCTCACCAACACCACAAGATGTCGCCCCGATAGTCCATTTACATCATTTATTACAACCGAAAGGACCAACTTGTATAAATTCTGGTGCCAGCAATATCTGCAGTGCCGATTCCACCACCTTCATGCCAGAACGTTCAGTCCCTCATATCTCTGGCAGATCACCGAGTCACTCTTTAGAGTCACCCAGTCATTTTATCAGCACACACAGTCCGCCATTACTTAATCTGAGCCCGAATTTAAACCAATCAGCTCAGCTTAGTCCTACCGATCAGCAAGGTCAAAGGTCATCACAGTTCTACGATTTACGAGAGTCAACACGAAGACAAAGCATTCAGGGTGAGTTGAATTTTATGTTTTCCTTATTCCTGGAATGAAATGAGTCTTTTTGTGGAAATAACAATGATGACTTATCCATTTAAAGTCATTATCCTGCTGCCATACATAGCTCTTTACAACATATTTTTGAAACCAACATCTTTTACAAGGATAACAACTTAGTTTCAACAGGATTCTGTCTACCGATCTATCTTCTATCTGAGGTCAAGGCAGAAACAGAATTTCACACCATTTGTTCAACATAAACAAGCAAATTGCTTCCTTTAAAGATTCAACACTCTAACCTACTGTGCTACAGCCCATCAACAAAATGTATTATGCGACTCTTGATGTTTTACATCTTTTTAACAACATTGATTTGCTTCAGTAAATCATATCTCAAGTCAATAAGAGTTGGATTGTATATCCTTTAGGGATACTGCTATATCTCAATATTGAATAGTTTATTTTTACCAATTAGCTTAGTCCTTACAAAAGTTTTTGGATTATCAAAGCTTGTTTCGAGTGGGTTTTTAGTAAAATTCTGGGAAAGCTAGTTGATATTAGTATAGTCCACTCAGTTTTTAGGGATTTTTGTCATGAAAATATTAACTACCAGATACAGGATGCAATATATGGGTTGAAACTAGGTAATAAATATGATATATATTATTATAAACCTACTTCTACTTGCTATATTAGGTGATGAATTGCTCTATTTATAATGTAGGATAGACAAGATACCTTCAAGCTATGTGTATGACAAGATAACCATGTTTGTGTCTTCTTTATAATTCATGATGTACTCTTAATGTAGGTTCAAAATTATCAACTGAAACCTAAAATAATTGTAGAGCTAAGATATCTACAATAGAAAATTATTTTCACTGTTAAGATAGTACGCAATGCATCAGTTTTCAGACAAGTGATCTATTTCAGTCTAAGCCCTATGAATCTGGCACTACCTGCTCCTGAAATAGGAATCCCTGACAGCTTTCTCGAGTTTTCCATGGACTTAGATTTCGTACATTGTTTTTCATAGTTTGATCATTATTGTCATTTCCGTAACTGTGAGCAACATTGACTTCCATTAACAGTTGTTTTTCTCAGCTTGTTAACTGTTCTATTTTAAAATCAGTTTTGAAGAATATATTTAGGTGCGATAAGACACCTGTTTGAGCAATAACCTTAGATTTTGTGAAATGAAAATATGAAATATGCTGACCAAAAAGGAAAAAATTGTGTAATTATTGTCACCATACTGATAATGAACAAAAGTGGATACTGATGGCTACTATGTGTAAATGTGACACGGTTAAAATATTTTCCAGAAAACCACGTTAACAATTGAAAAAACGGAATTGAAAAGCCCAATTTGTTGTGATTATGGTTTAAACAATATTTATTTCTACATGATATATAATACAAAAATAATACAATATAGTTGATCCATAGACAAGCATACAGCTTATATTAGTCCGTTTCAACTGTATCTATATTCAAAATGGTTTACATTTCAAATATAATAGAATTTATTATAGAAACCAGTAAAATAGTTCTTTTACGTTTCAAGAGATAAATGAAAAAAAGAACTGAGGCCAAAATATATTCATTGGTATAAAGAGTCGTCTGATTCTAAAAATAATAGACATGTTGTGATTATCTGCACAAAGTTTGGGTTTTAGTTGATAAGCAACTTTCAGAAGTAGAATTTGAAGATAAAATGGTATATTTGCCACTTTAAACTACAATTGATAAAAGCCCAGTAGGTGTATAGAGAGAATAGAAGAGGCCGAACTATTGATTATACACCAGGCTGGAGAATGTTAAAGTGCTGGTGTGGGGAATATTGACTGATTCCAGGCTCTCTTTCTTGATTTTCAAGTCTTGTAAATATTATGATTATTCAAGCCTTTTATCATCCAGCAATTTGGTTTTCCAGTCTTCTCTGGTTTGGTTTTCCAGTTTTCTTTATACATAAGTTTGAGAAGTTAAATTTTTATGTGCATTCTAAGAGGTAGTATCTCTTTAAGAACACATGAAAATATATAGTTCTATCATCACAACCTAGGCCTGTGATTTTATGTGAATTTATTTTCAAATCTCTTATACTAGTCTTTCATATTTCAATTTTCATTAGCCCATTAGTTGCAGAACAGTAGGACATATAACTCCATTCATTTCAAGAAGGTTCAAGAATTGTCTCTTTTGCACTTTGTCATATACGTTTATTATGCACATAAGCTTAATTCTCTCTGTTAGCTTCTTAAAACATTTCTAGATAATATGGCCCCTTCATGAAACTTATTTTTGAATGAAATATTTGACAGACATCAATATGATATTAATCTTTTTACTAGAAAATGGCTGAATTATTATCTAGGGATATTATGATAGTGTCATTTAAAATGTGACAGATTTTTCAGGAAATACAAAAAACTGGAGATAATCGGATAATAATTTGATCTTTATCAGGAAGTTTCCTGATTTGAGGATATCAGTCAGTAATTGACCTCATTAAAACAATAGAAAGTTTATTATAGTAGAAATATATGGGTATTAATCAGGAGTGTATGAGTTATTGCCCATTGTTAAGGGTATTTAAATTAAAGTCTTTGAGGGTATTGGCCTTTAGGGTAGGGATGTATTGAAACTCTAGTCTATAAGTGACTTATATGAGTATATAAATGACCAGTAGCTCTTAGGAGATTAAGAAAGTGTCAGACATATATACCGTATTAGAAATTAAGATTAATTAACTATCCTATAACTTTAAAGTTTTAATTGATATCCAAGTCCAGGTAATTAATGGTATATTAAAGGTGTAAATATAATTTGAGATATATAGCACACTGTGGTTCAATTAATTAGGTATTGAAGACATTGTTTTCACAACAGTTTGTATAAGGATTAAAACTTATTCACAGTTTCTCAATCAGCACATGTTGAAGCACATGTTCAACCACATGGTCTATTTTTGCATTGCATGACTATTTTGTTGCACTTGTAGAATTTTTGTTCTTCACACTGATTGACAGGTACAAATGACAGTGACACAACACGAAAAATCATGCCTGCTTAAATTCTATTTTTGTCAAGTCCAATGTCATGTCTTCTGAAAATATATATCTTACTTATGAGTGTTGTTCATTAAGAACTGAGAATCTGTAGAGTTTAGTTCAAGGTTGCAGTTATCTGACAATATATTATAATTTATAGATTTCTGAAACCAAAATGGAGCTTCTTAGAACATTGAAGTGAAGGTCCAACCTTGTTTCTCCTTGTTCGTTAGGTTATTATGACTTCTGATAATGTAAAAATGATGATAATATTGATAATAAACTCTTTATTTTTCATGGGTCATAATTATCTCTAATATACAAGGACATGATGTCCTATCTAACATTCAACCCATATTATATTGTCAAAGAATGGTGAAAAATTAGCTAACTCCTTGTATTGTACAGTCTATGCATGTAAACCATGAAGTTTATTATTACAGAAGTCTTTTATTGCATATAGAATGGCATGGTTGATTGAAACAATATCTATTGATGCATGAAATTAACATATCAATTACAAAATCTATACATAATATGGTTTCAGAAAAAAGAACAAAGCTTATGTAAATACATCGCCATGGTTGCCTTTAATACTAGTGCTGGGTATCACCAATCAAACAATACAACAGTCACGATATGATACCCATCACGATACAACAGTCTCAATACAACAGTCACGATACAACAGTCACGATACAATACGTATTACGATAAGGGGTAACAAGGGGTAGAAATGAACTTTGTAACTGTGATATTTGGTAATGTAGTTATTAGGTGTGATTAACATTCTTATGAATAGTTTCCAACAATTTCAGTCAAGTCATTGAAAGAAATGAGAGGTCAAGTATTGATACACAACATTGTGGTATGATACATGTATTGTGTCATGTTGTATCAGTATACAGCGATTCCATGATGTCAGCACTATTCAATACCATTGGAATATAAAGATCCAGTTCTTCTTAAACTTGATATATATATATATATATTGATATATATATATATATATATTAAATCAAGACAAATTCAATATAACTGTCAACAAGCAGTATGAGTGTATAAATCGTTATCAGAACAGCTGCATTATTTCTGTACTGCAAATCTCCTGTCACAAATTCAACAGTGTAGGGAAATGAAAAGTGATTCTGAGATGCTGAGCCTTTTTCAGACCAGTACATTGACTTACACATTGCAAAAGTTGAATGCAGATCAGTGAGGGGGGTAAGCTAACATGTCTAGCCTCATGGATAGGGCAATGAAGTTAAGCCCATGTTCTACAGACTGTGCATGTTATCCCTGAAGAGTCCGAAATCCTAAAAGAAGAGTATACTAATTGCTGCTGTCCTTGCAATAAATTTGGGCACTGTGGTGCTTTCCGTCCTCATTAACCTTAGTAAGTGAAGAAATGTAGGACATTCAACTCTATTTCAGTCATATTAATAGTTGCAAAACATTGATATTTGTATGTCAGTGACCCCAACTAGACTAATTAAACCCCTACCCTAAAAATCTAGTGTCATGATTTACGTCAGTAGAGTTCATCCATCGCAGCAAATTTTGGACGGACATTGATCCTTGAAAATGTCAGTGCTAGTAAGTAAATTGCGTCATGGCTCACGCCGGAAACCATTCAAATGACGTCAGAATTCTATCTCAAGTTGTTTACAACTCCTCCATACTAAAATAGCTCCTTAGGGTGTAAATTATCCAGCGTGACCCCAAGCATGTATCCTAATCACACAATGAACTTCAGTCATCTGGCTTACGTTTCGGTATTTTAATGATTTCCTATGAATTAACTGACTGTGTAAGTCTGGCGGCATTTTCATCATTAAAATTCTTCAGTTACATTCTGTTAGATTTGAATACCATGATCTGTTGGTTTTGGTTGTAAGAGATACTACTTTATAGAGGCATTGGTTGAGATCTCAAAAAACATAGGATAGCTAGTGACGGACATTTTGCCAGGAAAGTTCTATAAGCTCTTCCTACTTATCAAAACAACCTTGGATATATATTGTCCATTTTGAATCATTTAACATTATTTTCATGTCCATCCCTAAAATCTGCAGAAGGCCAGCTCCACCCATGCCATGGTCAAACCAAAGGCTCCTATTTTAGAATGCACATTATTTGTTACTGAAAAATCATCATTTTTAAACAAATTGAAAATATTTTCAAATTCACTTTGGATTTTTTAACCAGCAATATGTTCAAAAAATTTGAGAAGAAGAACATATTAAAGTCATAATGATCAGTGATGACGCACCAGTTGTACCGGTAAAAAAATTCTCAAAGTTTCTAGAAGGGATGAAACCACCATTGTGTTTACTAGGTCTACATGTCCACATCTGTAATCTAGGAATCATTACAAAAATGAGACCCCATAAATATCACGATTATCAGACAATGATAGAGCTCGGTTTAAAAATTTTAGTGCTAATTAAAAATCCAGTTTTGATTAAAATCCTGAAAAGATTTCCATGACAACAATAGCGTGTTAATATCGGATAGATTCTGTATAATACATAGTTCGTGATAGGCATATTAGCGCTCTTAGTAAATTGTAAACACATTGAACGACAGTTCTGAGAATACTCTCGGTGTCATATGTAGTCTTATTTTTGAAGCAAGTTTCAAAAGTGTGCGAAAAAATAAGCGTAAATTCAACGTCTTATTTTTAAAACAATAATCCGTGGTCTGAAAATATTACTTTTTGTGAATATAGTGAAGTGTGAGAATAATTTGTGTTAATATTAGTAAGATTTACATTTTAATGAATATTCAAATTTGCTAAGAAGACACTGACAAACATGGTTACAAACATGAAGAACATTGGAAAAGCTTGTGCAACAGTGACTTCTGAGATGGCAGAACCAGATTCAGGTCTGCATGAAATCGTTTTACTCTTGGCACTAAGTCAATACGAACTGATTATTTTTTCTTTCTTAATGTTGTTTCTGTTTTGAATTTATCATAATTTTTTAACATTTGTCAGGTAAGTGAGATTTTCTTGTGAATATTTTCAACTTTTTTCACAGGAAAATTTGACAAATTTAGCTGCAGATTGAAGAAGGTCTTGAAGTATGATAATATTCTATCAAAAGTATTTTTTAATCTCAAAGTATGAAAAATAAGACTGGGATTGTGTCAGATGGTGTCTCATAAAAGCACTGGCCTAGGTCACACAGTATAGACCCATGCTAAAACAAGGCCCAAGATTGTGATGGAACTGATACTGTAGGTTTGCATATTAAATTTCAATATACTTCCATTGTTTTGAAAAGTTTTTCGGGATGATTTTTTATTTCATTCTGTAAAGTTGTTACAGCTGTTACTCCAGCAGATGAGCAGATCCCTTTTAGAACAATTTTAGACCTAAAGTCTTCAAGCCTTCCCTTTATTTGTATTTTGATATCTTCGATCCAATCATCTCTGTAGAATGTAGTCTCATGTTTAGACACTTTTAGACCCAATCTTCAAGTTTTCCCTTCACTTATATGTCTATTTGTTAGATCTAGACCCCTACCAACTACCAATCAGTCACACGTGTAGACACCTTTAGACCCCGTCTTCAAGCCTTGTATTTTGTATTTGACCATGTATGTCTATGGCTAGATCTAGCAGACCCCTACCAACTTCTAGTCTACTGTTCAATATAATCATCTCGGTAGGATGTAGTCACGTGTTTAAACACATGGGTCATTTAAAACTTATCAGATAATCTGTAAAAACTGCCTCTTACTGTGCTTGTGATCAGTACAACTATGTTGTATTTTGTAGGGTGATTTTTATCAAACTAGGTTATCCCTATTTTCATCTTTTAAAGTTGCATGTACACAATATATCTTTTATATCTAATCTTTGAATGGACCTTATGATTTAAGAATTTTTTTTTGTGGGTGACTGAATTTGCACTGAATCATGTTTCACCAAACTGTTGTTTTGGATTTGGGTTTTTGTTTTGCGGTTTGAATCTTGGTCTATTTGTATCTGGCCGTCTTAAGTGGAAGACATGTGACCATCACAAGGTCTCCAGTTTTTATTTGAGTTTTCTTCAGGGTACTTTTGGCCCCCTTAATTCAGACCATTGTACATGCTCTTTGGGTCAGTTGTGATAAAAATCTACCTAATGTCTGGTCCACTACCCTCCTGCTGGGGTAAAGATTTATCTATTCTAATCATCAGGGTAGGGAGCATCGTTATCATATCAATAGACCTTGATTAGATTTACCAATAGGGAATTCAAGCCCCCCCCCAAGCACCAAGGAAACAGGATTATGTTCTGACAGCAACTGATTCCCCTCTGCTGTATTATTAATAATTGAACAGGTACATTTGGTTCTCTGTAGATACAACATTGTACATTTTAGAATAATTTGAAAAGGTTTGTCCTATAAGAACAACAGCTGTCATCTGAGCTACTGTGGTGCCTGGACAATGAATTGATCAAGTATAACATTGGTCTGGTATTTTTACAGGGGTTTGAACTCACAGCGCCTAGCAAACAACAACTGGCTGCCAGCTGAGCTCATTGATAAGATATAGCATTGGATTTTTTTATGATAATTTGAAATGGATTCAAACCAACAAACAACAATGTCAGCTGAGTATTGAGTGGATGAAACATAAGTCATCCGTGGTATTATTAAGAGAATTCAAACCCTGGGCGCTAAAAGAAAAACTGGCTACATATGCTCCAGGTCACATATAAATAATCTTTAAAATTCGATATCTGACCAATATAGGTAATAAGATAAAATATATTAGACATGATAAAATATGATGTAGAGTAGTAGGGTATAGATATTTGGCCTTCATTTCAACCTATCAAACTAGGTATGCTAATCTAAGGGTACAAAAACTAACAACTTTTCTGGGTCTTGACCATTTTATGAGAAAAGATATAGGTTCAATGGAGCATTATTTCAATGGCGTAAAACTCATGAAATTCAAACCTAATAAGTTCGAGCAAATTGGCAAATGTAAAAACAAATAAAACAGTTTGTGACATTTGCTTGTATCCTTTATTGCAGCTCTTATAAAATTTCCTGGTTTGCAATATTTTGTGCTGAATTAAAATGCTTGAGCACTGTGCAAAAAAGGAAATCCATCTATATTTCAGACATACATTAGAAGAAACTGAATGCAAGTACTCTGGCCTGAAAGTTTAAAAAAAAAAACTTTAAATGTTAACTGAATCTTACATAAAACGCATGTCATAAAAAATTGTCTAATATTTAGATCTTTTAATTTCCAAATTTATGACAAAATTTTCTGAAAAGTTCAGTCTTGCAGAGAATTAAAGTTACATTAAACAAGATTGTTATTGTGGCACATTTTTCTCAATGAGAGACAAAGTGAAAGTGTCCCTTTAACTTTAATGATTGTCAGTTAGAAATTAGGTTAAAGGAAATTTGGTTTAAAAGGATTTTGACTGGAGGAAGGAAAGGGAGACAATTGAAATATTGAATTTTTTTCATCTTAAACAAAATTGACTTTGACAGACGAAACTTACAATTTGAATGCCTTCATTAATAAAACTATAAAAGGGAAAACACTGCATTTTTCTAAAAATTGTTAAAATAGAAATTTAAATTTATGATTTAACAATAGCCTTTAGACATTGCACACACTTAAAAACTTTGACAGACCAAACTTGCAAATACAAATTAAAGAGATAGATTCTATTTTCCTGTCTAATAATTGGTGGAATATATATTGTAGATTTCATTGTATACATCTTGTAAGGAAAAGAACACTATATGAATATGATGTTGCCCATAAACAATATGGTCAATGTACCCTATGAACTTTAGACCTTTGACGGACAACAATTTTGAGGACAGGATGAAGAAAACTGTCCATTATTATCGTGTATCCAGGATAAAGTAAAAATAAAAGATGTCGTAAAGTTACAAAAGCAGAAGTGGGTTATGGTAATGTTAAAGGATGTACTCAAACGACTTGACAACCATAATTCTTTTGACGTCAATTTTCTTTTTGACTTGAATTCAGTGTGAACGGTTGAAAGAACGGCCAATCTTATTAAGATTCATCATCGGGATATTCCGTACGTCAGTCACTTGTCCCTCGCTGATTCAGTAACTGAATGTTACAAAGCTTTTTAAAGCATGTTTAGGGAAGGGCTTCTGGAGAAATTTGTCATCCATGGCTGGTTCTCATGGCAAACCTCCTATTGTTATCGTTAATGATTTATAGATGCTGCCATTCTTCCAATAGTCAATTTCATCTTCAGAATTCTTCAAAGAAAACTGTACAAGTTTATAGATTGAATGCTCGAGCATCCTTATCAGATGTTTCTCAAAGAAAGGGAAAAAGTTATTTTAGAATCTGAATCAAGAGAAGAGATGTTATTTTTATAAAGAATTCTCTTGTTGCTTTATGCCTGTATATTTTCTAAAGAAAGAAATAATGATATTAAAGAGTGAATTATGATTAGGTCTTCTCTCAATATCATCCAATAATAGATTCATTTATATTCATTTTGAGAAATGAATGAAGATTCTTATATTTTTGTTTTATGAACTTAACTTGATTATGAATTTTCAAAAAAGATCTGATTTTCAAATAATTTTGTCATAAAAAATAATAGTTTTAACCACGCTTTCAGACTATGATATAAATATTTCAAAATATATCATAAATGGGTACAAACCCTAACTTTAATAACCAAACGTATTGAATATTGGGTTAAAAAAGGGAAGTTTTTCAAAAAGGAACGATTTATCAATTTAATCCTAAATTATTAAAACCAGATGGTCAACTATTGAAATCGGATTATGAAATTCTGTAAAAGGTTTTGAAAGTAATGAAATTTTGGCTTGAAATAGCAATTGTTGATTTGCAATGTTGAATGAAATAGATTGCAAGAAAATAATGGTAATATTTTGGAGTGGGAAATAGTTTGTCATCAATTTATAATGAGTCTATGTTGCAATGTATATTAACAGAAAATCTATACCATATATAGAATGAACTCTCTAAAAAAAAAAGATGATATAATGTCTTTTTTGTTTGTCTTTTTGTGAATGGCTGTTCTTTTTGTGATTAATCAAAAATAGTACTTCACACTGAAAAATAAGAATGGATGACAGTCATCTGTTATAAATTTATATCTTAGGAACATGTCTCCTGGCTTTACAATGGTAAATATTTAACTTATTTTAAAAGTAAAGTAGAGATAATTAGAAATGATATATTCATAAGAAGAGGACCAGGGTGAACTCTGAAATAGGTTCAGGAAAGGTTTCAACCCCTATCATGGCGAGATATTTTTGATTTGAATACCATGGCCTGCTCTTTTATGGATAGACTTGTAAAATGTAGATAAATAAGTTTATAAGCCCATAGATTTTATAGTGCTGAATTCAACGCTAATAATTCAGCAAATAAAAAAATAAAAAAATGTTAAACATAAATTTTAGAATTTATTAAAAAAAATATAAGTTTTGAAATATTCCAATTCCATCCTAGATTTAAATAATAATAAACAAATTTAGAAATAAATATAGGAGAGAGAGTGTTTTAGTGTCACATGTCGAATAACATGTACGTCAGTTTGTACTCAAGGTTTTAACATGTGACATGGTTTAATGTCCTAATTAATCTGCCCAAACTTCCCCTTCGTTAAGAAGACCTAGTCATTTTGTACCTCTTCACCTGAGATATGTTTGAACTAATTAAATTTTACTAGCCGGAAAACAGTCTTGATAAATTGAGGTTAACTTTAACTACGTTAAATTAGAGAAAGTTTATTTTTTCTTTCAAATGTTTCTTCCCGTAGTTTATGAGAAGATCCAACTAGTTTTAAGTATGGCTATACTTAATGTAGTAACGTATGTAGTAGATTCTAGAGCCATGCTTTTCACAAAGAATATTTTAAGACAAGTTTTCGAGAACTAGATCCCTGAAATGTGTTTAGAATTTAGAAAAAATAATTTGTTCCTGGTCAAGGTTCTAAGCAAGATATTTTGTTACTTTACTTTATGTTTTAGTTATTTTCCAAAATATATCAGTATAGGAATAAAGTTGAAAATTAGAAGGAAAAAAACTTTGAGTGAATAAAATTGCAATTTGTTTACCACTTTGTGAACATGCTGTAAAGTAGCAGACGATAATATATTTCATTATTCCTGTAGAATTTAGAAGAGAAAGATGTAAAACTGTTTTTTTTTCAATTTTTCTGGACACTGTAATGATTAGCATATAAATTACTCGTTTAACTTATCTATTTGGATAATGAAAAAACAAAATTCTACATATCATTTGATGAGAGTTTGGTTGGTTGGTTGGTTGGCAGATGATAAGTTAACGTTCGCTTCCAGCGGATACTGATATTGCAAACAAGATAGTTGTTGGTAGATGACAAGTTAACGTTCGCTTCCAGCGGATACTGATATTGCAAACTAGATAGTTGTTGGTAGATGACAAGTTAACGTTCGCTTCCAGCGGATACTGATATTGCAAACTAGATAGTTGTTGGTAGTCGTAGTAGTTGGATGAGATGAGAGTTTCATTATTTTATCTTTGAATATGAGTGTCCTAATTAACCTGGTAGGATGTCCTAATATTGTAAAGAAAAGATTATAACAGCTATATATTCTAAATATCTATATTACCACATATAATGATGGGTAAACCTGCTCTATATAAAACTTGAAACAGGGAAACCAAATTGTCAGGAAATCAAAGTTAGTTTTTTTACTGTTGCTTTTTTTGTCAAGTTTATTTTAGTTTTGAGGTCATTGCCCGTGATATATTTCAATATCCAACAAGCAACAAACCAATACAATGAAATAGTTTTAGTTTTGATTGATTTATGTATAGATAGCTGATAATAAAAATATAAAATATGCACAGACTGGTTAAAAAATTAAAAATTTGATAAAAAAAAAACAAAAACTTAATGTTATGTGAAGAGATAAATCTTGTTTTGCAAGTTAAATTCCCTTTCGTCATTCAGACTTTTGATTTTCCTCACTTTGAATTTTGTAATTTTCTAGACATTTTATGTAGCAATAGCTTTGCACCTTTGCAAGTTATATGTACTTAGTTCTTTCAGCCTGAATTCTTCAATCTTCCAATTTACTACAGGGAGCTGCAGTGGCTCAGTGAGTTAGATGATTGCTTGCTAATCTAAAGGTCCAATGTTATTTTTTTTTCGAAATATTAGAATATAAAAAAAACTGGATATACTGACTCAATAAGGCTAATATATAAAGCCAGATAAATGGTTGAAAGATACTGAATAAGATCAGTGTGTTGGGTAAATCAAGGTGGGCCCTTTCTTTGTCAATAGTATTGATAGTACAAGTTATTATAGATAACAATTTGAGGGTCATCTGGGAAGGGCTGTCTGTGAGGCTGTATTTGCTTATCTTCAATTGGGCTTCAAAAAATTTCATCTGTTTTGTTCGATTTGACTAATTCTATAGTTCATCTAGTCCTTACAAAATTGAAAAACTATTCACTGTTTCTCAGTAATCTGAATATTTTTGCAATGTCCATGATAATCTGAATATCGCTAGTTATTTATATGTGGAGAGTCTTTGGATTTATCAATGTGTTTAAGCAATCAATGCAATGGCTCCATGAAAAAACAACAAAGCCTGATACAGTTTAAGATCAGAGTTGCCTGAATTACAACTTTTGTATTTGTATTTGGATGTGTTGAAAACAATTCTGATGCCCATTTTAATTTCAATATAATTTAAAGTGAATTCTAAAGCAAAATGTTTAAGTCAAAGCTAATGTTAGGTACGCTGTATGAAGTAGTGAACTTGTCCCCGTTTCTCAATGAAACTTGACACCCTGAGATTAATGGAAAACCAGAAGACAAGATGGAGGTTTTTAGTCAAGACAGCTGACTCCTAATTACATCTCCAGATAAAAAAAAAAACTCTTTGATGACATTTTGACATACTTAAATCTGTAATTTTAAAAACTAGGGCATAAAGGTTAAAGGGACATGTTTCCTATATAAAGTGTATGTGATCAGCAAGTCACATGATTAGAGATTGTTTTTCAATCTATTTATACAGATTTATCAATGCAGATGCGAAAGTAACCAAAATGTGTCCAATGTTATTTTTCAACAATACATTGTTGTCAGTGAATGGGAAACTTCGGATTGTCATCACGGCAAGCATTTCGAAGGGTCCATATAGCAAACTATGTTTTATTGATACCTAGGGTTGTAACAGTAGCATGTCTTTCAGACAGTCCACATAGTTAAATCGTTCAATCATTGTCTGTCATCATGTATTAATGCCCTTGACTAATTTACCATAAGCCTATATTACCATGACTGGCAAATGATCTTCTGTACAACACAACTGTGTCAATTTCTGATCAAGGTTAATACTGTTTGAAAGCTTAAATTTTTATGTAAGAGCTTATTCTTTATCTAAGGGAAATTAGTGGGTATATCTACACAATGTTAATGTTCATACTTCGTAAAGAGGATTAACTCACAGCGTTCATAGTGTAATCCTTATATGAACATAAAATTGACAACAAAAAAAACCTAATATGGGATATTTTTTATGAAAAAAGGAAAATTTAATATCTAATATTTATGGGACATAATCTGATTTATTTGAAAATCGTGTGGTTTCAAACTTTCTGAATCAGTGGGAGAGACTTAGTTACCATGGCAACACTTTAATAAATTATGGTAAAATAAGGTGACAAGCTAGTCATTCTGTATGAACACTGGGCCATATTTCACCTTAGTATAGTATAGAAAGAGCTCAAATACTCAGAGTGTGTGATATACACACAATCCAGTAGATATTTCACTCAGTTTTGGCGTCTAAACGTCTATTCTACTTCAAACTAGGGTCCTTTTCTATCTTATATCTTTTTTTTACCCTCATCCCAATAGTCTAAAATAGCTCATTTATTCTCCTTATAGGACTGGCTTCAAACAGGGATTTTAAATGAGGATATTTACTTCTATGATGGTTGGTTTAAAGTGGCAATCTTCAGTAATAAACATTAATGTCTTTGTTTAAAGTGGCAAGGTTCAGTGATGAACATTAATGTCTTTGTTTAAAGTGGCAAGGTTCAGTGATGAACATTACTGTCTTTGTTTAAAGTGGCAAGGTTCAGTGATAAACATTACTGCCTTAGTTTAAAGTGGTAACCTTTATTGAAAACCATAATCTGCCTTTGTTGGATCGCCTTATTTTGGCTTGATTAAGAGATTCTCTTGCCATTAAATGTGAAGAATGTTGCAAATAAAGATTATGGATTTTCAAAAAAGCAAAATGCAGAAAATATGTATTCACTGAAATGTTTCGTCTTAGAATTTAAGTTATATCATATTGTTTTATTTTTGATTGAAAGATATATTTTCATTCACTTTTTTTGTTTCAAATGCTAAAAATAATCTACAGAACAGTTAGAAGTAAAACTTAGACTTCGGCAGAGAGACATAAAACTAGGACTTGGGCAGAGAGACGTAAAACTTGAACTTGGGCAGATAGACGTAAAACTTAAACTTGGGTAGATAGATCTAGAATTTAATTGGTCCAAGGAAATGAATGTATCCTGTTTTGGTTAGCGTCAATATTTCAAACTGGAGAGTTCAGTCTTAAAACCAGTCATGGACTTGTCATTGTAAGAGATTAAAGTGGCACTTTCCAGTCCTCAGTAAAGATTTCTGTCTCTGATAATTGTTAGACTTCATAGTAGAATATTGATCACAACAGTGTAGAGGAAAGATTTAAAGTAGCACATCCATGTTACTGGAAAAGCAAAATTTATGAGAAATTTCAAAGCTGTTTGTAACACAAATATGAAATGAATGAATCTTGAACACAAAAACCAAACTGACTGAGCTTCCCCACAAGTGTTAATATGTTTGAAAAAATGTGCAAATTTCGATATGTTTTGGGAATCCAGAAATTTTTAGCAGAATTTTATGAGGTCAACGTCAACAAAACATGATAGCAATATAAGATTTCAATATAGATTGACACTATTTTTATTGTTTTTGAGAAAACTGACATCAAATGAAACAATAAAAGATTTTAAAAAAGTTTCTATAAAGTTAAAGTGATACCATGTAGGTTTGAATGGGTATATTACACACAGTATAAAATCCATAGAAGTGGTCTGAAAGGTATATAGTGGAGTTGAGTCAATCTTTCTAAAAGGATCCTTGCTTCATTTATTCATCAAATGTCATTCATTGTCATTGCTTAAAGAGATGGTTTAAGATGTTAAATGTACTTCAGATCCATGTGTTTGAGTTATTGTCAGCATTCATTAATACATTTTGCTTAAGTTACAGAGTTTTTTTTTTTCTGGAAAATCTGATGCTATCCTTTTGCGTTTGTCCACTCTGTATCCCTTTCAGAGAGTGCACATTGTTTTTAATGGAAAATTTTCAATCCACTTTCTCTTACTGAGATGGTAATTTCTGTATTTAGTTTAAAGAGTCAACATAATAAAATATTGTTTGTTTGGTATATTTTTTGTTCAACTCTATCACTGATTTCTAAAGTCAACAAAAGTAATATTGGTATAATGTTTTATGCTACTCCGGTATGATAGTCAATTGGGAATCCCTTTAAGAGAGTCCACAATATGGTATATTAGATATTTTTCATTTCATGATTCATGTTGAAGTCAATAAACCAATCCCTGTAGCTTTAAGCTAGATTTAAAGTGACATTGTTATGTTTCACAGTTGAGAATATTGATCACTCCTTCTGTTTCTGCTTCAGTGTTTCAACCAACCTGAATTATTACTGCTGTAGGGACAGGCTTAAAGTGGAGATCTTTTGTTTTCTATCTCAACGTGTTTAAAGATGCAATATCTTGTCTGCTTGGCTGTGTGGCCAACTTTAACGTGGTGTTGTATGGTAGGGTGATAATGATGATAATGAAATACTAATGTAGATACTCAAAGACAAAGCCCAAATGAGCAAGATGAAAATTGTGTCTATTCCTGCCACAAATATATTGTGTAGATGCATTTGAAATTGCGGAAAGTTTTGAAATGACCCCACTCAAAGTCCTGTTATTAACTGAAATATTATTCGGAATGTTTAAAAACCCACCTCCAAGTTCAGTAACTCCCCCCTAGTTACCAGTCATTTTGAATTAACTTGAGATCACTATTAAATCAACTTTGATAAGAAACTAGAATTGTAGAAACCAGCTATTACATTGGCAGAATTTTTAAAATTCTGTGAAATAAAAACTTTTCTAAACTGTTTGTTATGAGCGAAATGAGATAATTCTTGGCAAGATTCCAACATTTTGGGTAGTATCAAGAGAACTATTTGAATAAAAATGACAATAATATTAAACCAGATAATAAATTCAGATTTTTTTAAAAAGAATTACCAGAAATTGGGTTAAAAATTCATTCATTAGAATACATTGACTTTTAGAATTGCTGTTAAACAAATGTTATTTAGAATAAAAATCATGTCAACTATACTGTACTGTTAAATCAGATACCACTCATGTTAGCTACAGTACTCTATTTACAATGGAGCTGGCTTGGCTTCATAGATAAGATGCTTCTTTGCTAACCTAAAGGTCCAGGATTTGATCCTGGCATAAGTGGAGATAATACTCTCGGATTTTTCAATTGCAGTCATGCAGGGAACAAATTCAGAACCCCATGTGCTACAGGTTGTTTACACTACAGATCCTTCAACGGTTGGAAATTGAAGAACGATAGACAGTTGTCCTGGTAAAATTCTCTCATTTCACACTGTATGGCATTGCCTGTCTTCATTAGCCCATAATGTACAGAAAAGTAGGATGTAAAACAGTGTTTCATTTCATTAACTATATTTAACTACCAAAAACTTGGTATAGTTTCTCCAAAAAAAGTTGATATACTTTGTGTGTATATTATAAGGAAGATTGTGATATAATGCAATAGAGCATGCAATATGGTCAGCTATATGAAGACTAAAATCCCTCTACCTTATTTGTAGTTAGACACCTGTTAGCCTATAGATTGATATTTTATACAGCAACACCTGTTATACTGGCCTGCTTTTATTAAGGATCATTAAAGGGCATTCCTCATGTAGTGGGTGAATGGTTTACAAGGAGATATTCATAAGTCTACTGGGAACCTAAAAGTATAGGCTTGCCATCTGTATCTGTGGGATTTTTTTTTGAATGATCAAAAATGAATGAATATGGGGTTTTCGTTAAAATACTTTGACCTATGAGGAATTTCGCTGATTTGGAGATATAAGATTTTGGTTTTTGTTAAGGGTAGGATATAAGTCTAATATACAGATTGAAATATGGAGTCTTGCCATCTGTTGAAGAGGGTTAATTTGAAGGACCATACAGGGAGTGGTATGAGTAATCAAATATATACATACAGTCACATTGACCCTAGTAGAAGGAGTTTTTTTTTAAAGGTTTTGATACTCTCAAGTTTTCAGACACACTGTTAAAGTATTGGGCTTGCCACTATAGGAGGTTATGGAAAGGCAGTTTAGTTGGGTTATTTTTCAGTAGACACACTGGGTTAGCATAGGACTTTACCACCTGTTTGCATGTTAGATTTACTATCTGAATATGAAGTTGTTGGACTTGAATACCTTTATAGACACCTGGGTTTAATATGTAGAAGAAATATTTGGCTAGATTATTTGGTTGTGATGATTAGACAATAAACATTGAGATGTAGAGATATGATTTGGTTGAAATTGGACTAGTTTGAAATGAATGCTCGTAAATTTAATTTTAATATTACTACAAAATTTTGACAGAAATACTTAGTTTTATAAATAATTCTGAATCAGCATCTGAAATATGTTAGTTTTTTCTAATTCTGATATTGGCCCTGAATTCTATTTTTATCTTTGAATCAGCTTCGGACAGATAATAAAGGGAGCTGAAATAAGCCTTGCAAATATCTAAGGTATTTTTAATATAAGACTTGAGGTAAGGTAATACTTGTGAATTGTAATACACATAGCCCTGTTATTATTCACATCTAATTAGAATGGAGAAAATAGCTCTAAGGATCGGTTTCAATACCTGAATATTGCCTTTAGTGCAGATAGTTTCAAGGTGGTACAAGACATGTTATGGTGAATGGATTTTAAAAGCATGCCCCTATAATACCAGAAAATAACATGGTTCAATGGTTGTACTCCACCATATCATTAAAAAAAATTCTCTTTCCTGTGAGTGCCTCATGTTTTGGTTTGAAAAGTCTTAATATGGCATCATATTAAATGATTTTCAAATCCAAACGTCCAATTTAGAGATTTTTTTTGGTGACCATGAACATTTGCAAGTTGACATATTACGTGCGAATGATATAAGGAATCCCAAGCTGATTAAAAAGCAAGTCAAGTTGGCCACAGAAAATACACAAAGCATTTAGAACACCTACAGCCAAAAAAACCCCAAAAAACAGCACATCTTTACCTGTATTTAAATCAGTCTGGAGGAATCCAGCTTTAAGATATATGTTCAATTACTCATACCTGCCAATCAGATATTTATCTTATGGGGGAGTCAATTAAAAATTTGAAAAGTTCAAAGCACTAACAAACCTGTAAAGAAAATTTTGAACTGAAAATAGCCAATGGAGGTGGAGACAGATTACAGCCTATCATGTGATGGCTGATTTCTAAGTTTAAATTCAATATGGAGGTTTCTTTTTACATACTACATACATAATTGGTCGAGGTAACTTGACTGTGTATTAGGGTCACGGATTTCATCAATTTGCACCATTCCAATTTTCAGTCATACGTCTATGGGACACAGGCTGTAACTCTTGTGGATATTGATATAAATTAGGGCCTTTGTGATGGTGATAGTGTAATTGCAAGAATTACATACACCTGATTGAAAATTGGAATGATGCTAATCGATACCATCAATATCCCCTATACACATGAAATTTTTAGAAAATCTCTTTACAATCCCTTTAACTGATTTGAATTTCACACTCAATACTCCTGAGCTTAGTAAAGGGGAAGGGTATGGGCCTCAAAAAAACAATTTGAATAATGAGATGGACGGGAAGGTCATTTTAAGTCCGGACTTGTTGCTCTTGTGTTGTCCCTTCTTGGTTATGAGGTAATCTCAAGATCTGGAAAGTGCAAGAAGTTCACATGCATTATTGATTATATATATCTCTTGACGATGCAAAAAAGACAACCAATATGTAGAAAAATTAAAAAAATTATTCTATTTTCAAAGAGAAAGAAAAACTCCTAAGATTATTTTTTTCAATTCTGAATTGCACTAGACAAAAGTTCCATATTTTCAAAGAGTTCAATGTCATTTATCAACTTTGATATTATACACGGTGGGGTATTTTCATTCTCATTTTATTTCTGGGAAATTGATAGGTTAGATTGATCAAAAAAAATTATAAGATGTCTTTTGATTTTGACAGAAAACAAAAGACTTTTTCTTCTATAAGAGAATATATTTTATAAAATCATATAGTAAATCTTTTTTAGAATGAAAATCTTGTAATATTTTCTTATGACATTTTGTTTTAAACAAAATGAATTGATAAGATCTCCATTTTTTGTGTATTCTACTATATATTTTATGACCTGGATGAAAATTTCTTGTGTCTTTTTGGATTTGACACATACGCTTATTAAACCAGAAATATTAATTTGTTTCGTCTGTCCAGTAACAATCCTTTTTCTTCTTTTTTGCATGACATACATACACAGGACTGTCCCTTTAATTTGGCTAAATTGAGAAATATCATCTTTATAAAATATCAAATTCAGAGGAGTGACTGTCCCTTAAAATTTCATTTACATGCTTTCTACAAGGTTAAAATTGAAACATAAAACTGTAAATAAAATTAAGAGTGACTGTCCCTTTAAATTTAAATTTAAATTCTTTGTGCCAGATTTAGATAGAAAATTAAAAACTGGGTGTAAATGGTGAAATATTGTAGAGTGTACCCCAGGTTGACTGGTACAGTTTTATTTACTAATCTATTTACCACCTTCAATACTGAATATAGAAAGTAAACAAGGACATGGAAGAAAGGAACATGTCTATACTCCCAGCGGTCGTTGATATAGATAGATAATCAAGTAAAACAAAGGAAACCTAGACTTTTATTATATATTCTTGATTAGTTTTTATTGTCAACTATGGACCATCTTCCCACTACCAATAAACATGTTATTGTTGTTGACTTGATTGAAATATTTGGTACAAAGCAACATTAGTGATTATGTCTTCAGATTTTACAAAGCAGCATGGTCGTCAGATTTTTTATGTGCTTCGGGGACAATGATAGCATCAAATTTCACCATTCCAATTTTCAGTCAGATGTCTGTGGTTCCTGCAATTCCAATAAAACTAAGTGTTTGATGATGTCACTAATCCTAAAATATGCTTTATCATATATGTCCCTTCACGATTAGTAACATCAAACACTTACTTTTAGTGGAATTTCAGGAACCACAGATGTCTGATTAAAATTTAGAATGATTCAAATTGATGCTATCAGTTTCCCTGATGCATATAAAAAATGAGAAAACCTCTTTACAATCCCTTGAAGCATAGATAGTGAACAACTTAGTCTAATTTAAACCTCTTGGCAATTATCTTTCCTCGATTTACCCATTTACAGCTGGGTTGACTGGAATGCCTTATTAAAGATCACCAGACTTTCTCAAGCCAACTGAGATTAGAACCTTCGATCACCATTTGCTTTGCTTTCCGAGAAAATGACATAAAGATTCCAAGTCTCTAACCGAATGTGCTACAACCCTTACTTTAAAAAGTCAGTTGTATCTGGGTTGAGTCAAACTTTGTCTTGATTAGTGAAGATGACAAATAGTAAAAAAAGTGTCTGTTGTTTACTTGGCATATATTTATCTTTAATTGTTTGACTCAGTTCTAAGTTTGAACATTTCACTGACACAAAAATACCAAGGAATTCCATCCAGTTTTGATGAAAATATGTGGAAAAGGTTGTAAATAATGACGGTCGTTGAAATATGCAGAGTTATCAAGGAATTCCACTATAGTCCCGATCTAAGTTCCTATTTCTGTTTTATTTGCTGATCATGTCCACTGACAGATTCTTTCTGGTGACCGGCTGTCGGCTGGTTTGATGCAAGCGGTCTAATTATATTTAACCATCATGTCCTAATGGAGCCCAAAACAGATGTCTGTTGAATTTCTAAGAATGGTTCAAAAAGCATTAGAGAAAATATTTTATTTTCAATTCTAATAGAAGAATCCCTCTTGTTGAGTTTTTGGTGTTATAGAAGAAATTCTCCTATAAAAGCAATGGCCAAGGTCACAAGAAGAGAACAATTCTACAGAGGGAACATGTTTAATAAAAAAAAAAATAGATCTTTTATTTTGTGTAAATGGAAAAAAGACAGTTTTTATTTCCAATGTAGGCTGAAGACTTGAAGTGGAGGTGAACTTGTCATTTACACACCAACCTTAAGACCAGCGGAGAATGAATTTGACCCACATTAATCTGCTAGTTCACATCAAAAGAACTTCAACTTCTATGAATCTTGTGCTCTGTCACTATTTCAGTCAAACTCTAAAACATCTCTTAATTCAAATAACAGCCAATTTCCCTCGGCGTATTTTGATGTTTGAACCATAGCAGTTATCCTGAACAGTTTGCTAGTAAATTAGAAAAAAATAACCTGAAATAAGTATCTTATCGTTGAAATTTGCACACATATTTCATCGATTTTTGAGTACTAATTTTCTCGAATTCATTTTTCCATTTTACTTTAAGGATTATCTGTAATTTAACTGTAGACTATTGTGCCTACATAATATTGGAAATATTTGAAATACTTTCCTTTGTTACTTCATATAAGATACATGAATTCATACAAATATCTGTATGTGTGATCCTCAAAAGCCTGGATGAATATGACTATATAAGCTTTTTTCTATAATAAATATCACAATATGTCTGGATGAATATGACTATAAGCCTTGCTGAACATAATTGGAAATATTTAAAATTTGATTAGAATAAGCAGACAGTCATGTTCAAAGCATTATTTAACATTCTAAACAAACCAGTATAAATATTTGACTGTGACCTAGTTTTTTTCATCTCCAGATTGTGGGTCTGCCCAGTAATATGTAATATGAAGGCCAATTGTAAAGTTATTATTATTTTGGCTGTCTGCCAAGATTCAGTATAATTTGTATAATGAAGAATAATTGAGGTCACATGGGGTCAATGCCAGCTGACAGACCCGCTGGTCAAATTCTAATAAAGCTTGTCAAATCTCATGATGGTGATGGTGGATGTTTATATCCTGATAAAATCAAAAACAGCCCCCAATTTTAAAATAAATGCCCCTATCTTATATTTAAATACTATAAATAGTATTACTATACAAATTTGAATATTCAGATATACAATATATATTGGTTCCTCATGCTATTTTCAAATTATAAACCCCTATGTGTAAAAGTAATCATGTCTATCAACATGTTAAAATACTGGTTGAACAGATATCAAAGTTGCATATTGTATATCATTTTCATAGCATTGTAAAGCCTGATCTTTGAGATATATTTCCTTTTGTAAGTTACTTTGTACACTAAGTACGAATTTCCATTTTAACATATTAACCTCAATATTTGTGAACATTTAACCCTGTGCCGGTGCCGTTTGTTGGACAGTAATTTGTTATATTTCAGCCACCCTAATCTCTAAGATAGAGGAAATTTTAATGGTTTTCATGCTGTATCAAAAAAAGGGCTTGAAAGTTTTGCCTGCATACCACAAGCATCTGTAATGGTGTATTTATGTATCTTGAAAATAACTCTTTCAAGGTTGTATCTGCGTGCGACAAGCGTCTTTTATTCTGGGTTAATGTATTCATGCCAGACAACTCTTACAAAGTTTTGTCACTGTGCTGCAAGCATATTTAATCGTATACTCATGTTTTTCATCCTGTACTTTCAGATGTTCATTTAAATTTGAGTCAACAAATGCAACATAGTCCCCAGTTATTATCAGGAATTTTAGCCGCTGTAGAAGATTCCGATCGCAAGGTAAGCCGCCATTTTTTAAATGTAGTTGATTTTATATTTCTCTAAATCCTTAGAGGAATGATAACAACTTATTACAATTGGTAATTAGTGCACGTTACAAAAATACAGACAGCCAAATACAAACTATATGGTCTTCTGGTATCATTATGGAGCAAAAAATTAGAAATAAATTAGAAAATTCCGAAATAGTCTAGCTCTTTGACTTGCATACTTAGTTCTCTGTAAATCTCCCTTATAAACTAAGCTCTTTCAATTAAGTGCAATGTAATAATAAAAAAATGTCCTTGAGATTTGCATGTTCCAATTAATTCTCATGACTGAAGACATTTTCATTCGTAGGAAAATTTCTCATAAACTCTCTGAAAATGCAGAAATTTTCATTAAAATTGAAACTTTAGTTTTAAAACGAACTGAATATTATAAGGTATATAAAAAGCCTTTATATAAATCATCTTGTCAAAATTCTTCTGCTTCTTTGCTGTGTTTTAATGAGGGCATGAAAACCATGGAAAAGTGCAGGCCTGCATAATGTGTTAATAATGACGAGAAAAGAGAATAGCACAGCATGAATATAATGAGTCTCTTGGTATTTTATGCACATGTTGTGTACTTTGCGTGCATTTTCAAACGTAAAAAACATGATACAAAAAGGAAAGTTGGGTTTCAATGAGATTGAGTTTCTTTAAAAGTCGTTTCTGTAAAATTTATGACTAGTTTGTGAATTTACAAGTTTCTCCTGAAATGTACTTAAAGCGACAGGCTAACTGATCGTAAACTTCCTTTAGGAACAAATTACTTGAAAATGACTTATTTTCATGAGAAAATTTGATGCATGTAGAAACATTGCCATACTTTGCATAATGCCTGTTCGAATTTGTGGGAAATCAAATAGCCAGTTTAAAACTTGACTTAACAAAGCTTCTTAAAAAGGCATAGTGGGCTAAATCATCTTCACAATGGTCAAGGTATTAGGAATTTTGTCTTATACCTTGACTACAATAGCCACTATTCAAGTATCACCACAGTTTGTAAATGCAGTGATTGGATTGTAAACTAGCGAATACAGTAAATCAGAGCCATCTTCAGAAAGTCGTGAATAATAAGCCATAATGTTCACAGTTTTTCTGTCAGGTTCTAATTGGCTGTTTCTGCTAGCGTACAATCCAATCAAATAGCTGCATTCTGTGATTCAAGAACAGTGGCTATTGTAATCAAGGTATAAGACAAAGTTTATATTACCTTGGCAACTATAAAGATGAAGCTACATTTGATGTAGGAATATAGTAGACATTGCCAGTTTAAAGATGAGAATCTTTATGAAATATTGTTATGGAGTTTTATACTTGAAGATAAACGTTAGATCAGATATGAAACGCAGCCAAGACTTTATCAAGCTTTATTTAGGACTTAGAACTGTACAACATTAAGGATGCAGGAAAATGATAAGATAATATGTTTGGTCTTTGGTTATGATAACTGTTTGCAAAAGTTAAAGGGCCAAGTTATTAAAATTTTGAAACACATCGAAACTTTTATACATCTTTCTTCCTCTTGTCTTTTGTCCTGTTTTTGTTTTGTTCTGTTGTGAACTAGATCACCCTTGAATGCATCTTCACAATGTCAAGTTATTACGAACTTAGTACTTATACCTTGACCACAATAGCCACCATATTTTTATGGATGGAATATGCAACAATTTGATTGGATTATATGCCAGCAAATACAGTCAAATAAGTCAGTAAACAATAAGATTTATTGTTGAGATATATTTTCTCTTTTTGCCTTCCTTGTATAACTTTCAATTGGTTGTTATGTAGAAGTTGCCATCTTGTACTTTGTTTCATGTTAATCACAATCCCACTGATCAACACTTTTCAGCTTTTCTTTTCCTATTTTTTGTCATTATTTATTATTATGGGTTCCCAATAGCAACATTTTCTAACCTTGTTTTATCCTCATTCATGTGGAAGTCAATTTTGATCTGGGAAAATAAATTTCTATGGCTTTACTCTGGTGAATAAGTTGTTTCTTTGAACAGAAATTGCTGTTTTCATGGTGAATATTTATAAGGATTATGACTGATAAATTGAAAACCTTGAGCGATGTATTGGCAAGTCTATGGTACACAGGTGGTTATAGATTATTGTATGTTTGCTTGGTTGTCATGGTAATGCATTTATTCATGTCACACAGGCCCACCATGTGACTAGTTGTGTCGGATGTATATATGAGGGTCGATTGATAAAGGTTTAGACTAGACCATTGATAACGACCATCCATCTACAAATAAAATGTGATAGCTTCACTTTATCAAAGTTTACATTATTCAACAACTTAAAGCTACCATTGAACGTTTTTTTTTCTCTTGCTTTATATGAATTATTTCATTATAGAGAAAGTGTCTGCAACCATGTCACCAAATTTTCACGCTTTTTCATCATTTTAATTGATCAATCTTTTACCAATATTTTGGGTATAGATCATCAAGATTTTCATACATGGTGTAGGTACTTTAAATAGAGTATGATGTATAAAGGAAAATATTTAGGTTTTATGTTATTTTGGATATAAATCCATAAATAACAATATATCTTGGCACAAACAAGGTGATATTCCCATCCTGTTCTTGAGCAAAAAAATTAAGCATGGTTGCTTTAAATAATTATCTATAAAAGAAAATATTGAAGTTTTATGTTGCTATGGATTGTTTTGGTTAGTTATTGAAATATGTATTCTATGAATATTGATTCTGTGTAACGTAACTGTCAGCCCAATCCCAGCAAGCTATAAATTATTTGAAATTCTATGTGAAATCTCTGATATGCTTCAAATATTTATTGGGGTTCAAAAATCAATTTCTTGTTGATATGGACATAATTGATGCCATTCTGAAAGCAATATGTGTTTGTTGATTTCTGAAACAGTAGAGCTAACCTTTACATATTTTGCTTTCTTTGTGTGTTCTTTGTAGCAAAATGTTTCCTTGTTTTTTGTTTTTCTTTACTGAATGAATCAAGTCAATAACAACGGAACTAAAGGCAAAACAAAACACTTAGAAACTGTTTCATGGAAAAATGTTTTTCAAAAGCAGAACTGAACACCTTTCAGTATAAATAACATGAATTTTTAGACCTTTTAATGATGAAATGTCCAATTTCAACTGTCCAATGGAATTATCAAAGCTGGCGCTCAGAATTTAATTCAACGTCATCAGCTCTCTTACATTCAGTCACCACCTATTACTCCAGAAATCAGGTCAAATTTTTTTCTCTCACTATAGTCGCTTTAAACATTTCCTATACAGTGTATTTTCCTCTTGTCAGCTGGAGATTTCCCTTCTCCTACCAATGTATTGATTATTCAGTGCTTAAAGGAACACCACTGGGAAGTTAATGGCAGCGATCAATAACTCTCGCTAGAAAAATACCGAAATTGATATTGGTACCATATAATTTCCAACTTGATTTACTCCAGGTTTTTAGATGACATTTGGAGACTTTTTATTGTGTAAATTACATTTTAATCTCACGTGAAATTTGAAGCCATATTTTTGTTATTGAAAGTACGGTACTGTAATATTATTGATTTCTGATTTAAAGATACGGTTCGTACAATGTTCAAATGGAATAACTCTCATGCGTTTTCAAAGACAAAGAAGATCCTGTTTCTAGCGTGAAGTCAAAAAAAAAGCTGGCACCAATGTTCAATGCAGACACGCTACAGTTGATCTTTTTTTCTCATTAATATAACAGGGACAGTCCACATGACTAAGTTTTTAGTCAGCAGAGTATTTTTTCATCTACAGCCATTCAACAGTAATGACAGCAAGAAAGCTTTGATGTTGTTTTATATTTCCTCTCGTTTTAAAGAATTTAGAACTGTGACTTTGGGAACATATTAGCTTTTACACAGCTGTGAAACTCATTTCCATATTTTAAAGAATATGTAACATTATATTAGAAAATATCTATAAAACCTACAGTTCCACAAAGACAAATTCAATATACTTAGTTATTTCTACAAGGCAATCTTTTTTTTATAAGTATTGAACTAGTATTTTAAAATCAGATTAAGAACATTTTAGTATTCATAAAAAATCTATTGAAATTTGCATTTTATTCGATAACAGTGGAAAAGTAGTTCAGTTCACATGAATGTGGGTCACGTATCTGTGTTACGATTGAACTTTTCTGTCACATGTTCAATGCCTGTTTGTTTGTATAGATTTATAGCAGGGATGCTGATGTATCAATATTTGCCAGTCATGTCTGCTCAAGATTTGAAAGCCAAACTTTCTTTAGCAGAAAGATTGAAAGGGGTTTGTGTAGATGCATTTGAGGGCTATTCATGTACCAGTCCTGCACAAAGATTTATATCCCCTCCAATTCTCTTAAAACGAAGAAGAAGAAATTCTTAAAGTGTTTTTATTTTCAAAGTATTGGTATACGAGTCAACCCAGATTCACAATTTTCAAATAAGCAGAGAGCAGAACAAAGGTTCACCATTTTATACTGATAATAATCAAAGTTCTGTGGGTCCCTATCTATCAGCTGGCCTTCCTGTATAAAGAGGGATATTCACAGTACAAGGATACAACCCTCATGTTGTGACTTAGATTAGATAATGCAGGTAATTCATTGTAAGAATAGCTTGTGGAAAATTAACCTGAACTATGAACAAGAATCTTTGTGAAAATCTACAAATTATTGTATTTGTGAATTGGTCTAAGGTATTGCTAGAAAAATCAAATTGAAACACTGTCTAAAATTGAAATTTTCATGAATTTAGTATTCCCAACATTCTTTTCGTTAGAAAAGCAAATCTCATAAATTGCAGAGAAAATATTGGAATATTAATATTTAAGGTTATTGATCAATGCCAAGCTTTCTGGAATAATGAACAACCAAATGGAAGTCCAATTATCAATGTGCAAGACACATTTTTATACGCCCACATCTCTCTATGTGGACATATATTGTCGGCACCCCCATCCGTCCATCCTTCCATCCGTCAACATTTGCTTGTAAACGCTCTAAAAACTAGATTTTTTGATGGAATCAAATGAAATTCGGTATGTGTATACATATTCAAGATCAAGTTGGATGAGCTGTTTTCGAGTTATCGCCCTTGCCCCAAAATCTTGAATATTTACCATCTGCATGCTGTGGTGGGCGTATATGGCTATACTATCTTAGAACTGATTTTCTTTTCATGCTGTTTTCAAATTTGTCTTCCATACTCTTTCTGAATTTGCTTTTCATGCTGTTTCCAAATTTTTTCCATCATACAAGGACCTGGAAATTGAAAACAATGTGGGCTATTTATGCAAATTAGCTCTTGAAATTTTTCTTTTTTCATGGGCAAGCTGTTATAGTAATATTGATTGGTTGAGAGCTGTGTTTAATAATCACTAACAATACCTCCAATTGTTTGCAGGCTTGATTGGTCACATGACTACATTGTGTAGCCAGATGAAAAATGGGTGAAAGAAGTAGGGAGAAATCGCCTGTATACAAACCAGTGAATAGTGAAATATCTTTTAGCCGTCAGCCTTGCCATATGTTGTCCTGAAATTATTGAGCTACGTAATGATTTCCTTCTCATTAAATATGTACCAACGTTCCTTAATCTACTCTTCAAACAAAGGCCAATGGAGAATGTCGTCTGCTTCGATAAAAATGGAAAAAAAATTGTCGTCTGCTAGGCTAAATCCCTGACAACAGGTGGACTTGTTAATGTGCATTTTGCATTCACTAATTGCATTAATATATTTTTCTCACCAATTGATTTGAAGAGAGGAAGCAAAGGTATGAACCAGATGGTCTATTTATAGTAAGCTTAGTTCAGTATGATAAACTGAAAGTAGACTATATAAAACTGTTATTTTTAAGGTACTGCATTGTTTTTCTATATAGATTGATTAACAGGTCTTAATTGGTTGACAAAGACCATTATTAGGTGGTGTGGGCAGGTGGTTTCTCACAGGTCTAAAGATATGCCATGGATGTATTAATTCCCTCATAAAATATATTGAAGAAAAAGACTAGGTCTAGTTTGTTGGAGGAAAATATTTTAAGTCCAGAGTTTGAATGAAAATGAATAAAGAAGTTGATAGTGTAAGTGATATTGTTAAGAAATTGTGTATTTAGTATCTTTATATCTGAATACAAGGTTGGTAAAGTCTCTGGATTTCTTTTTTTAAAATTGAACTCTTTTAGGAAACCATGGGCAGTTTTACTCTCCGTTATGTTGCAAATGAGACTCTGCCTCTGTTCCACATGAGACTTATGGTCTCAATTTTAAATCAGTCTTTTGGTCTGTATGGCAAATGGGACTCAAGTGGTCAGCACATGTTTTGCTCATTTGTCATGTCACTGTTTGATATCATTAATGTTTTCAATAAATTTTACTTTTTTTCTACAAATGACCAAATTTGATTAATGTAACATACTGATGCTATAATCCTATTTTATTTTGAAATAAGCATTGTTATAAAGATTTAAAATAAAGTTGAAAGTAGAGTTAAGTGTGATTGGGAGATATGTTGTTTTATTTGAACTTGATTGTCCAAAACTCGTAAATCATGAAGTTAGACTTAGCCCTAAATGTTTATCACCCCTTTCCTACATTGAAATAAAAGACCCACAGGTAAAGGTAGGTTATGTAATAGTCTACACGCTATGGTTGAGTGCCTGACTATACAAGTCTGAAATCTTTTGATTTGAGAAGGGATCTGGAGGCTATACAATCCCCAAGTGTAGAGTGTCAGTCAGTGAACTAGCTAGAGGCCAAGCGTAGATTGAAGAGAACTGAATGAATCACTAGAGAGAAGAAGGAAACAAGCCAAGTGGAAATGAAGTTGACACACACTAGTTTGGTTGAAGGTTGATAAAACCGTCTAACAGCAGGCTATGATCAATGGGTAGGGCTGGCTAGATTGATAGAGGAGACTTTCATAGCTTTAGTGACTGGCTCGCTGGCTCGTTGAATGGGTAGGGCTCTCTATACAGCTCTTTTATCCTTTCAAACTCTACTCTAGGGTGTGTTAAGGAAACAGAATTTAATGTGCCTGCGTAGATCATTTATAGACGAAAATAACCAAGCAAAACGTCTCCTGCTCTCTTTAATGTGTTTAAAATACCAACAGCGAGTAATGGAAATATAAGTTTAAAGTGGCAAGCACAGAATATTTGAATATCGTGAACTTTAGACAAAACATTAAGCTAAAGTATTCAGACTACTAAACAATCGTGTTCTACTTCAGTAGGTTTGGAAAATCAAGTAATGTCCATGTTGAATCTATGGTTACCTCAGGAAATAAGGAAGTTAAAGTAACACATTCAGGATTATTTTTCTAAAAAAGACTGAAATCTATTCGAAAGTATATTATACTCGAAATTTCTGCATCAGCATTTGAACAATTGTGGTAAAACTTGTGATATTCAAAATAGGAATTTGGCTGTTAAAGAAGAGAATAACATTAGCTTAAAGTGGCACTAGAAAGAATATTGAAGACTCTATAACTTATATTAAGCTTCAAAATAAAATTATTTGCACATATTTCATGTGTTGCTTGTCTATCTAAAACTTGTGCCAAAACGTAAGATATTTGCCAAGATCTCGGTATATACAAACCAGTGGAGTTAGTTTGGTTAAAGTGACATACAGGGGATTTAGTCAAAACTATTTTGATATAAGAAGTAATTTTTGATACTTTCGAAAATAGTAGTTTTGAGTTTGTTCAGAGAAATCTTATATGTGTTATATGAAAAATACTGTGGAAAATTCATTTCAATACCATGACTACATTAGCTTAAAGTGACATTTTTTTTCAAAAATCTATGAAACTTAAATACATATTGAAATTATCTCATCATAGTAAAGAATTATAGTTGGAGGAAGAAATCTTTGCAATTTATAAAAGTTCTGCTGAAAACACAACATATTTCAGTCCAAATACCAAATAACAGTAGCTTAAAGTGGCAAGTAAAGGATTGTGAAAGTAGCTTTTATCAAAAACTAAAAAATTTGAAATAAGTTGTCTACACTTGCTGTGTTGAACCAAAACTGTGCCAAAAATACTATTTTAGTAAGAACAGTTTAAAGTAGCAAGTATAGGACTAAAGTTTAACCCATAAAAATTTTTCAGAAATTTATTAAAATGAACTGTTCTGTTTTCAAACTTTTAAAAAATATTATCTAGTGGTTTTAAAATTGTGCCAAAAACACTATTTTAGTTACTAGTAATATGAGTTTAAAGTGGCGTGTATAGGAGTATAGAATACCGTGCTGTGTGTAGGTTGTGTTTGTATTGAACACAATAAGCCTCTAGCTCTTACTACACTACTTTACTGTATGGTATATAACACTCACTCACTCTCTCACTGGACTACATAGTTTAACACACACTGGTGTGTGCTACATAGCTTTCCACTCTTCCCTCCATTTTGAAGGGAAAATTCAGTGATAAGTTTTATAAAGTATACTTTGTGAGGATCAACTATATTGTGTGATCTACCATTTTGAGATATTTAGAATTCTATTGGAATTTAGTTTATATGGTATATATAATATAAAGTTGGCCATACATCAGTATATAGGAGTGTTTGGACGAGTCACGGTCAGTGAAGTAGAGTCTTAGTACAGTCATACAGTGAACAGAAATACGTATATATATCAGAAAGGATAATGTTTAAAACAAAGTGAAACTTGAAACAGGATTTTTACTCAGTGAGCGTATGATTTCTATGGATTATTTGAACGCTATGGAAAATATGGAATATAAATATAAACTCGAATCTTCTGACGAGGATGTTAAAGTGATAAAGGTTGGTTTTGGTTTAGTTTCCTTCGTTTGATATAAACATGTGGGTTGGGTTCAATTTTTAGACCCTTCTCCTAGAGTATTATGTTTTGATTCTTCTATATGTTCCATGATTTTAAGTCTGAATATGAAAATTTGTTTTGATCTTGTTTTAATTCCACCTTCAATATAACAGAATAAGTTATTTTGTATTTTGCAGGTTTTTTTTTAACCCTTTTTCTGATGTTTTTTTAAATTTTAAGGAAATAATATACCCTTCAACAAATCCCTTACTCTCCCCTTTTATTTTCTCTTCCTAATCTTAAAGATGAAGCTTAGCTTACATATTGTAAATTCCAGTAGTTAATTTTTGTTCATCACATTCGCCAAAGAACAATGAGTAAATCTATGTTTAGATACCCAAATTGTCAGGTTATAGAAATAGGGCAATTTAAATGAAGATAATGATTTCCTTTAAATGGATGTGGATGTTTCAAAAATTTGTGAAAAACACCAATGAACACTTTATGTATATAACCATGGAAAATGTCGGGAAACACACTTAAAATCTAACAGGAAATCTCAAAAAAGGGTCTGGACTAGTCAACCCTGATTAGAACACCAAACTGCAATCAACAAACAATTTAAACTAATACTCATTTTCCTGTCCTGTTTCTTGTATCCTGGTGTAGAGATAAACAGACAGAGTCAACTGAGAGGCTTTTTCCTTCCATTTTATCTCTTGAGTCAGTTATTTGTTAGTTGTTACCAGATAGGACCCTATCCTTTCTCCTTCCTACTACCCCCCTTACATTTTACAGTCTGTTTCCCAACCCTTCAGTTGTTTCAAAGGTGATTAGGTACATTGGGGTTTGATTTCTTGTGAAATAGAATATAAGGTAACATTTTCTCTTATGCCTTGGCCAGATCTTTCTTGAGTTATCTCATGTATTTGCCTCTCACGTTACTTTTATTTCTTTTAAGGAGAGTTTTCTGAAAATATGAAAACTTAAAACATGGTAGGAGAAATGTCTCAAATATATCATAGACTAAAATCTAGATATATAGAATCTAAGCTAGTGCCTTACAAGACTGTGTTCTTATCAGTCTTGAATTCCTGTTAGAGTTTACATAAAAAAACAGGACATTCAGTGAATCACCAAAGTTTTAATTCTGATTCACCCTTCACAGACTCCACTTTCTCAAAACTTTATGATGTTCCTGTAGTGTCAACTGAACTTGATAATCCTTGTTATAAACAGTAATTAAAATCGTAGCTCAGGATTACTGCTAGTGGTTTAAAACAATAGAAGTGAACCATCCTGTCATAAACTGAAAAGGTTGAATTGTTATTACAATGGCTAGGATAATAAACCTATGTTATTTAGTCTCTTGCTAAATCCTTCATAAAATTATAACCCCCACCTTGGTAGGGTTAAATCTTTAAATCTTACATAAAATATTAACCCCTATTATGGAAGAGTTAACCCCCTCAAGCATGTGATAAAATGTTGGATCTGGCCACTTTATCTGGTTGAAGGATGTGACAAATACTTCTATTTATAGTCTTTAAGATCCCTGTGAATGCCTTTCCCTTAATCTTTATGTGAAAAATCAAGCCCCATCATTTTAAAACAGTTCCTTGAATTGATATTTCTTAGTAAGACTTCTTACCAGATTGCTATAGCCATTGTATGTGTATTGTAGACACTTATACCATTCCAATGAATTTGAGTTCCATGACAGTTTCAGGAACCACATATGTTGGGTTGAACTTGCTATTTACTCCCTCGTATTCAACTCAGGTGTTGCTGGTGTTGAAAGGGTCAGAGTTGATCTTGCAAGCAGAACTGTGCTTATCACAATGGTCTTTTGCAAGGCATCACAAAAGAATGTTATTGTGACTCACTTTTCTTGACCAAAACATACTATAAAGTTCTCATAAACCACATTTTTGGTCACCTATTTATTTTATAGTGCAAGAATGATAAATAGCAGCATAATAAACAGGCTGCATTAAAAATGAGTTTATGTTTATAGGCCAGAAATGATAGATCTGGTTTGTTAGAGTTTAGTTTAAAGAGAGCATAGTTAGTTAGTTTGAAGTCTCAGTTTTTAATTATATAGTACTGTTTTATATCTGGTCTGTGAAATGTTTAAGTTTATAAGGTTATTTTAAAAGTATCTTTTTGTTTCACTTCTCCAGAATCAACCTAAATATTTGTTTAGGTACATATTTTCTGAGCTAACATATGGCTTAAGATTGGTGTAATTTGTCTGAAACAACTCTCAAAAGCACTGGCACAGCATTGAGAAATAAGCCTTCCCATCATGAGAATTCATTCGCTTACTGACTTGTATGTCAAATGAAGCAATAACTTGAATAAATTGATACACTGAACGAATGCCTTCAGAGTACAGTGTGGTTCTTATGCACTCGTAAGTGCAAGTGTTGTGACCTGATTTAAATGATATACTTTCAATCTTGTATTAGAATTTATTTGCCAGCCATTTCTGATTGAAGCCTCAAAATGTAGGTCCTGGAGACATTTGATATTCAGATGAACCAACCTTTGAGACTTTTTAAAGCCAATGACAAATTTGATGTGTATAGAAATTTATGACAGTGGCAGTTTTCAACATAAATTATTTTTACAAAGAAGCCATTCTTATACATTGTCTATTTTAAATAGGATATTTTATTCGGCAAAATAAATTCAAAATACATTCTTCTGCCTTGCCAGATGTACTGATTACTGAGGTCTAATGATGCCAGGGGCACTGGGATTTTAAATATGTTTTTGACATGTTCATGGCATTTTAAGATTAGGTGATTTTTGCCGGTTATTAAATAATAACTATCCTCAAGGGGTTTGAAAATAAAATTTGGGGTGTGTTTAAATCATGGGGGTTATCTTTGTGAGGGTTTGTCAAATCTGAATGAAATATTTTATCTATTTCCTGCCCATGGGGAAATGGAAGTTGTGTCAAAGGGGAGAACAATGGGAATAATTTATGAGTTTAAAGATACCAAGTCTAGTCTAATGTAGTGGAGATATCTCTATAAGCTTCATTAGTCAAGACTTCAGACTGCTTGACATGCAGTCCACGCCACTAGTTATTTCAAATCTTTTTTAGTCTCCAAATTTTATCAAATGTGTTTTGATCAGTATTTAAAAAGCCAAGAATTTAAATTGCTCAGACAATTTTAGAATGAATTTCACTTTACCATTTGTAGTTAATATTATTTTCATTTGCTTTGACCAAGACAAACTCTAGAACATTTAGAACTTGTCCAATTTTGAAGAAAGGTTTCTGTATTTTGGAATGGTCAAACATTTTCGCAGATCGGTAATATTTCAACATTCAGTTCTTTCCGCTTTTGCTCAAGCATGAAATTATTACTTATTTAAAAAAATAATTTCATTTGAATATATATTACATTGTTAGCCATGATAATTGTTTGGATTAATCGTACATTTCATGGTGTCTTCATTAACCCACTCTGGAGCAGAAAGCACCTGTTCAATAAATATCTAATTTTCAACTTTCCTGTATTTAGAAAAGGAAGTCATGCCTCAGAGATGTTTTTTTATTTTTAGTGACAATCCTAGTCTTTCAAAATTGTTCAAAAAGGAACATTTTTCATTGGTATATGAGACTCTGAACAGGATGTTTTCCATGAAATATTAACATTCAGTTGTTTTGAATCTTTTTACATTGATGTTTGTTTATTAGTTCATATCCTGGTCCTACAATATTGCTGTGTAGAATTATGTTTGGCAGAGAATGAATAGGTACTTTTATAACTATAGACATGTCCCCTTAGTATCATGAAAATTGTGAAAAATTTAGATATTTAATATTTATTTCTATTGTTGCATTCAATCAGGCAGGTCTCCTACTAAAATAATCGTACACATGTCTCTTTAACTAGCTTTCTTATCACCAGTATTACATTCTACCCATGTACAAATTTTACCGAGGATGTGGGTTTTAATATGTTGACCCAGATTATATGTGGGTTGTATTAGATATGACCTTTATTATGATATTGATCAAGTATTTTACACTAACAGATTAAGCTGGTCATATTTCGCAATTTTATGCATGCTGTTACTTTAATGTCCAAATGTTCTGCACCGTTTGGTGTTTATCGCTTACGCTGTTATTTAGATATAGTTTGAGAGGTCCCTTGATAATCAGAGGTATTTATTCACAGGTTAGTCCAGGCTGCTAGAAGCTTAAATCATGTTACCAATATATCGAGCTAAGAATATTCAGTTGGCTACAGTATTCAAACTGAAGAAGTTGACTCTGTAAATGACATGAAGCCAAAGGCTGTAAAAATCTTAGAGATGCATCTTTAAAATTATTTTGAGGGTGTGTCTGCCATTTTAGCAACTAGATTAATTAGAGTTTAATACCTTTGAACTTAAAATAAGGCTGTAAATACTGATATTGCTATAATTAAACCATGAACCTGGGGCTAAATTATACTCAATTATTCTTGTTAAAATGTTAGCTTGAGTCTTGGCAAAATGGTGCAAAGGAAATCTTGGCAGAGGGAGTGCATTTGGCAGAAAGATAACTAGCTTTTTTGCCACAAGTTTTTGGACAAGGACCATCTGGTAGAAAGAGTTGACATTTTCTTTGTAATATATAGTTGAAGACTTTAACTTATGGATTATGATTTGGAGGAGGTCTTGTCAGTTTTCTTCTAGTGTTGAAAGAAAGAAATTGTGAGTTGTACAATCAAGAGACTATCTATCCCTGTATCCTGTTTTAAAGTGTCTATCTCCATGTTGAATCATTTTAATGCACGATTTTCTTTTAGAATGAATTCAAGTACAAAACTTGATTTTATTATGACTATATATTATTTGTTTTTAATTTGAATTTATGATTTTGATGTTTTTGGTAGAATAAAAACATTAATTCTTATTCTGCAGACACTTATTTTCTTGTGCCTTTATTTCAGATTAATTTCATCAGTAATCCATATTTCGTATTTTTCTCATTGCAGACGGAGAGTCCCAATCGGAAACGGCGGAAGACTTCTGCTAGTATTGTAGATTTAACAAACTCCCCCAGTCCACCCCCTGTGAGATCCTGGGAACCAGCAGCTGAGGGGCAAAGAACACGTCGACGCAGTGCTACACAACGACGAGTTTCTGGAGAAAGTAGTCGGGCCAGAAGAAGGTAAGATTCAAATTCACTTAAGGAAAATCTAAAGATTTTTTTGTAACATTATTATGTGCTTTGGAGACACTTATTGCATCAATTTACACCATTTCCATTTTAAAGTCTGACGTCTATGGTTATTGCAATTTAACATAACATTTTATGACGTCACAAGGATTATTTTTTTAGACCTGCAATCCCACTGTCAATCAATCAAAACTATTTCAATTTCATAATTTCAATGAATTCTAGAATTTCTAGAAAGAAAGTATCCTTTTTCTTCCCCGTTAAGAGATCAGTCACAGTGTTTAACGAATATGGTCATGCAACATTATATCATGCAATACAACTGTCAATCAATTCATCCACCTATTTCAATTTCAACATTTTCAATGAATCCTAGAATTTCTAGATTTTACCTTTTTCTTTGCATCTAAACTGCTCTATATAGAGATTAGAAAATAGAACAAGTTAACACATGATGTGTGGATCAATGCAGGCACGATTCGCTTCTAGTATTCTCTATGTTATCGTTAATCTTGCATCGTACACCGCACAAGACACCGTACATCCTCTATTCGCACTTTTAGAGTACAGAGCTGAGGAAATTTATATTTAATTCATGTAAATTGGTTGGACGACAAAAAAATTACAAATTCTCTTCTTTCCTTCATTATCGAAGTCCAGACCTGAAATATTTATTATGTCCTGTTGTTCTAGTCTTGAAGTAAACATCAAATATTTATGACTCTATAACTGATGACTTGATAAGCTAGACTATACCTCATTTTCAAAACAGAGTGAATTCTTAGATACCATAATCAGGAAATATCAAGTACTGATGTGAACTCTGATCGGATGCTAGTGGGGGAGTAAAAAAGGGTAAAAATAAATTTCTCATATGGAATGACTAAACTAGTCTATATATTTACCCAGGCTTGAAATGCGATACATTTTACATCTGACTGGATTTTAATTTTTTAAGAAATATTAATCAATCTGATAGGTCTGCTTTTAAAATTATTATCATCCTTTCTCTTCCAGTCCTGGAACTCGACGAAGAACAACTAGAGAAAGAAACCCTACAAGAAGTACAGAATCTCCCGAAAGGAGAGCGTTTCAACCTCCAAATGTGATGGGTAGACAGATTCATCCAGCCTCTGTTTTACCCAGTCACAGCCAACATCAACCTCAACCCAATCAGCAGCAGCAACAACAGCAAGCACCTGTTATCATTGATGTAGACCAGGTATGACATCATGTAGTTGAAATATTCTCAGTAACCAAATTATTCAAGTTTCGTTATGACATTTTAGATTCCTTTTCCATTTTTCAACATGAATATTGATATGATATTGAGAAATAACTTATTCTGAAAATGACTATTTTATGGAAATGTTATAGATTCTCCTTCAAAATTTCTGATTTAAAAAGAGAAATAATTCATATTGACAATAACTGTTTATATGTCAATGCCCGATATCAACAATATTTTGGTATAGAATTCTTTATCAGAAAACAAACAGGAGTATTTTGTCATTATAAAATCAGCATACACAGCTGATGTCAGCCATGACACTCATTGTGACGTCAGCACATTGTCCGTATAATTTATTGCTTTTTTGTTTTATTTCAGATTCCCGTAACAACACCTGTTACCATGGCACCATATGCCTTCCCAGTATGCACTGGACCTCATCATCTACCAGTGTGTAGTACTGGTCATGTACCAATGTGTAACACACAGCCCACTTGGTCCATCCCTTGTACAGTACAGTTACCCTCTTGTGGGGTCCAGCATTTCCCAGCCTGTCTTCAACAAGTGCCATTACCTCAATCTCTGCCACCCACCATGTTACATCACCCCACACAACCCACCCCTCAACATATTCATCCCCAACATTATCCCCTGCCTCCACCCTACTATTCAGGAAGAACACCCTCAGTTCAGGTAAATACCTTTTAAGATTTTTTTTAAGTTACGAGGCTCCAGATCTATTGATAAACTTATTCTAACTTTGGCATCGATGCTCATTTTGAAGCATGAAGCAGCAAGTGAGACTCAAATTGATACAATTCGGAAATTCTTCGTTCTTTGGTATTTTTGTACAACTTCAATAAGGTCTTATTTAGCTAATGACTGCTTTTAGTTAAATGTTGATGGAAATTTACAACAAATTTTTTAGCCAGACTGTTGTGTCTTAATGATGGAAATTAAATCCAAAACACGTGACTGCCTTCTTCAGGCTTCTGTAACCGTGAGTTTCTGGATATAGATATAGTTTATCCATTAATCTTTTACTTCGTTACTATGTAATTTTATACTAATTAATTAAGCTAATGACGACAACAACAACAATTAAAATCATGACTCGTCGCATGAACATAAAAACATAATAAAACGTGGTTTAACATCATGATTAACAAGATTTCAATTTAATAATGCGCATATTAAGATGTAGTGCATGTTATGTGACCTGTGTCATTGTTTTGACGAAGATTAAAGTAATTAAAACAAGATTATTAATTAAGAAACATGATATATATCTTATTTTTCAATCAAATCAATACTTAGTATTTTGCCTAACATTCTCTGTAGTAAAATAGTGAGGTTCAGCTTACAAGTTACATTGTTGTATTTCGTGTGGTTTTGCTAAATACACGTTTTCATGTCCGTCATTTTTATCTGCATGTTGTTTTACAAATTATATAATACATTACATAGAAATTCTTTTAAAAGATGCTTCCAAAGACAAACCCATTTGTATATCATGTGTAAATGTTTCACGTGTTAATGCAACACTACGCAATTTTTACGCCTCGTTCCAACACCATGTTAATCATGTCGTTAAAAAAACACTTTTTAACCTTATATGAGATTTTGTGGTTATCATTCCACTAACAAAACATGGTGTCAAGTGCTGTGATTGGTTTTATCCATAATTTGTTTAATCACAAAGTCTAATAGTTTCTTTCCATTTAAATAAATGATCTTTTGTTTAATTTTTGATGTTTTGTATCATTACAGGAGAATGACGTCCAACTGTTAGAGCATCATCCAAACTATCCCCTCCCCCCACGAATTCATCCTCACAATCTACCTACATTGAACCCCTCGCCACCAATATTTCTACAGGAGCCTACAGTTCATCCTACACCTCATGATTTATACGTAAGTTTTCTGAATTTTGACTTTTCATATCTGCTTTGGTGTTTTGCAGAAGGATTTCAACTTAATCAGCCCATGAAGTTGACTTTTAACTGTAACACCCCATTTGATTCATTTATTCCTGCTGGAATTTTCTGGAATTTCTTTGTGATTACCTGAATAACTTATTGAAATCTTTGTATTGCAGGGTCCATATTCTCGCTATTATGCAAGAAGAACTATGGCAAGAAATCGACTCAGACCACAACCACCTCCTCCATACCCAGGATTCTTGTTACACTTCCTGTAAGTATCAAATTAACCAATCACAGCCCTCTTAATGATTTACCATTTGGTTGATCTTCATCTATGAAAACTGCACATGACAAGTAGAAAGTACTTGTACAGCTTTGATAAATGAAAATGAATTGTAATGCATATTGTACTCCAATATTCCAATATGATATTTAATTTCAACACTATTCAACTTCTTACTTTAGTTGAATGGATCAAATTGGTTCACTCCACTCTATCTTACCGCTGTGATCACATATTGATAACATCGTCTTCATTTTACAGGGCTATGTTAAGCAATCCGCCAGTACCACCGTACGGAAGAGACCATTCTGATGAGGCAAGTGATGTTGAAAATTATGAGGTACACATCCTATTACTAATCTCTTTTAGAGATTATTGGGCTCATTAATTTTACGTTTTTATTTTACAATTTTACTAATTCTTTTTTTTATTTATTCAAATTGAATTATTCGTGGAGAGACAGGATACAAATTTGCATAATTCCATTTTAGAATCTGCAAAAGGGAGCTATTTTTCAGGACTATATTTATTAACGCAATAGGTCTTAACGTTATGACTAGTAAACATTATCCAAAGTGGGACATCTACTGAAAATTCTACGCACACAGAAATTTGTCAGCTCAAGTAAAAAAAAATTTTTAGGCTTATCAAGTTAAGATTGCTTATGTGTTCTTTCTCAATTTTTCAGGCATTATTGAATCTAGCCGAACGATTGGGTGAAGCCAAACCACGAGGGTTAACTAAAGCTGAAATAGATCAGCTTCCAGCTTACAGATTCAACAGCGAAACACGACGATCAGATTTAGACATGACATCGTGTGTTGTGTGTATGTGTGATTTTGAAAATCGGCAGTTATTACGTGTATTACCGTGTAGTCATGAATTCCATGGTAAATGTGTTGATAAATGGTTAAAGGTAAGTTACATCAATTGTTATCAATTATTGACTCTACTGATAAAGTGCTGGTCTGAAAGATTTGTCATGTTAAAAGCATCTTGTATATTATTCCATTTTAGAGACAACTGGTAAGTATATAAAACTAGCTGTCAAGACTCAAAGACAGAATTGTGTTTTAAATATTTATTATTATGGGATATTATTGAAAAATAAGCCGCCTGGTCGAACAATTGAAACTATCGTGAAAGCTCAATGCTTAAATTATTAATTGAAAGTTATTGATGAGAATTTTCTATTTCTTTTTCAGACCAATAGAACATGTCCTATATGTCGAGCAGACGCTTCAGAAGTTGGCAGCCAATCAGATTAAAGGAAAAATCAACCAATCAGAACACACATCTGATTTTTGAAATATATGTAAAAAGAAATTGTGTGAAGAAAAGTTTAATTTAAAAATAAATGTTGAATATTATGTGTTGACACCAAGAAAGTTGACTTGGTAGTAAACTTTATGGATATTGTGGGATCAAAGATGGAGGCGTTGAATTTTGTTATTTTTTGCTCCAAAGACTTTTATTGTGTATTTTGTGAATAAGACCGAATTATTTATGTTAATCCAGACTACATTTAATGTTTCAATCTATATAGAAGTTGACCTCATTGTGCACTTCGAGTTTTTGAAAGAACTTGAATTATGCAAGAGATATTTGGTTGAAATCTATCCAGAAAGAACTTTAATGGGCAACTAGGCATTCTTCAGATGTGGTCAGCAATATGCAACACACTGTACAACTAAGTATGAAAATGTGAATATCCAGGCACAGTCCTACCAAATCAATAAAAATGTACAGGTTTATCGAATATCATGTGTACAGTCTTATCAAATCATAAAAATGTACAGATCTATCAGAATATAATGTGTACAATCAGAAAAATGTACAGTCCTATCTCAATATCAGTGTACAGTCCTATAAAAATATCCATGTACATTCTATCAGATCATAAAAATGTACAGTCCTATCATATTATCAAAGTGTACATTTGTATGAAAATAGTAAAGTGTACAGTTTATCAGATTTATTTTCAACACATTTGTATCCGATGGTCATTAAATACAACTCTAATTAATATCCTTTAATTAAAGATTAATTAATTAAGATTATTCAAAGATTATATTATCATGTACAGTTTATATATAGAAATATCTTGTGTAAGACTTTGTTTCAAGTTGAATTTCATATTTTCGTTTTGAAAAACATTCCATATATATAAATAAACAAACTATCCAAAAGATTTAGAAATTAAAAGAAAAAAATTGAAATTCTCTCGTTAGAGATGAAAATTGTTTGATATTTTGTTTTCAACGGCAATTTTTTGTCAAAATTTGATTAGAATTTTTAAAAAATCTTAAACTCATACTAGAAACACTTGATACAAAGTTTTCAAATCTTCAATATGAAATCAGACTTGAAATTAAGCAAGGGAATATATTATTATACCTCAATTTTTGTACTGTTTATATATACACGTACTGTCTATCTGTATGTAATTTCTTCTTGCTGCTGTTTATAACTTGCTATTCGTCAGGGGCTGGTTGTTAGGGACAACATAACTTTAAGGCAATCATTAACGGCAATATCTGGGCATGTTATAACATTTAAGACCAGTAACTCTAACAATTATTCAAGGTTGTTGGCAAACAGAAATTTTTTGGCATTTTATGTATTGTTTAGAACATTTAGAACCTTTTTAAGTGTTGAATTTGAATAGTAAATATATAAAATAACATCACAGGGTTGTGATCTTTGAATTATATTACGTCTGCTACTATTGAAGTTATCATATTGACCAATCAAAATCTCTGGAATTTTACACCAAGAAATATCAGAATTAGGATAAAAAATAATTGGAAAATATATTTTGAAAAACAAGACCCAGATTTCTTCAAGTTAATCAGATAGGAGACTTATAAGTTATAACGTTTCTGACAACCAACCCTAGCTTTATATAGGGTAATATCTGTTATTAACTAACCGTTGTTATATGTGGAGTTTGATTGTTCTTGCATTTTTCATTTCAATTTTCAATTCAATTAAGTTTTATAATATATTTAAAATTTCCTTTCATAATTCAGAACACAGAATTAACTTTTTTTTTTCAATCTCTGATTTAAAGAGTTAAGTTATATGATAGTCTGTAAGATTTGGCTGTAGTGTTTCCTGTCTATAATTCACAACTTCTAAAACAGAAATAATAATTTCTTATCAATATCCAATCCCAGAAAATATGATAGAAAGGACCCCTGTGAACCTAAGTTGTTATCATTGTAATAAATTGTTGTTTTTCTTTCTTTACTTGAAAATATTTAGTACACACCACTTTGACTACATAATTCACTCACACTATGTATAGTTACTGTTTGTTTTGTATCTATTTTATTATTCTCAGTACTATGTTTTAACTGTTAACTATATTTCTGTATCTAGCCTTTTACACCATTCAATAACAAACATATTGTTTAAACTATCCTTTGGCACCTTATTTCTGTTCAAATGATTGAGTTCAATTGGTTCTTTTTGAAATTCTGAAAGTATTTGATAAAATTGTGTTCTGAAACCAAACCAAGGTTGAATTTGACTTCTGCAAATCATGTAATATGCTGGGGTTACCTGATACCAGTCCAATATTGTTGTTTATTCATAGTTTTATGCTATGATCATAGATGATATTTTGTGTTTTTTAATGCTTGATTACAATTCAGAAAATTAATCCTAATCAGTGGACACTTCATTTGGTCAGGTATTTAGTATCAAGGGCAGTAACTCATCTAGTCACTTGTAGTATACCTTCTTCAAAAATGGAAGAAAACTATCTTCTAACTCTTTTGAATTCAACAATTTAGACTGAAAAAAAACTTCAACATCCAAATTGTTTGTTATCCAAACCCATTAGTTTGTTTTGTTTTGAAAAGTGCTAAATTTGAACAATTTTAACCTATATGGAACAAGTAAGCATGGCTTCTGTATTGAGAAGGAAAGAAAACCTTTGTTACACCAACTTTGTAAAATCTCACAAAAAGTGTTGATTTTCATTTTATATTTTTCAACCAAACCAGCAAAAATATTTAAATATCTAAGAGATATTTTTATATGTTGTCAATATTTTGGCAGATTTGATACTTGTAAAGTTTAATGGTGGAGGGAACTCTCCTCATCAGATGTTTCACATGTATTTGAAGTTGTATGTGGGGAATGTCTGAAAATTTGTGTGCATGTATGTGCAGTGTTTGTTTTGTGATTGAAAATGTGCGTGCACTTGTAGTGTGTGATGGAAAATGCATGTGGAGTGTGTGACCTACTTCAAAAAACGTAAAGAAAGCAGAATTTCAACAAATTTTCTATTTGTAACTTGTAGCGGACACATCTATATTTATTTTTTTAACTTTCTATTTCTATCTAACAGAGCTAGTTAACTTCTCTCAGTAGATACCTTGCCCTTCAAAACACCCACATGACTGGTTTCTCCTTGATCATATTTTCAGACTTTTACTGCCAGGCAAAATGTAACTATAACCTCATGACATTTACAACTGAATGGGACATGAGCCTTTATAACAACTGCCTTCAGCCATTATTCATTTAATGAAAGAGAATTAGAAATAAAATTTGTATCAAAGATCATTTCTAAACTGGAGACAAAATGTTATATTAAAGTGGCCATGTAGACTAACTTCACGATAACAAAACTTTCAGATAAATTCATTCGTGCATACGATTTTCATAAAAAATGTTATCATTGGCTTCAAATTGAATACTTCTGTAGGTAATTTTTATTTCATTCACCCTGTATTTAAATTGCTAATATGATTGTCTTTGTCAAATCTTCATCTTTACTAAAATTAAATGAAAACATAACTAAATGATATCCTCAGTAATTTGAAAGAAAAATATAAATAAGTTCTATTGATTTGAAAATATAGAGAAATGAAAAAAATAATTTTTAATGTGCACCAACTCCACGTTTTGTTGTTTCAATGTTTGTTGGTAGTTCAGTTTTTGTTACGGGTTTTGTTTTCCAGTTTTCACTAAATTTTTTCCCGAAACACGTTATCGTTATTGTTGAAATTTTATTTCATTATTTTTTCTAATTTGCTACACAAATGTGTTAAGTTGCTTCCTTCACTATTTTATAGTTGTTTGAATTTTAAAAATTTTGAGAATTTAAAGATAAAAGTTTAAAATGAGATGACTGTGCAATAGAAACTGAGATATCACTCTCTCCCCCACTCTGTACCGTACTGCTCTAACTCTCAATGTGCTTCTTAGATGGTATGCATGATGTATAAATTAATATTTTTGTAACAAAAAAAAGCCAATTTCTTGTCGAAAGTTTGTACCCCTTGAACTGAAGAATGACTTAATGGAATAATCAGTAAACGATCTTATCAAAACTGTATCCTCAGAAATTTTCACGAATATGCTTTAATATTCTTTGATTGAATTGTGGTTATTACATATTTTGATTACATTATAGAATGATCTTAAAATTTAAATTCTCATCCTTGACCATTCGTATAGATCTACGGCAGCCATTGTCTGACAATTACAGGCATAGTGAGAATGGCGGCCGTAGATATGAATGATCCTTGACCAATAAGAGTATATAATTATCATAGGACTGACTTGATTTCTATACTCTTCTTGGCCAAGTTTGAGAATTTAAATTGTATGTTCATTCTAAGAGGCAGTTTTCCTTTAAAGAAATATTTACCTATTCAAATTTTCTTTTTCAATACTAGGGACAAGAAATTGGCTTGACCACACCTAAAATTGTATTTAATCTCTTTAAAGCTCATTGTACTGATTCCTTCACTTGCCTTAATGTCATCTTGACAGGAAAAATAAATATATTATAAATTATTCTAATAATACCCATAATTTCTTATACAAAAATTAATATTCTATCTACCTCGCTGTAAATTGTCAAAAAATATAGAATGTTTGAATGAGGTGTAATGGCCAGTTGAAATATAGCCTCCAAATTTCAGAATTTTATAGAAAATATACAAAATGTTATAATAATGTCTTAATTTTACATGGGTCAGAATAAGGTCCAATACACAAGGATATAGTCATGTCAGAAGAAGTTTATTTGAGATATTTGGCATGCTCCGTGTCTTTTGTGTGGAGCATGCCCACTACATCTTGAAATTGAGGCATACTCATCAATATTTGGTTCCTTTGTGTTGTGTAATGTCAATATATTTTATTATGAAAATATGTCTGAAGCAACCAATACCATAAACTAAGAAATTTCCCTATAAGGCTATATTTTTGTGGTTTGAATTGTATTTTGCGTGTTGTTTTGAGACGTAATGTGCTATTATGAAAATGTCTCATTTTTTTGTTGAATTTTGAATCAAGACTTTATTTCATCATATTATATATAAAATTTATTATCATTTTTTGTGAGTTAAGTGTAATTTGATCACCTTATATTTCATATATATGGCAATAACCTGAATAAATATCAATATTATGTCACTGGTTTTTATTTTTGAGGGTCACAACTCCCTTCAGTTGGTCAATGCTGCTGATTTGGTTTGCATTTAAAAGATTAGGATGACATTCCTCGTCAATTTTGTTATTGATGCTCAATTATTTAGATTTATTTTAGAGGGTCTGAATTGGGATGCCAGATTCCTCATCTCTTTGAAACTGCTACTGCTGCTTACAGAATTGGTTTGCATAGAAAAATACTTCATGAGTTTGAAGGGAACAAAATTAATTGAAGCCCCATTTGATATTTCTGCCTGCGCCAAGGGTGTAAAAGGGAGCAAATAAGAATAGTTATTTCTGATGTTTAGAGGTATCTAATCGATTGAAACACACTGTTCATAAAAATAATATATTTCATATTCCAAAATAGACAAAATTATAAATTCTGCAAGAACCATATGTTATAAAATCAATTTTCATATAATTAAATGTAAATCTTGAACACAGAATATTCTTGAATACAATATAAGTGCACATTGAGGCATTATACAAATTCTATATCTTGCTCAATTTCAAGAAAAAAAGATTGTAGGGATTGTAAAGAGGTTTTCTAAATTTTTCATGTGTATCATGAACATTGATAGCATCAATTTGTATCATTTCAATTTTCAATCAGAGGTCTGTGGTTTGTGAAATTCAACTAAAACTAAGTGTTTTATGACTAACTAATTTAGAAAACCTTTCTACAACCAATTTAAGACAGAATAACTTTAAAGAAAAGCCTTTTATCCTGTTCATTACTAGTTACAAAACCTTACAAACTAATTGTATCTGTCATCATGTTTGGAATCATACCTCGATTTGCGCAAATATCTTTTAAAATTGAAATATAAATCATGAGAATTGATTAATATTGTACATCATGAGAAGTATATAATCATTCAAATTATATTTCAAATTATAAATAACATTTGAGTCCGCCAGGGTATCAATACCATCTACAGAAACATCTGTGTCATTTTTGGCATAAATGGAATGTTTGTTAATATCAACGTGAACACTCTATAGCTTAAAAACTTGCACCTAAAGTAATGTTAATATGTAATGTAACTATATTCAGTTTGCTTCAAGGCGTGTAAACCATTCTCAGAATTACTCTTTAGGTATAAGTTAAAGTTACCTTGAGAGCAAGTAAAATATCTTCCAGATAAACAGAAATTAATATATTGCATAACAAAATATTTCAACATATACTGCAAGGCAAAAGATACCTGATATGGATACATACATTTTCAAATATTTATTTATGTAATTAAAAACATTAGAGCAAGTGTCAAATGAAATTTAAGCCAACAAAATGATGCAATAGAACATTAAAAAAATCTATTGTTAAGTTTTATTAGTACTTCAGAATAACTGACTATTTTAACAGTGGTAAATCTATATCACTCTACAATTGATGTATTGAGCACTATTTTAACAGTGGTAAATCTATATCACTCTACAATTGATGTATTGAGCACTATTTTAACAGTGGTATTTCTATATCGCTCTACAATTGATGTATTGAGCACTAGTATAACAGTGGTATTTCTATATCGCTCTACAATTGATGTATTGAGCACTATTTTAACAGTGGTAAATCTATATCACTCTACAATTGATGTATTGAGCACTATTTTAACAGTGGTAAATCTATATCACTCTACAATTGATGTATTGAGCACTATTTTAACAGTGGTATTTCTATATCGCTCTACAATTGATGTATTGAGCACTATTATAACAGTGGTATTTCTATATCACTCTACAATTGATATATTGAGCACTATTTTAACAGTGGTATTTCTATATCGCTCTACAATTGATGTATTGAGCACTATTTTTACAGTCGTATTTCTATATCGCTCTACAATTGATATATTGAGCACTATTTTAACAGTGAAAATATTTTGTTATAGTAATAAAGATTTTAAACAGCCCCATAATTAGAAAATAAGGAATACCCCTTCTGTTTGGCGTTCGAGTGTTTTCTGGCATGACAGGCAAATCCTATTGAGACCAATATAAATAATGAAAATAAGATAATTAATAAAATAAAAGTCGTTAGGGCTATTGGTACGACTGGTTCGTTAACTGGTATCTGATTACTCTCGTTCAACATAAAACCTAACGACCAACCAATATCAGTATCTTCTACCTGAAATACAGAAATACAACATAACTCATAGAAAAATCAAATTTTAAATGATTGGAAATATTGGAAAGTTAACACCCAATTCCAATAAAGCTGTCCTGATGAGGCTTATTTATCCAAAAGATATCTGTAGTTAATAAGTCATGTACCACAGAGAATGTAAACATAATGCACAAATAATTTTCAACCATATCAAGCATACTTTTGCATTATTTTGGGATTTTTTTGTGCGATATTTGTAAAATTTAAAGGTTAAAATATTTGTAGACTGTATAATTGAGAGTCAAATTAAAATTAATTAATTAATAAGATAAATTACCTGTTTAACAAATCTCAGTGTATTCCAATTATCCTCATTAAAACCATATCCTCTCGTTAACATAGTAATTACATAATTAGCTTGAAAACAATACCATGGTAGGCTGGTAGGTAACACAGCTGGCATATCTTTTACCTGTTTATCAATATAAAAGGTTAGGGTAATGAAAGGTATATCAGCATCCGCTGAAAGCAAACGTTAACTTGTCATCTACCAACCAACCAAAGGTATAACACTTGTAGGCCTGGTATTGGCTAGATTAGAGGTAAGGGAATGGAAAATAAAATTTATCAGAGTTTTTTTGAACATTAATTGTAAATATGAGTTATTTACACGCTGGGGTTGTGTGTCTCTAGTTGTGATCTCGGCCAGGACCTCAATGGAAAGGATCACATATTCTGCCTAATTCTTGTGAATAGACCACTGCTTCTATATAATATCAAACATTAAAAAATTGCAACTTAATGCATCTAAATGTTTCCAGCAACAAGTCCTTGGTTTGAAGAAATTATATATCTTAAAAGAAGTGGGCTATATCATAGAGAACATTATAATAAAACACTGCGGTACCTCATCCCATGTCTTGTTACAGAAATGTAATGTAGAGGTATTAAGCTGATCTAATGTAAACTGTTCTGTACCATTAGTTAAATTTAAAAAATGAGCTACATAATAAAAACTTGAAAATGCCTAAAATAAAGATAGAAACAGTGATTATTTGAAAATATTATATATGTTACATGTATATTCAATTCAATTTTCAATAATAGTTAGAGATAAAAATAGGAATAGAGGAGGTGTGGTGTACAGAGCTAGATTACTGATATAACAGAAAATATAATAAACCAATTTTGCCTGCAAGTACCATGTGTATTTGTTTCTTCAATTTTCTATTGCTTTGATAATATTTCACTGTACACAGCACCAGACCTTCAACACCGAAAGACTGGGAATTGAAAGATTCTATGCATGATTCTATACAACTGTGATTCACACAAAAATATAAATAATATATAACTTACATAAAATTCTCCGAACACATCAGGTTGAAATTGACCATTAAAAGAACAGTGAGGATAAGAACATGTCTGATTGAAATCAAATAAATTATTTTGTATAAAATTCAAACACTGATCTGGATCACTCTCTCCAATAATCTCTAGGGTCTCATTCTGAAATTATATTAAAATACATATATACAGGCAATGGAGAAAATAATTATTAAAATTAGCAATATACACTGAATCCTGTCCACACAACCACCCTTATTGAGTAATCACCTTCAATATCGGACCACAATTAAATACACAAACTTAATAGCACATTGTAGCATTTGGGTTGTAAAAGCCTTTGCAATAACCTTGCCTTTTGACTGAAAATTGGAATAGCATAAATCAGAGCAATCAGTGTCCCCGATACTCGTAAAAGTTTCATTTAAATCTTGTAACGTTGTCCAGCAGTCAATTAAGAAATATTCTTACCGGTGTAAATATGGGAACAGGATCATCTAATAAGAAACTATAATCTTGTTGTTTATCCATTCCACTAGTACATGGTGCCTTAAATACTCTCTCATAACTCACATTTACAACATGGCCGACTGGAGCACAGGGGTCTTTAACAACTCTACTGAAATTCTGGTCCTGAAATATTTAAACCATACGTTAATCAAAGTTGATCAAATACTGGTTAGCTGTTAATCTGAAAGTTTTTTAAATAGATAAACAATAGATTGACTATTCTCCAGAAAGAATGTCCAGTTTCTAAACCTAGTTGTAGAGTAGCATAATATGCTCTTCTCTGAGTGGTGCTCAAATTCAAGAAAGCTTAACAAAAACTCAGTTTATCAAAACTTGACCATATTTTTAATTGTTAACAAGTCAAAAAGTAACCAAAAGAATGCTAATAAAGTGGAAAAAATTAGCATCTTTGAATTCTTTCAAATGACTTAATATAACAAAAGCATGGAGCTATATTTAAACATTTAACATTTACCACAGTTAAAGCAGCCTGTAGGCGTCTCTGAGCCTCGTTGACACCATAACAAAGATAACTATGAGTATATAGTGTATAATTAACACTGTATAATTGGATAGATTGAGTATAGTTCACAGGTTGAGTCGTATAATTAGCTGGAATGAAAGTGATTTGAGCTGATGCCCCTCCCATATCTAATGCTCCTATGGTTGGTGATTTTTTAGCTTGGAGTGTAGAGGGTTTGGGTGGATTCTAAAATAAAAATTTAAATAACTGTTATAGCTTGCGCTCAATTTTAAAGAGTTAGATCTTGTGATGAATTTTCTATAAATGAGTTATCTCCCCTTTGACCACAGAGTACAGTAATAAATTTGATTGACATATCTATATAAGTCTTGAAATGAAACAAATAAAGACAGACAATACCTTGCAGTGTGTAATTAGGTAATCTTATAAGGAATTTTGCATTAGCCTATTTCTTATAGTTGAAAAAGCATTCAAAACTGTTTTATCTCCATTAGGCTAAGGCTGAAGAGCCAAGTTATCTAGAACTCTGACTTACCACTTGAAATGATTTACTAACATAATTACTGGTAATCCAGGAAAATACTCCTTCTTCATCTCCTGATATTATCCTAGCTTGGCTCTCAGGTTTATCAAATAGAAATGGATATTCTCCAATTGTTTTACGAACTTCTGATAAGATAGAATCACTTTGTGTGGAATTTACTTCACTGAAATTAGAGACATAAGTTTTTCACAGGATAAGTAATCAGTTATCTCATATTTGGAGCGTAATTGTATCTATATTTGGCACAGGATATCAATTAAAGTAGTCAGCAAGAACAGACTCACCAACTGCAACTAAACACATGTTTCCATTCAAAATTTCCCAGAAAATTGAAATGCCACTTCTTTTGATGCGCAGAAACTATCTAATGATATTCAATATTCCGTAGACAGACCTTGATCAAGAGCACAAAAATGAGAATGAAAAATTAACATGACTTACTGTAATAATCTCATACCAGCTGTAGCACCAAGATATATTGGTGACTTCTTCCAATGATCTTTAGGTATAATAGTTTTAGCTATATCTAAACACTGTTTTAACCCTTCAGATAGATCTTCTAGATTGTTTACAAACGTTGCTATACCTTTACCTACAAATATAGTCACATTAGTAAGTGATTTACTACAGACATCACTATTATCAACAGTTCAGGATTTACTACATACATCACAATTATCAACAGTTCAGGATTTACTACAGACATCACAATTATCAATAGCTCAGGACTTACTACAGACATCACACTTATCAAAAGCTCATTATTATCAATAGTTACTACCAAGATTTACTACAGACATCACAATTATCATTTGTTCATGATTTACTACAGACATCACAATTATCCTTAGCTCAGGATTTACTACATACATCACAATTATCATTTGTTCATGATTTACTACAGACATCACAATTATCCTTAGCTCAGGATTTACTACATACATCACAATTTTGTTTGTATTTATGCGATTGGCTTCTAAATGCATCATTTCAATTTTTAGTCAGATGTCTGTGGTTCCTTATCAAAATCTGCTAATAAAATCTTTAAAGCTGTGCTGAAGAAAAATACAAAATCTTACCAGGAACTTTACAAGTTTCACCAAATTGAGAAGCTATAGCTGTCTGTTTATATTTTTCACCATCCCATTTATATACATACATATTGGTATGAGATGATCCAGCATCCATTATTATACCATACTATAAATAGTAACATAGTTTAAATGATTTACTACATACATCACTATTACATTTGAGCTATTTCAGTGGTAAGAGCAGTTTTATTGCTTTTTATAGTGGCTAGATTAAGAATAGGTGTTTTTGAAGACTACAACACTAAACAGTGTGTAATGAGGGGAATATTGTTTCAAAAACAGCATTTGCCTTCTCTTTGATATTTCCAATAGCAAAGGAATGAAAGATCTTTCAAAAGTCAGTAGTAATTTTTGTCGTGTTAAGCATTAAAAACAAGTGATTACTTACATCAAAAACATGTTGGTCGGACTTAGCTTTCACTACACTAATAGCTACAAGACCAATTATACCAATAATTAAACTTAAAAAACATAAAAACCACCAGGTATTCCATCGAACTCTCTTAGTCTCAACTGTGGCTAGAAAAATAACAGAAAAAAATACATAGGGGTAAAACAGATAAAGGTATCAAAGCTGCAAGGTGCATCAAGAGAAATTTTGTCAGTAGGACAACTGTTTGACTCAGTCATTAGCGAGTTGCATTGTCGTCTGCTAGCGATTATGTGCTATGTGTGAAGATAAGAAAAGGTCTAATACCAGTTATGCCACATCCTTCATGCACACACGTTCCCTGCACTTTATTCCTTTATCATTTTACTGACAACCCCCTTAAACCTGCATCAATGACAAGAAACCAAGATAGCAAATTCGGGTATCGTTCTGCACTAAACAGTCATTCACAATAAATGTCTGTCAAGAAAACTGAATAAATATTGCTGAATAAATTTCTAAATTACATTATTTCAACCATACCTTCATCTGTCCAATGTACAACTTCACCATTTCTGATATTACAAAGTCTTAAAGTGGCTTCACGATTTAACAATTCATTAGCAGCATGACGTAAACAATATGAATCCTTTAAAGGAACATGAGCCTCAGTACAAGTCTTTCGTAATAAGTTATCAATTGTTGAGTTCTCCCTGATTTTAATACGATAACGACCTTGAGGGCCATCAGATGGTAAAATACTTTGTACAATCACTTCGATTTCCATTTCTTCTATTTACAATTTACACATCAACGAGAATTTACAGATCGACCTTCTCACTAATATCTGTAAAAAAGGAAGGACATTAACTTTAATAGCTGATATCAAGAAATGCCCCAAACTCGTCAGTCAAAGGTTTACATAATATCAAATGGATGACTCTTGCACGACAAAATGAATCTAATATGCTATCCCTTCCTTTAAACATAGTCAGATAAACTGAAATATTTCAATAACATCCCTGGTAAGAGAAAAATTCAAAGGCTACATAGATAAGTTTACATATAAGCTTACATATACCTACTTTTTCGGAAGGTAACATTATAAGGGATATTGACCTATTGAACATTGACTGATACTCTTGTCATTATGATTGATTCAATGATCAGTATTAGGCTGAGTTACATCTCATATATCCTTTTGAGGACTATTCTAAATAACACTAACACAGTAGGCCTTGGCTAACAGTTCACATTTTACAATTATGTACAAAGCAATCAATTCCAAGAGTAAGAGCATCTATTGAAAACATAATTCATAAATTGGGTATTATAAGCCTACATTTCAACTTGGATTGCCTACCCTTCCCATGGCCCATCTCATGGACCATTCAGACATCACGCTACAAAAGATGATACGATTGTAAAGATATATAGATAGATAGAAATAATAGAGTGTTACTGTTATCTTTCATCGTCATCAATTTCAAACGCCTCGAAAAATTAAACGTAAATTATTTCGTCTCAGCCTAGTTTAGAATGTTCTTATTAAATCCACCAGAGAGTCTACATAGAACTAAAGAAATCTGACAGAAAGTTGAAAGAAATATTACGACATTAAAGGGATGACAATTGATTTTTGTAATTTTACCTATTTTGACAATCATAACAAACCGTCGCCATTTTGTGTCAAAGGGCACGTGTTTCTGAGCTCGTGATCCGATTCTTCGCATAAAATCTCAGCAGAAGGATAAAATTTCTCATTTCTTAATTTTTTAAAAATCACAAAAATGTGGCTGGAATAATTTCGGTTTGAATTTCAGTCACGGTTTTTGCAAACGCAGAAGATAGATAAAATATTGAATAAATTATGTTAATGACTGAGACTTCAATGCGTGACGTCACTAATTAGGCCCAAATATAAAAGTCTTGAGAGTTGGTCTAATATTGATGTCGATAATTATTGTATTTTTTGAAGAATGGAAAGTAAAAAACTGGAGGTAAATATTCATTTATATCTTAAATATATTTTGTACATTTCTTTTTCGCGAAGAAGTTGAATTATTTATAAAACATGAAATGTAAGTGGCAAATATTATTGAATACAGTGACCCAGTTACTGCTATAATCTGTCGGCTGTACCATTGCAACTCAGCATGCCGATGTACTTATCTCTTCAATATTATGATTAATAACAATTACAAGTTAACAGTAGAAAATGCATCATTTTCAGCTAACTGGTCCACCTTGTGGAAGGCATGGTTCACAAACATTTTACAAGGCCTTCAAATTTATATTAGATGGCAAAGAAAATAATTTAGCAATTGGAGAATTTTTCTTCATGAAAATATCAAAAGAAATACCAGTATGTATTGGGGAAATTCAACTTTTATGGGAAGACAGTAATTCCAACTATCAGCTTTCCAGTTTACGACTGTATTTTTTACCAGAAAACACACCAGAGGGACGAGATGAATTCCACGGAGAGGTGAGTTTTTAAATTTACTTTTAATTGATAATTTTGATTTCTTAATTAAATTTTTTGTTTTTTTTAATATTCGCGATATTTTTGAGACAAAGGTAAGTGAACGATAATTTGTATTCATTTTTTTCAATTTCCTGGATGTATCATCCAGGAAATTAGAGCTGTTGATATTTAAATGAATATTTCACGAGGTCAATGGCAAGTTTTTAGTAGTTTACAGTAAAAAGATAATTTTATTGTTATTGAATATGGCTATAACCTTGTAGCTTTCAAATGAGATATTTTCAAAATGGCTTCATTTGATATTTATTTCCTAAATTAAAAAATATCAATTTTGACATTTGAGATAAATTATTCAATTTATTCAAAATTTGTTAGTCATAAAAATAGAATTTAACCTCTTATCATTTAAAAGTGGGCCATATTGCTAGAGTGTAATAATGTATTTTTATAAAGTGTATATTTATGTTATAATTTCCCTGTGTATATTATATTTTAACTTAAGTAATATAGCAAATCTAAAAACTATATTGATTTCAGCTGTAGAGCTTTACAACTCTAGTTTATTTATAGTAACAACTGTTTGAGATTTGCTCCAGTGCACATAATTGGCTCAAGTAACAGTAACTATATAAATACATGTAATACTTTAAAACAAAGCTGATAATTTATCAAATTAATATCACAATAAACAATATTTGTGATGTCTTTTAATTATCATGATACTGTTAATAAGAAATAATGCAGGAATAATCAATATCAGCAATATATCATGTGTTAGAATGTTATCTTAGCCTTCAGCTGGTAGTCAGTGTGCATAAATTATGTTAATGAGGTTGTAGACCGGTTTCACCTTTATCATTTCGAAACCAGTCGAAACTAAACTTTTAACCTAAGCTAATATTGACACATTAAAAAGATTACTCTAGTTATCACATATTTTTAGCTATTGTGTTTTTTATTATACCAACTTTATTTATAAATGTTAACTTCACTAGCATATAGTTTGAAATATCATATGTAAATTTATCACTATGGCTTTTGTTGTTTATTCTCCATGAAGTAATTGACCCATGTTTTGATGAGTTTTAATTGAATTTAAATAGTCAGATGACCTTTGTTGTTTTTCTCTTTTACACAATAAATTTATTTTTTGAATTAGTGAGCTAAAACATTTATTGTATTTTTTTATATTGATTTATCAAAAAGTTGAATCGAACATTGATTGATGAAGGAAATAAGGGAAAATATTTTTAAATCTAAGGATATCGAGATAATTCTCAGCCCATATAATATTTCGATTATTTACAGTAGCACTGACCCAGGTTTGAGGGAAATTTTGGAAGCATTTATGTAGAACATAACATATATAAGTTTAATTCATTATTAATGAAAAGCAAAAGAATTCTAAGTGAAAGAAGCTAAACTATGTTTAAGTATAACTAATATATCTACTATGTCTTAGTACAATTTCTTCCTCTTCTTACATACAAACATCCAGTTAGGTATGAAATTAGGTAGACCTTGTCCTAATTCTCTATTACATAAAACAATTTATTTATGATCTCAAGCTTCTAAATTTATTTCTTTTGGAAGATAATAATTTGAATTGAAAAGGCCAAGTGACATGAGTTAATAGTAATATATCTCTACTTTATGTGTATCTTAGTCAAGATTTTGTACATTTCTTATCACCTTTTAATAGGTTTACTGTAAACATCTACTTAAAGATACACTTCTTCTCTTCCATGCTAAGTCTTATCTTAAAGCGACTCAACTAAAGTAACATCTACTTATCGTTATTTAAAAAGATCCAAATAAAGAAATATTATAACTCAAAACATAAAACAACTCGAGCGAAAAAAATACATTTATAGATACTTATAAATCAACTGGGCCTTGTCCTTCAAATAATCAATTTAGTTAGAATTGTGATATTTCTACATTTTATGTTAAAAATTTGTTGAATTTCAGCGTTTCCAAAAAACTGAATTGTATCTAAATAAACTATATTTGGAAAGCTTAGGCTGTCATTCTATTTTTACGGAGGTCAGGTACAAACGCATAATCCTGATCTTTTTATCAATAAATATGTGGAACTTCTCTAAACACACTGTAATTTCTTTTATCTGCGATTTAATTTAGATGCAATGGAACTACATCAGTTTATGATTTTTAATATAATGAACATTTTCCTTCCTATTTGCTTTCTCCATACTTAATCAATAATAGTTAGAAGACAAATAATAACGGTAGTTTTATGACCTGTCCATTGTTATATAGAGATGACCCTTATTCTCCTTAACATTTTTATTTTCTTTAAAATATTTGTCTTTGTCTTAGTGAAGATATTAAGAATGTGGAATATCGTGTTTGTAAGTTAGCCAAGTAAAAATGAAATATTACAATTAAAGATAGGAAATGACTCATAAAAACATCAATTTATAATCTAAACCTTTATAACATAATATTTGTACAAATTTTGACATAGATTGATTTTGAGTTAAATTGTTTTGATGATTTTGTTTATGCAGTTTGATACAGCTGATGTACTGATAGTTCAGGAATGTATGTTATATTTAGGTGTAGGGATGTGAATTAGTGAAAATCAAATATCTCCTGACATCAGAAGACATAGTTAGTCCAATGTCACATTGCACATTATCTGACTTGGTCTATCATTTGTCCTCATTTGATAAGGAACATAAATAAAACTTCATTCATTCATTTTTTCTTACGTTCATCCATTTATTCATCCATCAATCCATGTGATAGATTTATTAAAGAGAAATATGAAGATTCATTCATTTGTTCATTCATCCATCCAATCAACCAGCCATACATTTCATAGAGAAATACAAAGATAAATTTGTCCTCATTTAGTAAGGAACATAAATCAAAATTCATTCATTCATTAATTTATCCATCTATCTATCCATATAATGAATTTCTTAAACCGAAATACAAAGAGAAATTTCACAAAGACTGTATCTTTAAACAAGTGTTTATCCACTCTAATATTATTACAATATGGTGACTTAGTTTCTTTTAGTCATTTTCTTTGCCTTGTAAATAATAACTGTGTGAATAGAGAGCTGATTTCAAGGAAATAATGATAAAAACTTTATATCCAGTTTATTTTAACAATGTAGTGAACCTATTTGTAACATGCAAGAGGGCAAGATCTTGGGGTGGACTGTAAAAAATTGTCTGTGGCAATCCCTTACTGTATTTGAAATAAAAATCTGTACATGCAGACAATCTTGTCTAAGGAATGGCAAAATCGGGAGTAAAAGTTGTATAGTTGTGGACTCCTCCAAAGTGAAGTACCGTCAGGTGTTTTGAAAAGAGTAAGCATTCTAAAGAAATAACCAATTTTTACTGCATTCAAAGTTTCAAAGTTGAAGGATGCAAATTCATCAATTGATATATAATATATTTGAAAATTTTATGTAACTTGATTTTCAAATAAAAGTTAATGATGATTGGTGTTAAATTTTGTTGTAATTAAATGCTTCATATTTTCAAATAAAAAATTGTATCTGATTCATTATTGTCTGATGATGTAGGTCATAAATTCTAAAGGGGCCCTCACACTATAGCGATTACTGGTTCCGTATGGTTGCAAATAATGAAAATGATCATGTGTACCAAAAAAAATCACAACTCAGTTGCATTCAAAACTTATGACTGCTATTTTTATTCGTAGAAATATATGCACCTGGTGATCGCTATGGTGTGAGGGCAACTTGAAGCTATATATTCAGTGTATTAACTAATATTGCCCGATTCGATTTATATGTAAAAATAGATATTCTATTTCAAATGTCAATATCATACTTATGAATTTTAAAAATTAAATGAACAGGTCAAAATATGTTAATCTTGGCTCAATACCAGAATTTAAAAAAAACTTAATGAGAGTTATTGCACACCTCTGTATGAAAATTTACAAAAATAATCAGAGCTTTAAATTTCAATAACTTTGTATTTGAGTAGTGTAATTGGTCTTGGCAGGGTCAAATTATCAGCTTAAAGTTGAGTTTTATTTATCATATAGCAGGTCAATATAAATTATAAGTTGATTATTAAGTGCAATTGCATTGGTCGAAATAAAATTTTAAAATTATCGTGAAATATCTTTAAAGGCTAATACAATGTGACCCTCACTTGTGACAAATTGTTAAATAGAGGAGATAAAATTTGTAAAAGTAATATATAATCTGGTAAAGAAAATGTTTATCAAGAGATAAACAATGGGGGTCATTGACAAGATTTGGTTGTATTTAACATAGAGTGAATATTATAGCTTTACTTGTCTCTAAATACAACCATGTAGTTCTATTACACTATCCACCTTTCATTGTTGCTTCAGGCTGGTCCAGGACATTTGTATTCTCATTAACTCTACAGAAATTCTTATAAAATTTAATTATGTAGAGTGATAATTTTGATAAGTGTTTAATTTAAACAAATTGATTGTATATATTGCATTAATGTACATTAAAGATGTGATATCCTGGTTCAGGACATTTGCACAAAGTTTTTTATCCTGTAGAGTTCTAACTATATAGTACAATAATTTTGATAAGTGTTTAATTTAACAAATTAATCTTATGTATTTGTATTAATCTGCACAAAAGTGAAAAATATGATATTCAGCAGGCAATATATTGAGAAATAAGTAAAATATACCATAATAGATACCATGCCATGTGATTTGTTAGGTACATATATATGATCATTGACAGTAAGTTAGATGTAGTTAGTTAGCTGATTAACCTAAGAATCCAGGGTTCCATTCTATTATAAATTCAGAAATACCTTTGGATTTTAAAACATGTTATGCGCTGTCATTGATGGAAAAATATGATATTCAGCAGACAATATATTTAGACATAAGTAAAATATACCATAATAGATACCATGTGTTGATTTGTAAGGCACATGAATATCTGATCAGTAAATTAAATGTTAGCTGATTAATCTAAGAATCCAAGGATCCATTCTAGCAGAAATTCAGAAATACCTTTGAATTTTGAAATTGTTTGCCCCGTCATTGATGCTTGAAAGTCAAAAATAAATATATTTTGTAAAAGATGGAACTCTATTAATTTTTAGTTGTAAAAAATAAAAACATATATTCACTACATCGTAGATAAATTGATATTTTTGTCATGTATCAGCAATACTTAAATAATGTGGGACAATTTATGCAGATCTATTGAACAGTAATCAATTATTGTATATCAGCTATAATAACCTGTAACACCCTGTAAATAGTGGGCGATTATAACACTAACACATGCTTCAGGCTGATTATGAACACTATATTATTTCACACATAAAAACTTCAATTATAATTCTACATTGATCAATCTTTGTAGTTTCAAATGATTTATACAATTCAATCATTTTCTGGCGAATTTATTAAAAACTGATTTATTTTATGTTAGATATTACAAAAATTTGTTAATCTGTTGAATATCTAGAACGCTTTTGGCCCAGATAGATAAAGTCCAATTATTTAATAAATTATAAGTTAAATATAGCTATAGTTAATATTGAAGATAATTGCTTTCTAAATTCAGATGAATCTAAATAAATACTATTGTGTAAAATGGCAATAACAAAACTTAACACTCGTGAATACAAAACTGGATTTTAAAATAGAATTTGATGAATTTGTAGGATATTAATTTTTTTAGATGATAGAGTTGAATATTGATAATAATAGTATGTCACACCAGTATTGTGTAAGTTTATGAGAATTTCAACATACAATAACAAATATTTTCACTGTTAAAATAGAGCTCTACATATAATATTCATATATTCAAATTTCAAAATATATTATTAATTCCTAGTGTTAACTTTTTTCTTGGTTAACAGGACAGCAATCAGTAGATAAATAGAAATCAGTAGACATTATCCAGTGAGACTAGTCTTTGTGAATAAATTGTCAGGTAGTTTTTCTGTATTGATTCTTAGGTCAAAAAAGCTAAATCTTGGTTAACTGGACAGTTTGAAAATGAAGTTTGAACTGATTTTGGCTCCAGTTTACATATTATAAAATCAACTTGTGGCGTAAAACAACTGTAGTAATTTTTGAATCATGTCCACCATTGATTTAAAATTATAAATTTAACATAATTCAGGTTTAGGTAAGAGTGGTTGTAACAACAATATAAAATTGAAGTTACAATAGCACAGGCCGAGGTGAAAATTCAGCTACATCAACGTGATTTTTATAAAGTAATGAAATTAATTTATAAAGTAATACTTTACAAATAAATAATTCTAAAATAATAGAGTATAAATTCTGGTGTATTTCCAGGCTTGGCTATATTAATTCGTGGCGTAAACGAAGGAAACTTGGTTAACATAATTCAGATTTAGGGCAAATTCTTGGTTTATTAATTCCCAGTAACTGGACATTGAGAAGAAAGAGAAGATAATGAGAAACGTAATTTATTGATTCTGTACAGAAAGAAATGAAGAAATTTGCTTGAATTCTTCACTATGTGACTACTGACCATCATCATCATTATTATTATCATTCAAGATGTAGGCTGTAATTTGATATTGCTTCATACCATT